>NC_066620.1:189745565-190108939 GCF_025201925.1 Gopherus flavomarginatus
GGCTCTCTCCAAATCATTGGCACTGCAAAAGGCATAGATTTCCTTTTCCTGTTCAACCACTGGCGAAGATTTGTTGCACAAGTGTTGCAGCATGTGTGTGGGGCCCACCTCTTGTCCTGATCTCCAATTTTGCAGCCAAAATAAAGGTGATAGGCTTTCTTAACCATAGTGGTTATACTGCGCTTTTGTGATGCAAAAGTCACTTCACCACAAACATAGCAGAAGTTATCTGCACTGTTCACACAAGTACGAGGCATCTCTGCTCACTTTGGCTAAACAGAAATGTGTCCCTTTGCAAAATCAAACACTGACAAACAAGAAAGTACCACACTATATGATTTCTAGAGCTGCTATAGGGCAATTTGTTCAGCAGAGTGATATAAGCTTCGTTATGATTGCATCATCCATGACTTCTAGGAATAACATGATGCAATTCATATCATGTAAGACGCAATACCAGCTTCAGATTGCATCATTCATTGTTTTGCCTAAAAAGCAAGTACTGTCCAAACCCAGTGATAGATTTATTCATAGATCCAGTCAAAGATGTATTTTAGTCATTTCTTGTTTAAATTGAGATTCCTTCCCTTTATAACTCACTTATCCTCCGCCATTCCCAAGTCAAGGGTCGTATATACTGACCCAACAGCATATCTTGAAAACTAGAGCCAATCAACAATTTTAAGCATCATTTTTGTTCTCAGTGACCCAGAATTAGTAAAGTTGGACTACATTTATTTCAGAAGCATTTTGGCTGTAGAGCAGTGTAATTAGCGGATGCACTAATATTTCCTTCTATCATAAGCCTTCAGTATATCAAAAACATCCCTCATTCCTACAGGTAGAGCTTAAAGTGAATTAAAATAAATGCCAAGCTCTATGTGCCAACAACTGCTGAACTTAGAGTCAACAATAGTGATGCTTCTGATAACCTTTATTAATTCAAAACATGCATTTTAGGTATTTGACACATTATCCATCAGAAAACAATATAGATGAATGTACATTAGATTTTTTTTCTTCCTAAAAATAAAGAAAAAACCCACCCACTCACCACTTTTATTTTTTGCCCTGGGAGGAACGTTGGATTATTTTTCTGCTCAGTGGTTTTCTTTGAATGTTTCATTCTACTCAGACAAGTACAAGATTTAACAAAAGAAAGAAAAGCAACAAAAACTTTGCTATTGTTATGAAGGCTCCAGCGTGGACATCAGTGAGTGCCCTGAAGGTATAAAATAGCCTATTAGTTTTGGGTTAATGATTTAGAGCTACAGTTGGACATAATTAACCTATTTAAGTATGGTTTCTTATTTTAGGCTCTCCTTTACTTTTTCAGAAAAAAAAATCGTCACATAGTGTAACAGCATCTTATGTTCCCACAGAAGGAGAGTCCTCTAAGACTGTCATCACCTCATCCATAAGAACATTCATACTGATAAGAACTGATAAGATAAGAACATTCATACTGGGTCAGACCAAAGGTCCATCTAGCCCATTATCCTGTCTTCCAACAGTGGCCAATGCCAGGTGCCCCAGAGGGAATGAACAGAACAGGTAATCAAGTGATCTATCCTCTGTCGTTGATTCCCAGCTTCTGGCAAACAGAGGGTAGGGACACTATCACTGCCCATCCTGGCTAATAGACATTGATGGACCTATCCTCCAATAATTCATCCAGTCCTTTTTCTAACCCTGTTAGTGTCTTGGTCTTCACATCATCATCTTCTGGCAAAGTTTCACAGGTAGACTGTGTGTTATGTGAAGATATAGTTATGTTATGAGAAGGAATAATGTTTCCTTTTTACTTTCTCCACACCAGTCATGATTTTATAGACCTCAATCATATTTTCCCCCACCTCAGATGTCTGTTTTCCAAGCTGAAGAGTCCCAGTCTTATTAATCTCTCCTCATATGTCAGCCTCTCCATATCCCTAATCATTTTTGTTGCCCTTTTCTGAACCTTTTCCAATTCTGATTCATCTTTTTTTTGAGATGAGGAGTCCACATCTGCATGCAGTATTCAAGATGTGGGCTACCATGGATTCATATAGAGGCAATATGATCTCTTCTGTCTTATTATCTATCCCTTTCCTAATAATTCCCAACATTCTGCTCGCTTTGACTACCACTGCACACTGAGTGGATATTTTCAGAGAACTATCCACAATGATTCCAAGTTCTCTCTCTTGAGTGGTAACAACTAATTTAGACCACATTATTTTATATGTATAGTTAAGATTGTGTTTCCATTGTGCATTACTTTGCATTTATCAACACTGAATTTCATCTGCCAGTTTGTTGCCCAGTCACCTCGTTTGAGAGATCCTTTTGTAGCTCTTTGCAGTCTGCCTGGAATTTAATTGTCTTGAGTAGTTTTGTATCACCTGTGAATTTTGCCACCTGGTTACCCCTTTTTCCAGATCATTTATGAATATGTTGAATAGGACTGGTCACAGTACAGACCGCTGGAGGGAACACCACTATTTACCTCTCTCCAGTCTGAAAACTGACCATTTATTCCTATCCTTTATTTCCTATCTTTTAACTACTTACTGATACACAAGAGGACCTTCCCTCTTATTCCATGACAGCTTAATTTGCTTAAGAGCCTTTGGTGAGGGACCTTGCCAAAGGCTTTCTGGAAATCTAAGAACATTATGTCCACAGGATTTCTCTTGTCCACATGCTTGTTGACCCCCTCAAAGAATTCTAGCAGATTAGTGAGGCATGATTTCCCTTTACAAAAAAACATGTTGACTCTTCCACCAACAAATTATGTTCATCTATGTGTCTGACAATTTTGTTCTTGACTGTAGTTTCAACCAGTTTGCCCAGTACTGAAGTCAGGCTTACCAGCCTGTAATTGCCAGTATCATATCTGGAGCCCTTTTTAAAATTGACATCACATTAGCTATCCTCCAGTCATTACATGAGCTGATTCAGTTCAAACTAGATGGAAGGATAAACAAATGTAGATCTGCGATTAGGGTTTTTGACTTCTCAAGGGCTAATTTTAAAGAGTTAAGGAAATTAGTTAGGGAAGTGGACTGGACGGAGGAATTAGTGGATTTAAATGTGGAGGAGGCCTGGAATTACTTTAAGTCACAGCTGCGGAGACTGTCGGAAGCCTGCATCCCGAGAAAGGGGAAAAGAACCATGGGCAGGAGTTGTAGGCCAAACTGGATGAGCAAGCAACTCAGAGAGGGGATTAGACAAAAGCAGAAAGCTTACAGGGAGTGGAAGGAAGGCAGGATCAGTAAAGAAAGCTACCTTGCTGAGGTCAGAACATGTAGGGATAAAGTGAGGAAGGCTAAAAGCCACATTGAACTGGAACTTGCAAAGGGAATCAAAACCAATAGTAAAAGGTTCTACAGCCACATAAATAAGAAGAAAACAAAGATAGAAGAAGTGGGGCCGCTATACACTGAGGATGGAATGGAGGTTAAGGATAACCTAGGCATGGCCCAACATCTAAACAAGTACTTTGCCTCAGTTTTTAATAAGACTAGTGAGGAACCTTGCGATGATGGAGGGATGATAAACGGGAATGTGGATATGGAAGTGGATATTACTGCAACTGAGGTAGAGGCCGTACTTGAACAGCTCGATGGGACGAAGTCGGAGGGCCCGGACAATCTCCACCCGAGGATATTAAAGGAACTGGCGCGTGAAATTGCGAGCCCGTTAGCGAGAATTTTTAAGCAATCGATAAACTCGGGGGTTGTGCCGTATGACTGGAGGATTGCTAATGTAGTTCCTATTTTTAAGAAAGGGAATAAGAGTGATCCGGGTAATTATAGGCCTGTTAGCTTGACGTCTGTAGTATGTAAGGTCTTGGAAAAAATTTTAAGGGAGAAAGTAGTTAAGGACATAGAGGTCAATGGTAATTGTGACGAATTGCAACACGGATTTACTAAAGGTAGATCGTGCCAAACCAATCTGATCTCCTTCTTTGAGAAGGTGACGGATTACTTAGATAAAGGAAATGCGGTAGATATAATTTACCTAGATTTCAGTAAGGCGTTCGACACGGTTCCGCACACGGAGCTGTTAGTTAAATTGGAAAAGCTGGGAGTGAATATGAAAGTTGTAAGGTGGATAAGGAACTGGTTAAAGGAGAGACTCCAGAGGGTCGTATTGAAAGGTGAACTGTCGGACTGGAAGGAGGTCACCAGTGGAGTCCCTCAAGGATCGGTTTTGGGACCGATCTTATTTAACCTTTTTATTACTGACCTTGGCACAAAGAGCGGGAATGTGCTAATAAAGTTTGCGGATGACACGAAGCTGGGGGGTATTGCTAACACGGAGAAGGACAGGGATACTATTCAGGAAGATCTGAACCACCTTGTAAACTGGAGTAATAGAAATAGGATGAAATACAATAGTGAAAAGTGCAAGGTCATGCATTTAGGAATTAATAATAAGAATTTTGGATATACGTTGGGGGCGCATCAGTTGGAAGCGACGGAGGAAGAGAAGGACCTTGGGGTACTGGTTGATAGCAGGATGACTATGAGTCGCCAATGTGATACGGCTGTTAAAAAAGCAAATGCGATTTTGGGATGCATCAGGCGGGGTATTTCCTGCAAGGATAAGGATGTGTTAGTACCATTGTATACGGCGTTGGTGAGACCCCATCTGGAATACTGTGTGCAGTTCTGGTGTCCCATGTTCAAGAAGGATGAATTCAAACTGGAACAGGTTCAGAGACGGGCTACGAGGATGATCCGAGGAATGGAAAAACTGCCTTATGAAAGGAGACTCAAAGAGCTTGGCTTGTTTAGCCTGGCCAAAAGAAGGCTGAGGGGGGATATGCTCGCCCTATATAAATATATCAAGGGGGTTAACGTTAGGGAGGGAGAGAAATTATTTAAGTTTAGTACTAATGTAGCCACGAGGACGAATGGGTATAAACTGGATATTAGGAAGTTTAGACTTGAAATTAGACGAAGGTTTCTGACCATTAGGGGAGTGAAGTTCTGGAATAGCCTTCCGAGGGAAGTAGTAGGGGCAAAAGACTTTCCTGGCTTTAAGACAAAGCTTGATAAGTATATGGAGGGGATGTTATGATAGGATCGTTAATTTGGGCAATTGATCTTGAATTACCACCAGACAGGTCTGCTCAATGGTCTGCGGGGAGATGTTGCATGCGATGGGTACTGAGTTGCTGCGGAGAATTCCTTCTTGGGTGCTAGCTGGTGACTCTTGCCCACATGCTCAGGGTTTAGCTGATCGCCATATTTGGGGTCGGGAAGGAATTTTCCTCCAGGGCGGATTGGCAGGTGCCCTGGAGGTTTTTCGCCTTCCCCTGCAGCGTGGGGCACGGGTCGCTTGCTGGTGGTGTCTCTGCAGCTTGAGGTCTTCAAACCATTTTTGAGGATTTCAATAACTCGGTCCTGGGATAGGAGTTGTTATAAAATTGGATGGGTGGGGTTCTGTGGCCTGCCTTGTGCAGGAGGTCAGACTAGATGATCAGATTGGTCCCTTCTGACCTATGAGTCTATGAGACTACAGTTAGCGGTGCTGCAATTTCACATTTGAGTTCCTTCAGAATTCTTGGGTGAATGCCATCTGGTTCTGGTGACTTATTACTGTTTAGTTTATCAATTAGTTCCAAAACCTCCTTGAATACCTTAATCTGGGACAGTGCCTCAGATTTATCACCTAAAAAGGATGCCTCAGGTTTGGGAACCTCCATCACATCCTCAGCTGTAAAGACTGATACAAAGAATTATTTTAGTTTCTCTGCAATGGCCTTATCTTTGAGTGCTCCTTTATCATCTTAATCGTCAAGTGCACCCCTGCCCCTGATTGTTTAGCAGGCTTCCTGCTTCTGATACACTTAAAAAAAAATGTTGCTGTTATGTTTTGAATTTTTGGCTAGCTGTTTTTCAAATTCTTTTTTGGCCTTCCTAATTATATTTTTACACTTCATTTACTGGTATTTATGCTCCTTTCTATTTTCCTCATTAGGATATAAATTCCACTTTTTAAAGGATGCCTTTTTGCCTCTCACTGCTTCTTTTACTTTGTTGTGTAGCCACAGTGGCACTGTTTTGGTTTTCTTACTATGTTATTTAATTTAGGGTATACATTTAAATTGAGCCTCTATTATGGTGTCTTTCCATGCAGCTTGCAGGGATTTCACTTTTTACACTGTACCTTCTAATTTCTGTTTCAGTAACTTCCTCATTTTTGTGTAGTCCCCTGTTCTGAAACGAAATACTACAGTGTTGGACGTCTGTGGTGTTTTCCCTGCAACAGGGATGTTAAATTTAATTATACTATGGTGACTATTACCAAGTGGTCCAGCTAGCAGCCTTCCAGTCTCTCTCCTGCTTAAGGATTTTTCTTGCGTTTTTGTATTCAAAAACTCTGGCAAAGCCAAAAATATACACCTTTCTCATTGAAGAGTTTAGAACAGCCTTTGTTTGCAGAGCTCCATAGCTGCAAGGTGCTTAGATAGAGTGATGAGTGTGTTATAAGAACCTATATAGAAAAGAAGAGATCAAGCACCCGGAAAATTTGTAAGGTACAAAGAGGTTGAAGAGGGACTTCTGCCCCCTTGATATGGTGTTTACAGTTAAGCACATATTGAAATGCTAATTAGATTAGGCCTCAAGATCTCATAGAAGGCCCATTAAGAAGTGTAGGGTTTAAGTGATAGAACAGCTTCTATAGATCTAAAATGCACAGCATTTGAAGAAAGGTTTCTGTGCACTCTATAAGATAACTGTTAACAATGCTCTCAGTATGCATTTTAGGAGTGGAGCAGCAGCAGAATGGCTCTCTTGTAGAACTTGCACAGTTCCTGGCAAAGGGCATACCAGTGCTGTTTAGCCAAATAGTCAGATTTCGGTGTTTACACACGCTGGAACTGATTTTTTTGCAGGTCAGCAGAACGCCAGAGTATTGGAGAATTAAATTGCTTTGTACATATTTATTTTTTTAAAGATAGCAAGAAGAAAACCTTAGGAAGTTCCACACAAAACAATGCCTTAAGAATTAAGAAAATATTAAGGTTACATAGCTAAGTAGTCAGTCAGAAATCAGGAAAATCCAAGGAGTTAAGTTTTTATAGAATATATCTTGGGCCACATCCTCACCTAGTATAAATTGCACAGTTCCACTGAAGTCAGTCAATTGGACTATGCCAATTATACCAGCTGAGGATCTGGTCCAACATTGTTTACACACACAGGTGCACACTTCTTACCTCCCACTGCAGCTATTGGTAAAACCAGTTCCAAGAATTGATATCTGGGTCATTTATATCAAGGACAAAGAGGTTAGGATATTGATGCTTAACACAACATTGACAATTTAGTGGTACGGAGTGGGTGGGAAGCTTATTTCTCTCCTCTACCTTTTAATTTAACTTAAATTACAGCTAGCAACTGACTCAGGAGGTTTGTTTTGGTTTCCCCACTCTCCCAGATGAGACATTAGATGTTAAACTGGAAATGTATACATAGTACTGGAAGTTCTACAATACAATGTATCATGAACAAAGCCTATTCTGAACATAACTTTTTGGTTCTGGCAAATTCAATATCTTCAGAGGAATACTATCAAAGAGACACCAAATTGTAGGGCTAGTCAATTAAAAGAAAGAAAGCTGATATTTTAGGATCTTGTTACCAAATATGAAGAAATTAAAATCTTTAGCCTTTATATAGAGGCAACCTACGCATATTGCCTCTCCTCTGGCAAGTGGTGCCAGCTGTAAGGGCCTTGCAGATCAACTGCCAGTTAGAAGACTCTTCCAATGATGCAGTCTTGATATTTTCTTAATATAATTTGTTTTATTGCGTATGAACACTAGTGTTTGAACAGAGGTGGTAGCAAAGAGCACTTAGGCAAACCTCTCTTTCTGAAATCTCCATCCAAAAACACTAATGATCAATTCTCAGGCAGCAACTCTATCCCATGAATTGACTCTACTTAGAGAGTTAGTGAAGAGATTGTTCTCTGCTCTGTTTGCTTCAACTCCTCAAAGAATCTTTCATCTTACAAAACTGATAACACTCCCTCCAGTGCACTCACATCACAAAAAGGCTAAGGCACAAAATGAGTTACACCTACCAAAAGACATAAGGCAACAAGAAGAGGTTCTCTAAAATACACTTTCTTTCATCTTTCTCTTCCTCTTACTCAAAGTCTTCTATATACTGGGGAAGGAAATTTAACAGATGATGTCTGAGGAATTCAATGTCCATTTTGCTTCAGTCTTCACTAAAAGTAGTAATTGTGACAAGATGCTTAACAACATTCACAAAGAGGAAGGAATACAAGCCAGAATAGGGAAAGAACAGGTTAAAACATTTAGGGAAGTTAAATGTATTCATTTCAGCAGGGCCTGAGAAAATTTACTGTAGGGTACTTTTAAAGAACTAGCTGAATCAATCTTCAAGAATTCATGGAGGACAGAAGAGATCCAGAAGACTGGAGAAGGGCAAACATAGCACCTATCTTTAAACCAAGAGAACCTAGGAAATTATATACCAATCAGCCTAATTTTGATACCTGAAAAAAATTAGAACAAATTATTCAAGAATCAATTTGTAAGCACCTAGAGGATAATAGGGTTATAAGGACTAGCCAGCATAATTTGTCAAGAACAATCATGCCAAACCAAACCTACTTTCCTTATTTGACAGGGTTACTGGCCTAGTGGATAGGGAGGAAACAGCAGACTTGATATATGGATTTTTAGTAAGGCTTTTGACATGATCCCACATGATGTTCTCATAATGAGGCTAGGAAATTGTGGTCAAGATGAAGTTACTATAAAGTGGGCACCCACCTGATTAAAAAACTATACTTTAAAAGAGTATTTATCAGTTTTTCCTCTGTCAGACTGGAAGGATGTATTGAGTGGGGTCCTACAGGGTCTATCCTGGGCCCAGTATATTCTATATTTTCCATTAACAGCTAGGATAGTGGAGAGTATGCTTGCAGAATTGCAGACACCACTAGCTGGGGAGGTGTTTCAAGTACTTTGGAGGACAGGATTAGAATTCAAAATGGCCTTGATAAATTAGAGAATTGATCTGGAATCAACAAGATGACATTCAATAAAGACAAGGGTAAAGTACACAACTTAGGTGGGAAAAATCAAAGTGCACAAATACAAAATGGGGAATAAGTGACTAGGTAGTAATACTGCAGAAGAGGATCTGGGTAATATAGAGTATCACAAATTGAATAGGCACTAACAATGTAATGCAGTTGAAAAAAGGCTAATGTCATCCTGGGATTTAATAACAGGAGTGTGGTATGAGACACCCAGGAGGCAACTGTCCTACTCTGCTTGACAGTGGTGAAGCCTCTCGGCTGGAGTAACATGTCCAGTTTGGGATATCACACTTAAAGATGTGGATAAATTGGAAAGAGTCCAGAGGAGAGCAACAAAAATTATATGAGGTTTAGAAAACCTGACCTCTGAGAAAAGGTTATAAAACCTAGATATGTTTAGACTTGAGAAAGACAGCTAGGGGGAGTGGGGACCTTCAAATATGTTGAGCTGTTTTAAAGAAGGAGAACAATTGGTCTCCATGTCCATTGAAGATAGGACAATAAATAGTGGCTGTAATCTGCAGTAAGATAAATTTAGGTTAGATATTAGGAAAAGCTTTCTAATTATAAGGATAGTTAAGCTCTGGAATAGACTTCCGAGGAAGGCTGTAGCACTCCAATCATTGGAGGTTGTTAAGAACAGGTTGAACACCTGTCAGAGATGGTCTAGATATACTGAGTATTGCCTCATCCTGGGGGTTGGGCGGGGGAGGAGGAAATGGATCAGATCTCTGAACAGCCCTTCCCATTCTACATTTCTAAAATTCCTATGATCCCCTTTTGTTTTGTGAAGTATGAATGCCAGGGCAGGAAAACCATATAGTTATAGACTAAAATTTATTTGAGCATAAGCTTTCATGGGCTAAAACCCACTTCATCAGATGCGTGGAGTGAAAAGTACAGTAGGCAGGGATATAGCACATGAAAAGATGGGAGTTAGCACTACTACAAAGTAAACTCCCATCTTTTTTCCATGTGCTGTAATTATATTAGAGAGAGAGAAACACACACACACACACACCCCACCTGCCTACTGTATTTTTCACTCTGTGCATCTGATGAAGTGGGTTTTAGCCCACTAAAGCTTATGCTCAAATAAATTTGTTAGTCTCTAAGGTGCCACAAGGACTCCTCATTGTTTTTGTGGATACAGACTAACACAGCTACCACTCCGAAACCTGTCAGTATGGTTAGATAGCAGTAAGATACAAGAGGTAATTTGAGTTAAACAACTATCCTTTAGGTGAAGGCTCCTAACATGTGACAGGATTCCATGGCAATCATTGCTGCAGTCTGAAACTGGAGGAGGGGAGAGACTTTAATTTGTGAATATCTGGAAATCATCAACAGAAAAATAGCACAAACTACTATTTACAGAGTTTGAGACAGATTTTTCTTATATTTATGAGAGAGTCTTTTTAGTCTGCTGTTTTAGTTCAAGTTCTAGATATTACACATGTGCAATGAAACTCTATGGAACTCCACAAAAAGGACTGCAACAAAATAATCAGTTGCTAATGTAGGTAGTATAAGGAAGCAGGATTCAGCTGGCCAAACGTCTAAGTTACGCTGGTGTTACTCTGTGTATACCTTGGATTTACACTTGCATAATAGAGCAGAGTTTGGCTCAGTACATTGGAAAGCGTTTTGAGATGTATTCTTGAGACAGGATGTACCTAGTAAGACAGATTTCTGGTACAGGTTTACCGTATGAGAAATGAAAACACTAAACCCTGAACCTGCATCTGATCCACACAGCCTAACCCTTATACTTGTACAGAGTCCCGGTGACATCATTTAGACTTGGTGCATGTGCAAAGATTGGTCTCTGTAGAACAGATTACAGGATCAAGGCCAACATATAGATGCATTGTCTACAGTTACATCAAAGTTATTTAATAAAACAAATGGTTTAATTTAGACCTTCAGTTAAATATTTTCCTAGTCTGTAAAGTGTTGTGCCTTAAAAAAAATATGAAATTGTGCATTTGTTAGTAATAATAATGTGCAAACACAGTACCTGGCTGGATACTGTATTGCTGATTGACAATACAGATACTTGAAATTTTATATCACAATGAAACTAATTTTTCTGGATTATTTCCATGTTCTAGCTGCCTATTCCTAGGCTGTTAGTTGTGGACCATGTATCCAGCCCTATGTAAAGATGTTTCATTTTAGTAGAGTCTGTAGTACTTGTAATCAAGCTTCCATTCCTTCCTGTTTTTAAGAAAGTAATTTGATGCAGCTGTCCTGTTGGCTCAACATAGTGATGTAAATTTGAGCTTGCTGGGTTGCTTTGGCCCCTAGCTATACGTGAGTTGCACTTTGCATTCCCAGACCAATGCTGGCCTTTATGTAAGTACTTTTCATGAAGGCTCCTTTACAGGGCTTTTTCAGCCCCACTCCCTAAATTTCCTGTTACAGTCCCCCATGCTGCACCCCAAAGCTTGCCCCTCTTAACGCCTTCCAAAATTAATACTGGGAGTTTGGTATGGATGAAAAAAATCCCAAAATGATGGCTAAGCAACATCTGTGAAGGTTAAATTCTGTTCATTCAATTCTGTGCACTATATATGAAAGATATACTGAACGTGGCATATATAAAATTAGTTCAGATTTAGGTCATTAATATATTTAGTTTTCCATCAAATATTTTTATACAAACACTCTGTCACATCACTGCATTTATATGTCCGTCTGTATTCCTGTCCAAAGTACAGATTCACTTTTGACTCATTACCGCTTCCACTGACTTCAGACATATACCCATTGCTACAGTTATCAACTCCCTTCCCCCCCACACCACTTCTCTCCAACACACACACACACACACCCCACCACCACCTTTCAGGATCCATGGGTCTCACACATGCCTATCACAACAACAAGTGGTATACCTCATCCAGCGCACAAAATGCCCTAATAGCAACAGTGTGAGTGAAACCAGACAGACAATTGCTAAGTTCACAAACTCACTCATACAGGAAAAAGATAAAACCACCACATCACATATGGGTGAACACTTTACACACAGCAAGCACTATAGCTGACCTATCAGTTCTCATCCTCAAAGGAAACCTGCACAACAAGACTTTCAAAAGACAAGTCTGGGAGCTTAAATTCATACTCTAGTAGACACTAAAAATCATGTACTGAGACACTGGATTTATGACTTATTACAACAATCTACAACCCATTTACAACTCCAACCCCTCCTCCCCCAGCTGTTTCACCTCCTCCCCACTTCCTTTCCTCCTTATGGAATGGAGCAGGTGTTAACAGGCCACTTCACCTGGAATGGTCCCTTGAAATGTGTTAACTACTTATGCTAAACAATCTGTCCCATCTTGTATTTAGCTGTGACATTCTGAGTACGTCTCCCACACTGAGACCTGAAGAAGAGCTCTGTGTAAGCTCAAAAGCTTGTCTCTCTCACCAACAGAAGTAGGTCCAATAAAAAGATATTAGCTCACCCACCGTGTATCTCTAATATCCTGGACCCAACACTGCTCTTACACCACTACGTTCAGGACACATACAGTTGAAAATACTAGCACCTTGTTGCACAGGTTTGCAAGAGACAGACTCCAGCCTGAGAATCTCCTAAGGTGCTTGGCGCTGAGTGTCCTAGTTGTGTTTAGCCAACAAGTTCCAAATTAAGGAATTTGTACAGTCTACTGCCAATTTATTGCAAGCCAGCAGAGCTTCCAATTCCTGGACTGTGAAGTACCATTCTACATTCTTTCTCCTGCTCCCTCCTCCAATTGTCTCTCTTTGGGAAAAAAAAAAAAAAAACCATTTTGGAATTTGTACAAGATGTTGTGCAGTATGGTTTGTGCCTTCCAAACTACCCCACTGCTTTGGCAGCCTTGCCAGCAAGTATGCTGGGCTACCATTGGTTCCCCCACAGTGGTTAGCATGCCTTCCCCTTGCTTGGGTGGGTGGGGAGAATGTTTTCATGGTACAGGAATGCCTGTTGTTCTGAGCAATATGAACCACACTGGCACTTTGCTGCAGAATTCAGGCTTCCTTCACTTGGGGCCAGCCCATGTCAAGCAGTTTCTCCCATCAGCCAATCATGCTTCTTCCAGCCATTTTCCAACTAGGCTGAAAATGCACTATGAGACTACTCCAGCATCCAATGAAATCACTGAGAGTCTTCAAATGGGAGCAGCCCAACAGGGCTAAGGGGAAGAGGAAAATATTTTTTCCTCTAAACATTTGGCAGTCTCATAGTCAAAATAATTATAACTTGTAAATACTTCATTTGAAGTTTTGATGACTTTCCTTTCATGAACTTTTGTTAATTATTGTACTTCAAGAGACAAATTAATTGCCATTTGATGCAATTATTCCAAAATGATCAAAAAAAATTACAGATAACATCAATTAATATAATTAAGTCAAAAGCTGTTTTTCACAGCTGATTCAGCATTTCCACTATAATCTAAAGAACATTCAGGGATTGAAAGCAAGCATAAAATTTGAACAAATCTGAAACAAACCTCTCCAAGGAAGGAATTCTTAAAAAAAACAAACAAACCCTGAATTTGCAAACAAAAGTTGATTCATTTTGAATAATACCGAATAGTTTCTCAGATGAATTTATTTTTTGCTTTTAACTAACTGAAAACACATTTTTCAAAGTGCTGTAGGGAAAGTCATATGCTACCACTCCTTTCTTGGATCACGTTAAATGAATAGGATTTTTTTGTTTGTTTTTGTTTGTTTTAAAAAACAACAGCAGGAGTTGTGGGAGTGCCAGGGAGCTGAGCCAAATACAAAGTACTTATTTTAAAAGGTCGCCAGGATACCAAAGCTTTCTAATATAGTACTATTTATTTTAAAGTGGATTCCGTTTGTCTAAATGGAGTCCCCCTCACAGCCTCTACCCTCCAACAGCTCTAGATCCCTAGAGGCTGCTCCTTACTCCAAGCTGAAATTCCCTGGGGCTCCTCGCTCCTCTCCATTAAGCCAGTGTAAAATTGGTGCAATACCACTGAAAATCAATGGAGTTTCACTGGTGTTGCAGAGTTGAGAAACAAGTCCCCTCTCTCAATGGCAGACCAGGCCTTCTGACAACACTCTTTTCCAAGGGGCAGTCTGTATATCTGCCTACTGATTACGGCCTGGGCCCCTGATTATTACATGTTCACTGAGTTTGCCAAAGTAAGTTTTGCCTGCTGTCATTTTAATCAACAAAAATAATAAAACTATACCTATTTTAACCCAAAATAAACCTGACTTTTTAAAAAACTTCTCTGCATTTGTAAGGCTCCTGACACTATAATACTAAAGCCAGTATATAAAAATTTACCTGGGGCTTTCGGAAGAAGTACTATGTATTATCAAGGTATTAAGTGGAAAGACCATGAGCCAGAATTTAGAGATCACGAAAGGTGCTGAATTTACAGCTCTGGGAACAGGTATTTATTTATTTGTCCACAGATTACAGTAACTGTATATTTGTTTTCTCCATGTGTGTTTGTTTCCTTACACGTAACTAAACATCTAAACAGAAAGAATAGGTCTTTGTGTATGAAAACCCCATTCTCTTCCTTAAAGCAAGACTTAAAATATTTGACCACCGATCAAGGCCCAAATACGAGATGTAGGTGCTCAGATACTAAAGCAATGACACCTATATAAAGACCAAGATAGATGAGAAAGTCAAGATGGGGGAGATAATATCTTTTATCAGACCATCTTCTGTTAGTAAAGACAATCTTTTGAGCTAGAGAGAAGAAAATCTCTGTATAGTTCAAAAGCTTGTCTCTTTCACTGACACTCATCTTGTCTTTCTAATATCCTGGGATCAACATACCTAGAACACTGCAAACAGATAAACACACACAGTGGTAAAATGAATTATTTAGAAAGCAAGCAGTGCAAGAATCTGTGAGAGACCAGCGATTAAATATTGTAGCATAAACATTGATAATCAGTTTCATGATTCCACATTTATGATATGAATAAATTACAATAATAAAAACGCAAACTAAAACATGTGCATGGCACAACTAGTGCTTTAGAACTAGAATGAGAGATTTCCCCCCCATTAAGGCATAGTCAATTTTTGACCTGCTGGACAAGTTAGTTGTACTTAAAATAGGTTGAATATGTATGTGTGGGGGTGGGGGGGATAGGAGGAGTTTCCCCTGAAATAATCCATTCAACAAGTACTGGCAAAACTTGGTAAATACATTCTTTGATCAGCTCAAGTGGGCACATAGACTACAAAAAAGGATTGGAATCTGAAAGCTCTGCTCATTTTATTAAAAATAATCATAAAAATTACTTTGACAAACAGAGACAACTGACTGGAAATTTAATCAGGTCAGAATATTTGCTGAAAGAGATTGCATTACTCAGAAGCAAGAGATCTTGATATGTAAATTAGCATGATTAACAAACACCTAAATGCCATAAGATAAAGGCCTTATAATTGGCCTCTTGAGATTAATAGGCTGTTCAGCTAGCCCTCAGTCACTTATTTCTCCTAATGAAATGTCAATGTCTGTAGAGTAAACAAACTTTCAAAAGCAACAGACCTAAGAAGGCTGAAATGAATTTCATAACATAAGAGTTTGATCATTAAAAACTGCAAAGGACTAAGGGGCAGATTTTTAAAGCCATTTAAGTACCTAGGGATGCAGATTTGAAAGTTTCCCTTGGGGGTCAAAATGTCTAGGTGCCCAGAGAGCTGTAAAAATCTGGCCCTAGCTCTGTAGGAACTCACTTAACTATTTAGAGCAGACTTTTAGGCTTGTCTGAATTTAGGTCCTTATCCTAAATTGGGTCTATAATTCCTATTCAGTGACAATAACAAAATCATTAACAATGAAACATTGGCTTTCATGCTATGGCATTCATTACTTGAGACTCCACAGAGACTTGAAATGCTGCTGTATTTATAATGAAATGTCTTAATTATCATGCCCATCATTTCAGTTCCAGCTGTCACTCCACTGCAAATGCTGTGACTGGAATGAAAATATAAATGTGGGTGTGTTGTCAATTCCAAAACAAAAGCAACCTCATTATACCAAATTGTATGGCTTGTCAAAACAATCAAAGATGGCTCAACTTTGAAACAGGGAAGTTGAAAATCTGGCTCATTACTTTGCTAAATTAATGAGGAGTCCTTGTGGCACCTTAGAGACTAACATTTATTTGGGCATAAAGTTTTTGATGGGCTATAACCCAGAAGTGGTTTTAACCCACAAAAGCTTATGCCCAAATAAAGTTTGTTAGTCTCCAAGGTTCCTCATTGTTTTTGAGGATACAGACTAACACAGTTACCCCTCTGAAACCTTTGCTAAATTAGGCACTCAGGCATTTAAGTACCTGTGAGGATCTGGGCCTATGAGAGTTAGGCATTTAAACACTTAAGATTCTGGGCCTCAGCAATTATATAGGGACAAACACAATATAAAGACCTAGATTAAAAATAAAAATAATTTAAAAAACCACAAAAATTCACTTATACAAAAAGGTTAAAAAGGATAGAGGTTGCATCATGACATTCATAGAAGAGGCAATTTGGGGAGCAGTTTAAACACTTTCTCTATTCACCTCCCACCCACAGTGTGCTTTATCTTTATTACCCTCAGTTTGAGCCTCTCACCAATTTAAAATATATTGGTGGATTGCTTGAGGTATTCAAGTGATGATGTCCCAGCTATGCAGCACTGAAAGCTGCTACCCAGCTGTGTCATCAGAAATACCCAACCAGCCAATTAGAATGCAGTTTTGGACAACCATTGCCCTGTTCTCATTTGGGCTGGTCTTCCTCCCTAAGAAAGCCAATCAAATTTAGGTCAAGCTTAACTACCACATACTAGCCAAGCCATTTATATTATGGGTCCCTTTAAATTGCTCTGGCAGGATAAAGGGCCCTTAAAGTAGATATAACTTGCCCAAGTGGCATAAAGGGACCTTGATATTTTTTATTACATATAAAAAAAAATCAGTCCTCAGGTACTCTGATCTTTAAGATGTGAGGTAGCCATGAAGGTGCTGCCATATTTGCCTGCCTAATAATGGGGAAAATTAGCTACAGAGCTGACCAGAACTGGCCAGGATTTTTAGTACTGCAAGTTCATCTTTATGGGTTTTTTTGAACACCACACCGATCTTTCTCCTCATGCTATTTAGGGCCCAAAGTCTTGCAGCAAGAACTAAGTTAGCAACCAGGGATTCCAAGCCTCCTAGTTCTAGTACTACTTCATCTAACTGACCATAATGATATTTTGTAGTTCCATATTACTTTCAAAACATTGTTTAGACAGACTTAGAAGAATTCCTATCTTCCCTCAATTTAAGGTTAACTGAAGCACAGGCAATTTAAGTGACTTGCACAAGGTCAAACAAAGTCATTGTCAGGAGCATAAACCATAGTGTGATATTCTGTACCTCGTGGGAACACCCTACACCCTCACATTAATCCTTGTAACATGGTTGGGTGGTAACTAATGAAAAGTTTGTCATGTCGGGTGTCTTCGGAAGGCTCATAATATACTGAGCATTGTTATTATAACGATGCTATAGTAATGTTATAGCTTGTAATTTCATATATATATTTTGAGGCTGAAAATGTGTCCTCAAGGTTTAAAGCAAACCCAGGAAAAAACTCTCCAAGAGCAGAGGGGCAGTTCAAACCTCATCAGGGCATATATGGGACAAACGCAGCCCAGCCTTACAGAAACAAAGTACACTGGCCTAGGCAGCAGCAAAAGGATCTGTTGGACTCTCAAGTGAGCCACCCCCCTTTCCATAGGGACTACAATTATGTAATGCTCACCTGACCCTGAAAAGTAGTGGTGGGGAGGAAGAACATGATAAAAGGAAGAGAGGTTTGCAATGCTCTTCCTCTCTCTTTCACTGCCATCTACAGACATCACTACCAAATGACTGAAGGACTGATCAAAGGAAAGAGCCTGGCTGAAGGGCAACCAGCCAACCTGTGATAAGAAGCATCTAAGTTTGTAAGCGCACTGAAAGTGTTAAGATTGGCTTAGAATAGTTTTGCTTTTACTTCATTTGACCAAATCTGACTTGTTATGCTTTGACTTGTAATCACTTAAAATCTATCTTTGTAGTTATGTGGTGTTTAAATGCTGCTTGTATTATTAGAACTGGGAGCACTGGCTGCTGGGAGTCTGAAAGGACAGGAAACAGGAAGGAGGGGGAGGAGTTGAGGAGGCTGAGTGAGAGCTACAGAGGGTCCAGCAGCAGCTTGGTAATGAGGTTTCCCCTGTAAAAATAAAGTCCTGGTGAAGCTTATTAGTACCTTGCCTGCTTGATACAATAAGTTAATAAATCTGTTTATTCTACCTGAAGCAGTGCATTTGGTTTGAAGTGTGTCAGAGACTCCCTTTGTGATAAGCCTGGTACATATCAATTTCTTTGTTAAACTAATGAACTCATATAAACTTGCAACATCCAGCGGGATAATTGGACACTGCAAGGCAGAGGTTCCTAGTGCTGTGTCTAGGACCAGAGATATTGGCTAGTGTCATTTGGTTGCACAATTCAAGGAGCAGTTTACCTGGCAGAGGCTGTGTGTGAACAGTGCAGGAATGGGGGTTCTCACAGCAAAGCAGGGTAGGGCTGGGTCCCAGAGTCAAGGACTGGAATGACCTAGAAGATAACACTAGGTGAATGTCACACAGTGACTCCCAAGCAAAATTCTGGGCCAAATTCTGCTCAGCTACACCCACACTGACAGAATCAAGCACCAGGAAATACATTTCAGAAATAAAGGTTATTCAGCTAATATTGCCGTCTTGTGTCAAAGTTTGACAAATGGCAATAACACTGCAAACTACTACTTGTCAAATACATTACTCAAAAATACAGAATGTGTCAAATATTTCATGAGTGCACTCTACCAGCTATACAACAGTGTAACTGAAGAAAATTTAGCCCATTCTTTTTCATCTACCCTATTGATAAAATCCATACAAAAACGGATTATTGAAAAAAGTTAAGGCTGCATAACTAAGAACTCAAAACTCAGGAAAACTCCACATTTGAAGTTTGATGGTACAAATGTAATTCTCTCTCTGGGGTTACACTGGGGCACACCTAATAGATTTTGGGTACGTCTACTCTACAGGATTATTCCGATTTTACATAAACCAGTTTTGTAAAACAGATTGTATAAAGTCGAGTGCACGAGGCCACACAAAGCACATTAATTCAGCGGTGTGTGTCCATGTACCGAGGCTAGCGTCGATTTCCTGAGTGTTGCACTGTGGGTAGCTATCCAGTAGCTCTCTCATAGTTCCGGCAGTCTCCCCTGCCCCTTGGAATTCTGGGTTGAGATCCCAGTGCCTGACGGGGCAAAAAACATTTTCGCGGGTGGTTCTGGGTACAGCCTCACACCTCCCTCCGTGAAAGCAGCAGACAACCGTTTTGCACCTTTTTTCCTGGCTGAACGCTATAGCACAGCAAGCATGGACCCTGCTCAGATCAAGACCGCAGTCATGGACGTTGTAAACACCTGGCGCATTCTCGTGCAGTCTATGCTGAACCAGGACCTGCAAAGCCAAGGGAGGAGGCGGTGGCTACGGCAAAGCGGCTACGAGAGTGATGAGGACATGGACACAGAATTCTCTCAAACCACGGGCCCCTGCGCTTTGGAGAGCCTGCTGGTAACGAGGCAGGTTCTAGCCATTGAACGCCGATTTTGGGCCTGGGAAACAAGTACAGACTGGTGGGACCGCATAGTTTTGTGGGTTTGGGACGATTCGCAGTGGCAGCAAAACTTTCACACGCGTAAGGGCACTTTCATGGAACTTTGTGGTTTGCTTTCCCCTGCCCTGAAATGGCATAATACCAAGATGAGGGCAGCCCTCACAGCTGAGAAGTGAGTGGCGATAGCCCTCTGGAAGCTTGCAACACCAGACAGCTACCCGTCAGTCGAGAATCAATTTGAAGTGGAAAATCTACTGTGGGGGCTGCTGTGATGCAAGTAGCCAAAGCAATCATTAAGCTGCTGCTACGAAAAGGTTGTGACTCTGGGAAATGTGCAGGTCATAGTGGATGGCTTTGCTGCAATGGGATTCCCTATCTGTGGGGGGGCGATAGATGGAACCCATATCCCTATCTTCGCACCGGAGCACCAGGGCACCCAGTACGTAAACTGCAAGGGGTACTTTTCAATGGTGCTGCAAGCACTGGTGGATCACAAGGGACATTTCACCAACATCCACGTGGGATGGCCAGGCAGGGTTTATGATGCTTGCGTCTTCAGGAACACTACTCTGTTTAAATGGCTGCAGCAAGGGAATTACTTCCCAGAGCAGAAAACAGTTGAGGATGTTGAAATACCTGTCGTTATCCTGGGTGACCCAGCCTACCCCTTGATGCCATGGCTCATGAAGCCATACACAGTCAGCCTGGACAGGTGTTAGGAGCTGTTCAACTACAGGCTGAGCAAGTGCAGAATGGTGGTAGAATGTGCATTTGGCCATTTAAAGGCACGCTGGCGCACATTACTGACTGGCTCAGACCTCAGCCAAACCAACGTCCCCATTGTTATTGCTGCTTGCTGTATGCTCCACAATCTCTGTGAGAGTAAGGGGGAGACCTTTATGGCAGGGTGGGAGGCTGAGGCAAATCACCTGGCCGCTGATTACACGCAGCCAGACACCATGGCATGAAGCGGTGCACATCAGAGAAGCTTTGAAAACGAGTTTCATCATGGGCCAGGGTACGGTGTGACTGTTGTGTTTGTTTCCCCTTGATGAACTCCCCCCTTGATTGACTCATTCCCTGTAAGCAACCCACCCTCCCCGTTCGATTACAGCTTGCTTAAGGAAATAAAGTCACTATCCTTTAAAAATCATGTATTCTTTAATTTAAAAAAGTCATGAAAAAGAGGGAGAGAACTGACAAGGTATCCCAGGCGTGGTTTGGGAGGAGGATAGGAGAGAAGGAAAAGGCCACTAAAAATATTTCAAAGTAATGACAGCCTTTTGGTTGGGCTGTCCACGGGGGTGGAGTGGGTGAGTGCATGAAGCCTTCCCCCACGCATTCTTACACATCCGGGTGAGGAAGATGTGGAACATGGTGAGTGTGGTTACACAGGGGCTGCAGCGGCACTCTGACCCTGCTGCTGTTCCTGAAGCTCCACCAGACATCGGAGGATGTCAGTTTGATCACGCAGCAGCCCCAGCGTTGCATCCCGCCACCGCTGATCTTCCTGCTTACACCTCTGATTTTCCTGGCACCACCTCTCATCTCAAGCATCCCTCCTGTCCTCACGTTCACTGGCATCTTTCCTGTAATTTGATACCCCATCCTTCCACTCATTCAGATAAGCTCTTTCATTGCGGGTTACTTCCATGATTTCCAAGAACATTTCGTCTCCCATCTTTTTTTTCCCCTCCGCCTTATCTGAGATAGCCTTCGGGATGGAGTAGGGAGGCTTGAAATTTTGCAGCTGCATGAGGGAGGTAAAAAAGGGAGATAGGATTTAAAAAGATAACCATTGCTCTGTAAATGTGTATACTCTTTCACAGTGAACAAACACTATTCACCTTACATAGCACATGTGATTTCACTACAAGGTCGCATTTTGCATCTTAATATTGAGTGCCTGCGGCTCTGGTGTTAGAGATCTCAGAGACGCAGGTCCGGGCAGCAGAATTCAGCTTGCATGCGGCCATGGTAAGCCATTGTCTTTCGGCTTCTGCAGTCTTCATACACGCAGTGCCCTCCTTTCCCAAATACCAAGCAAATCCCATTCAGCGCTGCTTCTTTCCTGTTAACATGCAGCAGGAGCAACCACCCCCCCCATCCAATTCTCTGGGATGATCGCTTTACCACTCCCCCCACCGCGTGGCTGGTAGCAGGGAAGATCCCTGCTAGCCAAATGTGAAAAAGCTCAGCGCCATTCCCCCCCCATCTACTCCCCCTGCAGAATCCTCAGCCATGGCTGAGATTACCACCCCCACCTTGGAATCCACGGACAGGAGTGGGGTAGGGTGGTGGACCCCCCTAGAATTGCATTCAGCTCAGCGTAGAAGCGGCATTTTTTTGGCCCTGCCCCAGACCGTCTGTTTGCTTCTTTGGTTTTCTGGTAGGCTTGTCCGAGCTCCTTAACTTTCACTCTGCACTGCACTGAGTCCCTGGTGTGGCCTTTCTCCATCATAGCCTTGGAAATTTTTTCAAATATTTTTTCATTTCATCTTTTGGAACGGAGTTCTGTTAGCACAGAATCCTCTCCCCATATAGCGATCAGATCCAGTACCTCCTGTGCGGTCCATGCTGGAGCTCTTTTTCGATTCTCAGGAGACTGCATTGTTACCTGTGCTGATGAGCTCTCCACGCTGGCCAAACAGGAAATGAAATTCAAAAGTTCGTGGGGCTTTTCCTGTCTAACTGGCCAGTGCATCCAAGTTCAGATTGCTGTCCAGAGCAGTCACAGTGGTTCACTGTGGGATACCGCCCAGAGGCCAATACCGTCGATTTGCGGCCACACTAACCCTAATCCGATATGGTAATACCGATTTCAGGGCTACTCCTCTCATCGGGGAGGAGTACAGAAACCCATTTAAGGAGCCCTTTATATCGATATAAAGGGCTTCGTTGTGTGGACAGGTGCAGCATTAAATCGGTTTAACTCTGCTAAAAATCAGTATAAACGTGCAGTGTAGACCAGGCCTCTGTTTAGAAAGTTTCTACTAGCTCCAGTGATTCTCTTGCATATGTATGGAAACTCTCTCTGTGTATGTGTTTGGTAAGGTCTGTTAAAATGCAAGAGCTTTTTTCCAAATATACTGTATCCATAGATTCCGATTATGTGACCACAAGATTATATCCAATTTTCATGACTCTTGCACTGAAAGTTAGGACGCCTATCATATGACTGGTTTCTGATGGATGGATTCTTGCACTTTGTTTGAGCTCTGTTGAAGACAGACTTCTCAAGGGCACAAGTATTTATTTGCAAGATCTAATTGCTGGATCAAAGCCTAGCTCTGCAGTTGCACATAGCTATGTTCTGAGCACCTGGGACATCCAAGAACCCTACAGTCTTAAATCTCACCAACAAGCACATGAAACAAATTTGAAGGGTTTTGTATTTCTGTAACTAAAAAAGAAAGACTTAATGTTGTATATTATGCCTAAAATATATACAGATGAAAAATGAAATTCACTCCTAGACATGCCAAGTATCATTTCGTAGTGATTTTTTTTTTTTATGATGGAGGTATAAGTAGGAGCATAATAGAAATTCTGATGGACTATTAGCTGCAGCAGTGCTAGTGATTACTTCACAACATGTAAGTGGTAGTAATAGTAGCTTTTCATTGGGCCTATTTTAAAACTTTATTTACTTTCCAGAAGAAAAAATTGAAGCAATTGTGTAAAAAGCAGAACTGAAGTATTTAATTACTAGCAAATTTCATATTGTAAATTCAATAGCTGTGAAAGGCCCTGCTTGTTTATAGACAGACAAAAGCTGAAAAGTTTTACATTTCACATTTGTGTAAGTGTGAGGTCATTAGCTCCTGTCAACCTTGATTACATTTTACCAGAGTTTCTCTGAAGTATTCTGATTTATTCTAGTTCTCTGTATACCACTGGATTAATCAGATATGGATCTGAATATAACTGAACACAAATTTCCTCAGAGTATAGGAAATCATTTACCATTTTACCTTAATAGCTTACTGCCACAATTCACCAGCCCAGAGGCTTGCAAAATTTTTCACTAGCAAACATAACTTTTCACTAACCACATATTCAGACAAAAATTCTCTTCTTTCAGTAGCAATGCCAGGAAACTCTCAGCTGTTTTCTTCCTTCTAGTTAGTGAAGAGATTGTGTGGGATTGGTTCTGTAACATGTTGCAATGACAACTGCTTGCTTATCCTTACATCTGGTTCTGCACTGGTCCTTTGAGTTTGTGTTCCATATTCACATGTGATGTATACAGCGAGTTTAAATCCTTTTTTTGGTTTTAAAAGCAACCAAAAAACAGTCACTGCACTAAGGATGGGTGGTACAGGGAGCAGTAACAAAATGGACAGAAGTTCAATACAGCAAAGCCTATCCTGAGGCTTCGAATTCATAGTACGCAACCATGTGCTGAAATCCTATTGAAAACCAGGCTCTTTTCTAGCTTGGGACCTACATGAGCATACACAGGACTGATTTAGTAACTAATTTTTAATCAGTGTGATCTTCTAGGGTATGTCTACACTACGGGATTAGTCCAATTTTACATAAACCGGTTTTGTAAAACAGAATAAAGTTGAGTGCATGCGGCCACATTAAGCATATTAATTCAGCAGTGTGCGTCCATGTACCGAGGCTAGCGTCGATTTCCAGAGCGTTGCACTGTGGGTAGCTATTCCGCAGCTATCCCATAGTTCCCGCAGTCTCCCCCGCCCCTTAGAATTCTGAGTTGAGAGCCTAGTGGCTGATGGGGCAAAAAATCATTATTGCGGGTGGTTCTGGGTAAATGTTGTTCAATCATTCCTTCCTCTGGGAAAGCAACGGCAGACAATCATTTCGCGCCCTTTTTCCCTGGAAGACGCCATAGCACAGCAACCATGGAGCCCGTTTAGCTTTTTTTTTTTTTTTACTGTCACCATATGTGTACTGGATGCCGCTGACAGAGGTGTTACTGCAGCGCTACACAGCAGCATTCGTTTGCTTTTGCATGATAGCAGAGACAGTTATCAGTTGTTCTGTACCGTCTGCTGCCATTGTAAATTGGCAATAAGATGATGATTATCTGTCATTCTGTACCGTCTGCTGCTATCATGGGTGCCCCCGGCTGAGGACGGCCGGGGGCGCAAAGGCAAAAATGGGAATGACTCCCCAAGTCAATCCCTCCTTTATGGTGTCTAAACATAGAGTCAGTCCTGCCTAGAATATGGGGCAGGCGTACTAGAGAACCTGTGTATCAGAGAGCACAGCTACTCCATGTCAGATTCAGCAGAAATGATGAGCTGCATGCCATTCATGGGGAGTGCCCCTGCAACAACTCCACCCGTTGCTTCCCTCCTCCCCCAACCTTCCTGGGCTACCGTGGCAGTGTTCTCCACATTTGTGTCATGAAGTTATAAAAAATGCAGGAATAAGAAACAGTGACTTGTTACTGAGATTAAATGAGGGGTAGGCAGCCTCCCACTGCTATGACAGTCCAGGCAGGACATTAAGCAATGTGGGGGAGAGGAGCCCAGCATTCCGCTGCTATGATAGTCCAGGCAGGACAGAATCTTTTCTTTACACAGGAAAGGGAGCGGGCTGATGGAGCTCAGCCCCCAGTTGCTATGATGAGGAAGGTTACCAGCCGTTCTGTACCATCTACTGGGAATGACCAGGAATCATTCCTATTTTTACCCAGGCGCCCCTGGCCAGCCTCACCTGAGGCCAAGCAGGAGCACTCACGGGTTGATGGTGATGACAGATAGCAGTCATATTGTACCGTCTGCCACCGGGGAGGGGAGAAGAGCGGATACTGCTTTTCACTGCTGCAGCATCGTGTCTACCACCAGCATTCAGTAGACATAGGATGACATTGGAAAAAAGTCAAGAAACGATTTCTTTCACGTGATGGGGGAGAGGGAGTAAGTTGACAAGCTATACTCTGAACCACGCCGGACAATGTGTTTGAACCTACAGACACAGGGAGCTCAGCCAAGAATGCAGCCAAGAATGCAAATACTTTTTGGAGACTGCTGTGGACTGTGGGATAGCTGGAGTCCTCAGTACCCCCTCCCTCCCTCCATGAGCTTCCATTTGATTCTTGAGCTTTCCGTTACGCTTGTCACACAGCACTGTGTAGCCTGGAGATTTTTTTCAAATGCTTTGGCATTTCATCTTCTGTAACGGAGCTCTGATAGAACAGATTTGTCTCCCCATACAGCGAGCAGATCCATTATCTCCCGTATGGTCCATGCTGGAGCTCTTTTTGGATTTGGGACTGCATCGCCACCCGTGCTGATCAGAGCTCCAAGCTGGGCAAACAGGAAATGTAATTCAAAAGTTTGGGGGGCTTTTCCTGTTTACCTGGCCACTGCATCTGAGTTCAGATTGCTGTCCAGAGCAGTCACAGTGGTGCACTGTGGGATACCACCCGGAGGCCAATACCGTCGATTTGCGGCCACACTAACCCTAATCGGATATGGTAATACCGATTTTAGCGCTACTCCTCTCGTTGGGGAGGAGTACAGAAACCGATTTAAAGAGCCCTTTATATCGATATAAAGGGCCTCATAGTGTGGACGGGTGCACCATTAAATGGGTTTAACTCTGCTAAATTCGGTTTAAACGCGTAGTGTAGACCAGGCCCTAGTAAAGGTGGAGCAGAAGTGTATTCAGTGGGCCTAATTCTTAGCTGGTACACAGTGATGCAGCTCAGCGGCACAGCTCCCGTTGGAAGTTATGGAATGGAGTAGTCTATTCCACAGGTTTGCCTATATTTGAACTTTGTGGATTTTAGCAATGCATATCTGGAAGTTGATTTGTGTAATGTCCTGGGTATATTCTTTTCAGATTTGAGATCAGGGATTTGGAAACCTCAAACAAGACAGCCTCTTAGATTTCATCCCAAATTTTCCACTGAGTATATTGGGAATGGACTTTGAGAGCTGAGTCAGTGCTGTGCAAGTACTCAAATTGCAATCATGATCAAAGAATCTCAGTTATGAGAGTAAAAGCACAGCGCTTTGCAACTTTGAATGCAACTATTTTGTTATTTGATTTATAATTTTCAGGTTTCTTCTACCTGTAACTGGTCAAGTGGCTGCACCCCATCTTGTTGGGCTTAGATTTGGCCATGGTGGTCCATGAAATTGTGACTTCCAGGCCTGAATCCTGGATGTAGAAAAACAACATGACCTCCTACCTGAAAAAGATATCAGAGGATCAAAACATAACCTTTTTACTCAGTAATACAGGCTGCCAAGAGCACATCACCCCACTGTTCTCATTTTACATCGTTTTCCTGTTGAATATTGGGTCAGATTCATATTCAAAGTTTTCCATGGGACTAGCCCAAGTTACCCAAAGGACTACCTCATCATATAGGGATAAGGGATAGCTCAGTGGTTTGAGCATTGGTCTGCTAAATCTAGGATTGTGAGTTCAATCCTTGAGGCAGCCATTTGGGGATTGGCCCTGTTTTGAGCAGGGGATTGGACTAGATGATCTCCTGAGGTCCCTTCCAACCCTAATAATCTATGATACCTACCATAACAGAGATGGTTGGAAAATTAAATTTACCTCCCTCTCTCTCATTTTCCAGCACCTACTTTCAATTGAAGCCATCCACTGAAAGAACAAAATGCACACGTGCAGAAGGCAGAGCTTTCTCAGTGACTGGCCCATGACTATGGAATTTGATTCTGAAAGATATTGGAAGGATGACACGCATCAACCCCCATCAGAATGAAAGCTTCCAGCCTTCTTGCGTGCTGGGCTGGGGCGGTTCATTAATCCTATGTTCATCAGCCACCAAATAGGCATGGAGTACCAATAATAGGTTTCTAAGGAAGGGCTATATTTTTTGCCAAGTGTCCTTTCTTCAACCTACCACCTTGAAGCTTACTTTTGTCCAGCTTTTTCCTCCTTTCGTTTGTCTTCCTATCTGCCTGGCTAGTTTTTTAGTTTATTAACAATTCAGGCACTGGTTTTCCCTCGATAGATCCCGCCAACCTTTGAGGATGACAAATTAAGCTATTTAAAAAGAATGACTCATTACATGTATACCCCCTGTTGGTGCCACCACCCTCCTACACATAATTTAAGTTTGCAAAATGATGCATAGTCAGCACTTTCGAAATGGATTATCAATGCTTGCTGGTCCCATGACTGAATACCTTACTGGCAGTGGTTACCCATGGCAACTAAAATGATCTATTTGATGACAGTGGTTTGTTGTTCTGTTAGTTATTTTCCTGCTGAAATTAAACTGCAGTCTATAGATATAAAAATGGAGTTTGAGAGGGTAGGTCAGATTTTTAGAGTTACATAGGTGTAAACATATGGGATTGCCACAACATAATGTATTTACTCTTCATTTACACCAGTGTAAATGAGATCAAAGTTTCACCAATGAGCTTAAGTCATTTCACTTTATTTGTAAATATATCCCTTCCACCAGTTAATTATAAGAAAAAACAAACACTCTTACTCTGGAGGTTATAGTAAATTTGAGGTGGGGGGAGGGGAGAGGGGAGAAAGGGGAGTGGAATAGACCACCATGATTTCAGCTTATTGCTTCAATATTAAAACACTGATTACTTAGATTTCTTGCCATCATTAGAGGTTTTTCAAAAGCTATTTAAAAGCTAGACAGGAGGATAATCATTTGTATTTAAATTATTTACTAACAGTTGGATAAAATAAAGCACAAGTAGTTTTGGCATTGTAAAGCTAAAAAACATTTTCCCTGCTACAAGCATGTTTTAATTGGCAAGTAGTTTTAATTGGCAATGCTGAACTGCAAATATTTTGGATTGTTCAATGAAAGGCAGTGTAACCATTATATCTTTTGGCAGCTTTAAGACCATAGACTCGCACTGGTTTGTTATGTAATCAATCAAGGAAACAACAGTTTATATACACAGTTGAGAATTTTCTTTTTTGCAGTGGAGCTTGACAGATAATTAGCCTTCTGAGGAGAATATTTTTGGGCTCTATTTTATATGGGAACACAGAGGACCAGCCTGAAAAGAAATTAAATATAGAACTGCGGGAAAGTTAACCAGACTTGACTACAGAATACAATAATGTGTTCAGCATGAAGAATAAAAGAAAAATACATTCTCAATTTTTTTGGTATGAACCAAATCCTGAAATATATATGAGCATCCTTTTTGTAACAACTGCAATCCATCAAATCCAGCATGTTACTGGTCTAGACTGACCAAGTCAAAGGAACAGATTCCAGTCTAATCATTCAGGCCCAGATTCACAGAGGAGCTTATGCATTGTAATGCCTAGCAGTGCCTAACTTTTAGGCACTGAGCCACCCACTGGACTCTACAACCCCTAAATTAGGCACCTAGGTTCCCTATACAATGCATGGGAAGAAATAGGCACTTAAATATGGAAGTCTCAAAAAGCCAGCAAACTAGGTGGGGAGTTCCTTAAACTAGCCAATAGCACACTCCAAGGAGAGGGCTGTGTCCTAAGCCCTGCTCCTCTCAGGGAATTCGACACTAAATTCTGGGCTGGCACTAGATGCCTATTTCTGCCTGGGATCCACAGTCATGAACCCACTCCTGAGAGGAAAGTCCGGTCAAAAAGGGGACCTGGCAGCATCCAGTCAGATTTACTGACCGGACAACCAAAGTCCAGTTACCGCAGGAGAGGGAGGCACTAGGTCACCCATGCTAGCCCCTTCTCAGATGGGGCTGCCTCCTACCTGGCAGCTCCCAGCCCTAGGCAAGTCCCTCCTGACTTGGAGGGAGGAGGAGGGGGAGGTGAGGGGAAGGGAAGGAGAAGAGACATGGTAAGAGAGATTCCAGCACTCCTGCTGGAGTGTCTGGTTTTTAAAAACTAACAAGTTGGCAACCTTATCTCCTGGACTCAGTTACCTCAGCCCATTTCTTGTAAGAATAGTAGCAGCACATGCCTACTTCCACACAAAATGGCTGCAATACAAGGGAGGCAGTCATGACAGCCTCCGTTTTAACCTTTAGCCCAGTGAGTAGGATATGACCCAGGAGGTGGAAGGCTCCACTTCTAAACCCCACTCTGCCTGAGGAAAAGGGATTTGAGTAGTTGTTTCCCACTTGTCAGGGGAATGCCCTACCCAGTGGGCTATAGAAAGTCTTTTTCTCACTCCCTGTCCCAGTGCGTATGTGTGTTCATAAAGTGGAATGACTTCAGCAGGAGGGCTTGAGGGAGACCCACACCAGACTGTGCCCTAATCTAGTGGTTAGGGCACCCACCTGAGAAGAGGTAAAACCCTTGTTCAAATCCCTTAACAGGCATAGAGGGAATTGAATCAGTGTCTCCCACATGTCAAGCAAGTACCCCAACCACTGGGCTAAAGGTTAGAAGGAATTGCTGCTTTGTGTGGAGTTAGGCATGCTCACTGAATCAGGCCATACAGCAAGATGAGCATGTCTCTTCCTATCTTCACTGGCTGTGAAGATTGCACTGGGGCTTGGTGTGAGTTAGGTGCCTGCTTGAGGCAGCACTGCATATACCCAGAGACAGAAACTTAGGAGATTTTACAGCAAACTTTTAGGCACTGACGGATTTTAGGTGCCTACAGGGCTAAGCAGCAGCTGAGTAGAGGTTTTCAGGATCTCACTGGTGCCTAAAATTTTGGCCTTAGGATCCTAAGTCATTTGGTGGATCCGAGCCTGGATCTTTAACTTCAAGGGTTTCTTTTTCATGACAAAGAAAGAGGATTTCTTCTCTTTAAAAAGCTTCCTTTAGTGCACATATTTGTGCTGTCAGTTGAAACATGGGTTCTTTAAGTGACCCTTTTCTGCAGTTTTGCTTTCATTAAGTAATTCTGTAAATATTTGATGATTAAGTGTTAAAAATTAATATGCAACATGGTCAAGACATGGTCCCTAAAATATTTAAAAAGATTTTTAAGATAAAAGCTCCTTAGCTGCCTAAGGGCCCTTGTTTTCTTTGAGAGGGATTTGTGCCCAGAATGGGAATTCCTTCAATGAACATTGTCAATAATAATGTTTTGGGCCAAATGGTCATGCCATTATGATATGGGTCTGCATTTGAGGGTGGTGCAGAATGGAGTCTAAAATAGCTGTTACCCCTCAAGAAAGATCTTGGAGTCATTGTGGATAGTTCTCAGAAAACACCCACTCAGTGCACAGCGGCAGTCAGAAAAAGTTAACAGAATGTTGGGAGTCATTAAGAAAGGGATAGATAAGACAGAAAATATCATATCACTTCTATATAAAGCCGTGGTATGCCCATATCTTGAATACTAAGTGCAGATCTGGTTGTCCTGTCTCAGAAAAGGGAAACAAAGTGATTAGGGGTATGGAACAGCTTTTGTATGAGGAGAGATTAATAAGATGGACTTTTCAACTTGGAAAAGATGTTGGGGCAGGGTGGGAGGAGATGATATGATAGAGATGTATAAAATCATGACGTGTGGAGAAAGTAAATAAGGAAAATTATTTACTCCTTTTTATAACACAAGAACTAGGGGTCACCAAATGAAGTTAATAGGCAGCAGGTTTAAACAAAAAAAAAAAAAAAAAAAAAAGGAAGTATTTCTTCATACAATGCACAGTCAACCTGTGGAACTCTTTCCCAGAGGATGTTGTGAAGGCCAAGACTATAACAGGGTTCAAAAAAGAACTAGATAAATTCATGGAGGCTAGGTCCATCAACAGCTATTAGCCAGGATGTGCAGGGATGGTGCCCCTAGCCTAGCCTACCCTCTGTTTGCCAGAAGCTGGGAATGGGCGACAGGGGATGGCTCACTTGATGATTACCTGTTCTGTTCATTCCCTCTGAAGCATCTGGCAGTGGCCACTGTTGGAAGACAGGATACTGAGCAAGATGGATCTGTGGTCTGACCCAGTATGGCCATTCTTATGTTCTCTCACACCTTACAGGCAGCTCCAAGATGGAGGTGAAGCAGCAAGTATTTTTCTACAAAATTCCTATTTGCCAAAAATTGTCTAGCTCTTCTCCGGAGTGCAAAGGCTGGGGAAGGCCCCTAGCGCACACAGGAGCCCCACTCTCCTTGTGTGCCATTTGACTTTTATCTGGAGAGCTGGACAGGTTTGTTGAGGAGCCTGCTTTTAGAACCTGATATAGAAAAGCTTTCAAGCATGTGTTTAAGTTATAGTCTTATTGAGTAGATTTTAAAGATTTGGGCTATGCATGTGCTTAAGTGATTTACTGGATTAGTAGCTTGGGGGGAAGCCTTTAAGGAGTGCCAACTAAGTAGATATAGCAAATAAAATGAAAGTCAATGGGCTAAATCCAGATGTCCTTAAATTGGCCAAGCTCTAGTGAAGGCAGTGGCAGTTTGCCAGAGTATGAGCTGAATAAGGACCTCAGGGTTTGGCTCTATAGCACAGAAGTTGTCCTTGGTGAGATTTGGTTAGGGTTTATTATTTCATATTGGATTCACCAGGCTCTGATAGAATTCCCCAGGATGATGAATTTATTGCACTATCTGTTCTACCACAAGCATATTAACTGGGATACATAATACAACTGTTTTACCCACCAATGTCACAAATGACCAGTTCTTTCAGATCTATTTTAGCTGAGTGCTCCAGCAAAGCCAGCTGTTCCCAGGGAAATGACAGGCAATCAAAATGACTTAAAGAATCACAATTTTAGATAATACATCTTATATCAGGAGTTTTCATGAAGATGCATTATACCTTTCAGCCATTCCCTTCCCTTTTATTCAGGCAATTTCTACACAAAGACCCTATTTCTGCATGAAATACTTTCCATAACTTAATATTGCTTTACAGATCCACTAAGGTTCATAAAAGACTACATTGGATTTAGTTGGATGGTACCAGCAGCGATTGTTCTCAGAGAAGATGACCTTCTAAAGACTCCAGAACCTTGTGCAATCATCATCATCAATGCCAGTGCATACAGGTTGTAAAACACTGCCATTCTGATTTAGTAGTAGCATATACCTATTGTGTACTGGCATAAACGATTGCACAAAGAGTACAGCAACAGAGAATCAAAGTCTGTTTTTGCCTCATGTTCAGAAGGACCTAGTCGGTCTATACAAAGCTGTGACTTTTCTGTTTTAATTACATAATAGCTATTTGAACTTGAATACTCTGAAGGTAAGGTAGATCTGAATCATGTTTCAGACACCAAACTCTGCTGGTCTGAACTTTAGTTACTCAGTGACTTCTATCCAAAAGGAACTTTATAAATTATGGGGTTTATCAGTAAACACTTACAAAGCTAGTCCTTATGTGGCATCAATGATGCTATTCATGAGAATAAGGACTACTCATATGAAGGCAGATGGAATCTAGAGAAGCTAGGACTAGTGAAGCATCCGGTCATGTTTGGGTAAAGCTTTCTGTATCCTACTGGAATAGTGGATGTATTTCTCCTGTGTGCTGGACATCTCTGATAAGCACAACATACTTCCTGATATCCCCAACTGTGCCTGTGCCTTAGTGGTACAGTCTAGTTATCAGTGTAACCTGTAAGTGATTATTTATATGCTGTAGACAACCCTACTAGGTTTTCACAGCCCCAACCCCTATTTCTTTTCCATTTGAAATGGAATCATGTTTCTCCTCTTTGTTGCAAAACTGTATAACTCTCTGCCTTCTACCAGATTATTTGTCTCCCACTTAAACGGAGTTATTTCCCCATGTTATAACAGGGCATTAAGACTTCCAAACTAAACTTTTTGTGATATTAGGATGAGTGTGAACTGTACATTTTAACCACTTGGGGAAGGGAAGAAGAGACATCTTCTGTAAATGAAGTAGCAAAGAAAAGTATCTGCTGTAAGACAGACAGCCTCCCACAAATTAAAGCTGATACATGTATCTCTGGTAACTGCCTATTTTTCTTTATTTATGATTAGCAAACAAGATATGCATTGCTGTGGGACTCTGTAAACATTAATTCTCCATCATGCTTCTACTTACTCATTTCTTCTATTTATAGAATATTGCCTACACTGGAAATATGGAGCATTCTTACCTTTCAGATCACTTGATTATTCAGGTTGCACAAGACATACAGAAACTGACCTGCTGGGAAATATCCTCCTCCTAACTGAGAAGCAGGAAAAGGTGTCCCAAGGTGCCCTATACCTACAGAACAACATGCTGTGAATCCAAGAAAAAAAAAAGAAGCAAACAAACTTGAAATGATATTGAGTGACACTTCCTCATTACTGTGATGCTGCCAATTTAGCTACAGAGAAAAAACCTTAGATAATCCTCAACTTTTGGGGAGGAGGGGCGGGGGGAAGAATATATTAAATTAGACTCCTTCTGGGGCCCTATTAAACTAATGCAGTGCAGAAGTAGGAGGTAGGGATTTTCAAAATAGCACAGCGTCAGCCTAGCTTTGCTCACATTGAAGTCAAATGGAATTTTTCCCAGTGACTTCAATGGGAGTACAGTGAGGTCAACACTGAGCATTTCTGACAATCCATTCTGTAATATACATTGGCCTAAATTTTCAAGTGACTTGTGATTTTGGGTGGTCAACTTGACAGGGAACATCTTTCATAGTACAGGTACTAAGTGCTTTCTGAATATGAGGACTCTTTGTGACACTGCACCCCATATTCTTCAGTGATACATGATTATGACATAATCATAATGTATTTTATGCAAGATAAGTTGTGCGAGGTATCATTCGAAAGGTTATGATTTACTGAATACGAGTATCCTGTTTGTATGTATGTATCATTTTTGTATCTGAAGTCAGGAATATTGTATTAAATGTGTTTAACCCTGGAGAACGCCCACTAGACAAGATGCTTTCGTTCTGAAATGTTGGGTGAGGGAAGGGCTATAGAGAAAATAATAGGCCTTAGAAGAAGCTTCTCTCTCACCTGGGGGCCTTCCTGAGGAGGCTGCATACAGCCTCTGAGTCATGGCTGCTGTGACACTACAGGGACATGTGACCAGGTCACCTGGTGCTGGACTCCATCTTGGGATCTCAGTATTGTTCCACTGACTGAAGCAAAGCCTGCTATACAGAGCATCCATGTTTCATAGCCGGAGCTGGCATACATCTTGTAGTGTCATGTCACGAGGTTGATAGGGCCAAGCTTCTGGAACTCATACCAATAATGTTGTGAGTTAACCTAAATCAGAACAACCTAAATCAGAACAATCAATCTTAGATGATTTTGCATCTTCTACTGAACTTTTACTCAGCCTTACTTGATCTTTTCGCTGTTCTGCATACTGACTATGGAACAAGATATTGATATGATAATAGCTGATCTAATCTAGTAGGAACTGCAATACTCTGTAATATACTTTCAAATGCTAGTCACTCAAGCAATGTTTTATGGGTGCAGTGCACACAGAATTACCTATGAATATTTTTGTGGCTCCTCGATGGACATAACAGATTTTTCATCTTTCCAAAAAAGCAGCTTTAACTAGAGCTGGTACCTGGGTTAAAGACAGCAGAGGGTGCTTTATAAGCAAATACAAAAACACTTGATGGAAAAATATTGCTGTAGCTAGGTGCTATAGCTATGTGGATGCTCTGCCACCAGCTCTATTCATGAAGTGGCAGATTCAATTGCTCCCTGCTTATTAGGATTGTTTTCAAATGCCTCAATAAATTTCTGCTGAAATCTGTCCCCAAAATTCATTGTAGATGTTTAATCAGAGAGCTCCATATTTTTAAATAGGGTGAACAGTGTGCCGTGAAAGAATGTGTTATTCATAGATTCATACTGTTTCAAAAGCTTAATAAAGAATTTGATTAATAGTCTAGGGACATGTTCCACATATTTATACTCTGGTATGCATACAAATGTAATGTATAACATTAGATACTTGTAATCTCCTCTTGTCTTTTATGCTTTTGAAGCATTTACAATACAGCGTAGTTTAATCAGATTGCAAAGCAATGCCAAGCACACCAAATTGTTATCATTCTGTAGAGCGGGTGGGTGGTCATACTTCACAATGAGTTTTGTGCAACCATTATTGTACTGATCTGGAACTGTTTCAGCAAGGAATATTTGCCTAACCAGTGTCAAGGAGTCTGAATTAGTGTCCTGTGCTCAGAACTATTAGTGTACAATTTAATCTTTCTGAAGAAAAAAAGTTAAGTGACCAGTCTGTCAGCTTTATCTGTCACTTCCATGAATCACAAAAATGACTTCTTTCTCACAATTAAAACAAAAACATTACAATCTTATTGACAAGCCTGTGCTTCGTGAAGTATCTAACAAAAACAAAACCACCCCACAAACAAGTCTTTTGTGCTTACCAGAGACTGCAGTGCTTTTGAGATCAGGTTCTTTCATAGAGATTCAATCATAGAAAATGCATACTCAGAATGCTACACTAAGCCTGGAAAACAGCTGGGGGGAAGAGAGGGCGGTTATGCACAAAACTGTGGTGACTGATTTTATCCCCAGTGTGATGGATCAGCTGAAATATTTGAGGGAAAATGGTTCTCTGAAACCCATAGTTTGAGAGATGGAAGTTTTGATAACGAGAATCTAAAACCTTTTCAATAGTTCTCTGGTGACTCCCACTTATCTCTGCCCCTTTATGGTTTTGTCTCTTTCACATGTCCTTTCTTTCCTCCTTTGTTTTTAAACTTCCTTTTTGTCCCTGTTTGTGTTTTCCACCCTATTCCACTTAGTTCCATTTGCAGTTGCCCCTCCAGCCCACCTTTGCTTTTGCACCCTTGTACTTTTATTTCTGCCCACAAGAATAAATAAGCCCAAGGTTGAGAGCTTGAGTGATGGAAGGATGGCAGTACCGTCAGCTGCAGTGGAGAATGATAGCAATGGAGGGGGAGATCTTCATTCAGCTGGTATAAACTGCCATAGCTCCTTTGACTTCAAAGCTACGACAATTTACAGCAGCTGAGGATCTGAACCAGAAAGTTAAAAATAAATATGCAGCTAGGTTCTGTACTCAAGGTAGAGCTACCAGTGGGGGCCCATCCGGGACGTCGTGTTGGACAGATAGTCAGATATTGGGGAGTGGAGGAGGAGAGAGGGAGATATCTACCTCTCCAAGTCTGTGTTCTCAGGTGTCAGCATAGAGATGGTAGCTCAAGCCATGCAAACTAATTAAAATTGCTCAGAGACAAGTGGAAAAGGTTAATTACACAGATTTGTGAAGCTGACAGAGAGGAAGAGGGGAGACATCTGAAAAAAAAAAAAAAAGTAGTCAGAGGTAGGAATACAGATGAGTACACAGATGAGTACAGAGCATCAAGGAGCCAGGCATGATCTGAGGTGTTGATAGATTTTTAAGGCTAGAATGCTCCATTATGATTCTATAATCATAGAACTGGAAGGTACCTTGTGAGGTCATCTAGTCCAGTCCCCTGCACTCATGGCAAGACTGATTAGACCATTCCTGACAGTTGTTTGTCTAACTTGCTCTTAAAAATCTCGAATGATGGACATTCCATAACCTCCCTAGGCAATTTATTCTAGTGCTTAACCACCCTGACAGTTAGGAAGTTTTTCCTAATGTCCAACCTAAACCTCCCTTGCTGCAATTTAAGCACATTGCTGCTTGTCCTATCCTTGTAAGGACCTTTTATGTACTTGAAAACAGTTATCGTGTCCCCACTTGGTCTTCTGTTTTCCAGACTAAACAAACCCAGTATTTCTCAAATCATTTGGTAGAGGTCATGTTTTCTAGACCTTTAATCATTTGTCACTCTTCTCTGGACTCTCTCCAGTTTTTCCACATCCTTCCTGAAATGTGGTGCCCTGAACTGGATACAAAACTCCAGTTGAGGCCTAATCAGAGTGGAGTAGAACAGAAGAATTACTTCTCATGCCTTACTTACATCCTAGAATGAGGTATGCTTTTTTTTTTTGGTGCAACTGTTGATTCATCTAGCTTGTGGTCACCTATGGCCCACAAATCCCTTTCCACAGTACTCCTTCTTAGGCAGTCTTTTCCCATTTTGTATGTATGCAACTGATCATTCCTTCCTAAATGGAGTACTTTGCATTTGTCCTTATTGCATTTCATCCTATATCCTCCAAAGTACTTGCAACATCTCCCAGCTTGGTATCGTCTGCAAACATTATAAGTGTACTCTGTATGCCATTACTTAAGTCATTGAAGATGATATTGGACAGAACCCAACCTCGAACTGATCTCTGTGGGACCCCACTCATTATGCCTTTCCAGCATGACTGTGAAGCCACTGATGATTTCTCTCCAGGAACGATTTTCCAACCAGTTTTGCATCCACCTTATAGTAGCTTCATCTAGGTTGCATTTCCCTAGTTTATGAGTAGGTCATGCGAGACAGTATCAAAAGCCTTACTAAAGTCAAGATATACCACGTCTACCACTTCCTCCCCTATTCACAAGGCTTCTTACCCTGTCAAAGAAAGTTATTTGGTTGGTTTGACCCAATTTGTTTTTGACAAATCCATGCTGGCAGTTACTTAGCACCTTATTATCTTCTAGATGTTTGTAAAATTATTGCTTTATTATTTGCTCCATTATCTTTCCAGGTACAGAAGGTAAGCTGACTGGTCTGTAATTCCCTGGGTTGTCTTTATTTCCCTTTTTATAGATGGGCACTATATTTGCCCTTTTCCAATCTTCTGGAATCTCTCCTTTCTTCCATGACTTCTCATCTAGTCTGACCTCCTGCATAGCACAGGCTAACAAGCCTTATCCAGTAATTTCTGGATCAAGCATATAATCTCAGTTTGAGCTGTAGCATATGTTTTAGAGAGACATCCAATCTTAACTTGAAGTCTTAGAGTGATTGAGAATCCACAATTTGCTTTTATGGACCAGGATAGAGACCATCTGGCCTAGTAATTACAGCAGAAATCAGACCTAGTGGGCAGAGCAGGCATCCAGGTTGGGGAATAAAGTCAAGGGTTGACATCAGAGTCAACTGCAAGTTACCAAAGTCAGAGATCAAGCCAGAGTTAGGACCAGGAATTGAAGCTGAAGATCAGCACTGAGGTGAGATGCTGAATTCCAGAACCAAAGGTCAAGCCAGAGTCAGGGGTCAGAATTTGGAGTCTGGGGTTGAAGCCAGGATTGGTGGTGGACAGGAGGAGAGGCAAGGAGCAGGAGCCTGGTGGGAAGAGGAGTAAAGATAGGGGTGAACCAGGAGCAGAGCAGGATCAGAAACAGGTTTGAGTGCAGGACATAGGCACAAGCAAGGTCCAATGCAGTCACAACAGCAAGCCACTTTGTTGCTCAGACAAACTTCCTGTTCCTGGCTTAACTAGTGTTTTTGGACCAATTAGTGGAGCTGAGCGATCATCGAATCTGAGCTCCCATGGGTAGTGCTTTGGCTGAGGCTGTAGTCCTAGTAGCTTCTCAGCCCACCAGGGTTCAGTAGACACTGGATAGAGCCCAGGATGTGGCAACTACCTGGGGACTCCCAGGCCTGAATTCAAGATCTGGGACAGCACACTCCCATAACACTGGAGAATGTGGCACTTCCAGGAATGATATTGTGCAAGTTCACATCTGCTTGACTTTGCCTGCATGGGGGATGCCATTTTGAAGAGTGTGCTGCTCTTCAAAATGGCATCCCCATCTGATTTTTGTCCCAGTACCAGGTGAGAAACAAACCAGTTAAAAAGCAGACCATCCAGAATAAAACTGGACATGATATTCCAATAATTGTCTCACTGATGCCATATTCAGATGTGATACCATCTCCCTACTTTTACTGTATATTCCCCTATTTATACATTCAAGGGTCACGTTCACCTCTATCTACATCACCACCACAGGCGCTCCTCTTCAACTGATTATCTGCTATTACCACAATAGCCTTTTCAGGGTCACCTCATTCCAAGATCCAATTCCCCCACCCATATCTCCTGTGACAGCAATTCTTTCTTCCTGAAGTTGCTGAATGTAGAATGTATTGAACACTGCAAAAAAGAATAGAAGCCCAAGAGTTGGTCATGAAAAAGTCAATGGGAACTCTTGCCAGAGGAAGGGGCAGAAATCGCTAGGGATTTTGAAAAGCAAGGAGCAGATTTGGTAAATAGATATCACTATGGAGAGAAAGGGGCAATTAGCTCATAGTGGAGTAGAGTCCAAAGGAGAAGAATGAATGGAAGGGAGAAGCAGCAGGGAGTGGATGTAATCAGAAGGAAAGAGCCCAACACCACTGCTGTGGTCTACAAGATGGGTGGTGTGGGAGAAAGACAGAGATTACATCTACAACAAAGATTTTAGTGAGTACAAGGAGTTGGAGAGATCATAAAGTCTGGCAAGTTTCAGGGAGAATGGGTACTCTGGAGTGGGCACTACATAGTGAACTAGAGAAGAGAGGGACACTCGGGGGATGATATTGCATCATATGTCTACTGTGAGGGTAGAGGTTTCAGTGGGGAAAAATGCAGCTAAAGGGTAGGGATGAAGGATGGGTCAAGACTATGGCACATGTTGGCTGTGAGGAGGAAAAGGGTAAAGGAGCTGGAATAAGGGTGTGAGTGATGGGGGGTGGAGGGAAACAGGGATAGGAGAGAAGAGATGGAGATAAGAGCTTCTTATGGCAGGAGTCACCTGATGGCACTGTTACACATAGCCTTACAAGCTGTCTGTCTTAGCATGCAAGCAAGTTTTAGACTTTGAAGATATGCTGTGGTGTTGGTTTTCTGTTGCAGTGTTTCTTTGGAAGCAGCAGCAAGGAAGTTTGCTCTCTACCTTAATCCCATTACATAGAGTCAATTCTTTAGGTAGAGTTGCTCATTAGGAACTGGGCATTATTGTCTGGGCTGAGATACCTGAAAAAGGGATTGTCTGCTTGCCATTTGTGAGCCATCTGATCAAGGACTGGTTTATGTGCAAACAAGCAAGCTAGACACAGACACACCTCCCTATGCCCAACATCAAGGATTTCTTCTCCAACAGAACTCATCCTGTAAGGTCTCAACATCTGTTATTGCTAAGCAGAGAGGGGACAAGTTGATGAGGCCAGCTCAGGGACATAACTAAGAATTAAGGAGACAAAGGGAATATGGAGGTGAGGAAGCAGAGTATGAATGTTGAAGAAACAATGGTGGGAGAAGGACGGAGAAAGTGATGGATTTAAAAAAACAAACAAACAACACAATAGATAGCAAAGGAAATTGAAAGTGAAGACATTAAATGAAGCAACAGTCAGAGCAATGGCAAAGACAAGTACTACGGAGCAATGATATGCAACCAAAATAAAATGTGGGTGGCAGGGCCAGATTAGGCCATTCTGAGACCCCAAACTATGACAAGTGGAAGAGGCCCCATACCATTAAAAAAAGTTTTCCACAGAAAGGACATTGAATATATAAACACAAAAGCTTTATATTTGCATATTTACAAAGGCAAAGTTGTAAAACTAGATTCTAACTAAAAAAAACATCTTGCAATATGCCTATTTTCATTTATGATTTCTTGATTAGTCAAAATGAAAACTTCATATCTATAGCAACACAAAAGTTGGTCTGTGTAACTGCTTAATAGAAGCAGTACAACCTGACGTCTGTTTGCATATCACATTAATTTTAACACTGAAATTTAAAATGTTTTCTTTTGTGATTTTTGGAGCACAAAGTCATTGATGATGTCCTCAAATGATAAAGCTACAGAATTTGTCACTTTCAATGCACAGAATTCTTAGGGCAGATTTTCTTGCAGCATTTTCTAGGCAAGCTGACATCACTCTTCATGTTCACTTCTCTATCCTCTGTCTCCCACAGGACCACTAATTAATCTCAAGTAAACACCTCAGACAGAGTGACAACAAGCTATATATGTGAAAGAGAAAAATAATTTACTGGAAAAAAGACTGGTAGACAGGCACTGAGAACATGAGAAAAAACTTGCCTATATTCCAGAAAGCCTATAATCATTATATTTTAATAGCCTATAAATCATATATGCACTTAATTTGAAATAACTTGCTCACCAAGTACACAGAATATTTTGATATATATGTTTCTCTTCCTTCACTTCTCTCAAAACACTTAATTTATCCTTTTGTCAGCACTCTGATATTTACTGTGAAGGTTCCTGAAACTGACTGAGGGAAGCTAACACAAATTTGTTCTCCTGAAGACCCACTTGATCCAAGTCCATAAGATGATCACCTGCAAACTCAATCATGTGAAGCATGGATAGCACATGAAGCAGAAAGCGGCATGCGCACTAAAATACACAATTGTACATACGTACAAATCAAAAGAACACACTAACATTAAGAAAAAGAAGAAAAACAGGTATGGAGACACTATACAACTGAGCATGGCGAATTGTAAACAAACAAAAAAAAAAGATAGTCACCTCTTGGCTATTACCAGCCAAGGGGGATGCTATGCATGACATTACTCCTAGGATGAGTCCCATAGGAGTGTGAGCTTGGCAGGATTGCTTCATGACATGCCGTTTCCAACTTCACATTTTCCCCTGATTTTATCGGCAGTGAGATTATTTATTTAAATAAGTTATGAAGGCACAGTCAGAATTTTACCAGTAGCAGCTGGCCAACAAAATGCTGCCTTAGAAGACTGTTGGCAGACTTCCTTGTAAAAATACTAATTTTATGAGTACAATTAATTATTTTTTCCCCTTAGCCCTGGCCTCCTGCATGTCAATAATGAACAATTAGCAAAGGGTAAAGGTATTTGTTAGCTAGATGTATAGATTAGACATTTTTGGCTCAAATATGACCATAGTTAGAGAGAGAGAGAGAGAGAGAGAATATGCATCTTCTTTGTCCCATATCTCCATTACTTATCAACTGATTTTGATAAAATTTGAAACGGAGTCAATTTCTCTCTTTTTTAGGGGTCTGTCATATAGTGTGGCCCTAAACTCCATCTTAGTTAGTTTATGCCTTAATCTGGCCCTGGTGGGTGGTATTAAAATGCAACTTCTGTCAGTAGCTGAGTTCTACCTCTGTTTCTTTCTCTCCCCCCCCTTTTAATACCTTATTATCACATTTTGTTTTTCAAGCCTACTTCTATGTAGATTTTTTCTCCTCTTCTAGTATGTAGCCTAGTAATAGTGTCATTCTGGAGAAAAGCTGAGTCTAACAGGACTGTTTCTGAAGAATAGTACATGTACTTACTATTCCAAAAAGTGAGAGGACTGTGAACAAGTCTACACGTACGATATTCATTCCAAATTTGCCTCCTTCCTGTGGTTTGGCTTTCAAGATAAGTCAAACAGAACAAGAGCCTGAACTTTCTCCTTAAGCAAGACTATTCCTAGATGGTCCCTGCAGAATCTTCTCTGTTGCTTTTTCTAGTTGTCTCTGCACCAGGTCTTTTCCTAGTCCATGGACTCAAACTCCTTCTGCCCTTGGCAAAGGGTTTCCCTGGCCCTCCCTTCTTGAGGTTGTGCTTGAATCTCGGCAAGCTTCCCCAGTCAGCCATCATCCTGAATCAGCCACAGAAGAGCCTCCTTCCACATCATGCCTAACTCGAGATTCCACCTGACTGAGCTAAGAGCACTCCTTTATAATTTTCAGGTGGTAGTCACATTATTCAGGCACCTAGTCCTCATTCCCAGCCTGGTCTACGATCCTTCTCAGACCTACTCGTTCTTGGAAGAGCCATGCCTTGAAATAGGGTTAGATAGCACTAGAACGCACTACCCTTAAAGGGGACAGACCATTCCAGATGGGAATATGTACACCTGCTAGTAGCTAAAACTACTAGCATCACCACCACCACTTTAAAAGTGCCTAGAGTGGTCAGCTATTAAGAAGCTCACCCCTCTTTTACCAACATGGTGGTAAGTTTTTCCCTATGAACCCCTTTTCATGGACCAGTAAAAGCAGCAAAGAATCCTGTGGCACCTTATAGACTAATAGAGGTTTTGGAGCTTGAGCTTTCGTGGGTGAATACCCACTTCGTCAGATGCATGTAGTGGAAATTTCCAGGGGCAGGTATATATATGTAAGCAAGCTAGAGATACCCACTTCATCGGATGCATATCTCTCTAGCTTGCTTGCATATATATACCTGCCCCTGGAAATTTCCACTACATGCATCTGACGAAGTGGGTATTCACCCACGAAAGCTCATGCTTCAAAACCTCTGTTAGTCTATAAGGTGCCACAGGATTCTTTGCTGCTTTTACAGATCCAGACTAACACGGCTACCCCTCGGATACTTGACACCATGCAAGGCACTGCATTTAGCCATATGGAGTGGAAATCCATCAACCTCATGAAGCAACTTGCACAAATACAGACAGATATCATCTTCCTTTCCAAATGCAAACGGATGGACATCATACCAAATGGACTAAAGGTAAAAAATCCACTGCTATCTACATACTACACAGACCACAGTGAGATATTATGCCATACTCGATCAAAGAAACTGAGGAACCACCTGATCAGCATCCTATACAGCAAACAGGAAAACATCAAAAAAGAGCTCTCCAACCTGGAGACTCTCATTAATAACCAAACTTCCATACAAACAGACTTCACTAAAATAAGACAGGAGATCTACATTACTCACTTCACCTCTCTACAAAGGAAAAAGGACTGTAAGCTGTCTAAACTCCTACCTGCCTCATGGGTCCACAACCGTGGTACCCCCAACCCACCCAGCAATATCATCAATCTATCCAACTACACACTCAGCCCAGAAGAAAAGTCTGTCCTATCTCAGGGACTCTCTTTCTGCCCTGCCACCCCCACCAACATGATACAGTTCTGCGGTGATCTGGAAGCCTACTTTCACCACTTCCGACTCAAAGAATACTTTCAGAACAACGCTGAACAGCTCACTGATACACAGGTACCCTCCCACCAACAGCACAAGAAGGACTCCACATGGATTCCTCCTGAGGGTCGAAATGACAGTCTGGACCTCTACATTGAATGCTTCAGCCAACATGCACAGGCAGAAATTGTGGAAAAACATCGCTTGCCTCATAACCTAAGTCGTGCAGAATGCAATGCCATCCACAGCCTCAGAAACCACCCTGATATTATCAAAGAGGCTGATAAAGGAGGTGCTGTTGTCATCATGAACAGGTTTGACTACTAAAAGGAGGCTGCCAGACAACTCTCCAATCCCAAATTCTGCAGGCCACTTCCCTCATATCCACCTGAGGAATACACTAAGAAACTGCACCATCTACTCAGGACACTCCCTACACTAACACCGGAACAAATCAACATACCCTTAAAGCCCCAACCAGAGTTATTCTATCTACTACCCAAGATCCACAAACCCGGAAATCCTGGACGCCCTATCATCTCAGGCATTGGCACTCTCACTGAAGGACAGTCTGGATATGTGGACTCTCTACTCAGACCTATGCCACCAGCACTCCCAGCTATCTCCGTGACACCACTGATTTCCTGAGGAAACTACAATGCATTGGTGACCTTCCAGAAAACACCATCATAGCCACCATGGATGTAGAGAGTGTCTACACAAACATCCCACACACAGATGGAATACAAGCTGTCAGGAACAGTATCCCTGATGATGCCACAGCACAACTGGCTGCTGAGCTCCGTGCTTTTATCCTTACACACAACTATTTCAAATTTGATGACAATATATATATCTCCAAATCAGTGGTACCGCTATGGGCACCCTCATGGCCCCACAATATGCCAATATTTTTATGGCCGACCTGGAACAACGCTTCCTCAGCTCTCGTCCACTCACGCCCCTTCTCTACCTACGCTACACTGATGACATCTTCATCATCTGGACCCATGGGAAGGAGACTCTGGAAAAATTCCACCACGATTTCAACAGCTTCCATCCCACCATCAACCTCAGCCTGGACCAATCTCCACGAGAGGTCCACTTCCTAGACACCATGGTGCAAATAAGTGATGGTCACATTAACACCACCCTATGCCGAAAACCTACCAACCGCTATGCCTACCTTCATGCCTCCAGCTTCCATCCCAGGCACATCACACGATCCATTGGCTACAGCCAAGCACTGAGGTACAACTGCATCTGGTCTAACCCCTCAGACAGAGACCAACACCTACAAAATCTCCACCAAGCATTCTCAAAACTACAATACCCACACAAGGAAATAAGGAAACTGATCAACAGAGCCAGACATGTACCCAGAAGCCTCCTACTGCAAGACAAACCCAAGAAAGAAACCAACAGAACTCCACTGGCCATCACATACAGTCCCCAGCTAAAACCCCTCCAACACATCATCAGGGATCTACAACCCATCCTGGACAATGATCCCACACTCTCACAGGCCTTGGGTGGCAGGCGAGTTCTTGCCCACAGACAACTTGCCAACCTGAAACATATATTCTCACCAGTAACTGCACACCGCACCATAATAACTCTAGCTCAGGAACCAATCCATGCAACAAACCTCGAAGCCAACTCTGCCCAGATATCTACACCAGCAACATCACAGGACCTAATCAGATCAGCCACACCATCACCAGTTCATTCACCTGCACGTCCACCAATCTAATATACGCCATCATATGCCAGCAATGGCCCTCTGCTACGTACATCGGCCAAACTGGACAGTCTCTACGGAAAAGGATAAATGGACACAAATCAGATATCAGGAATGGCAATATACAAAAACCCATAGGAGAACACTTCAACCTCCCTGGCCACACTATAGCAGACCTTAAGGTGGCCATCCTGCAGCGAAAAAACTTCAGGACCAGACTTCAAAGAGAAACTGCTGAGCTTCAGTTCATCTGCAGATTTGACACCATCAACTCAGGATTAAACAAAAAGACTGTGAATGGCTTGCCAACTACAAAACCAGTTTTCCCTCCTTTGGTTTTCACACCTCAACTGCTAGAACAGGGCCTCATCCTCCCTGATTGAACTAACCTCATTATCTCTAGCTTGCTTACATATATATACACACCTGCCCCTGGAAATTTCCACTACATGCATCTGATGAAGTGGGTATTCACCCACAAAAGCTCATGCTCCAAAATGTCTGTTAGTCTATAAAGTGCCACAGGATTCTTTGCTGCTTTTACAGATCCAGACTAACATGGCTACCCCTCTGATACTTTTCATGGACCATTTATCGTATTTCTACTACACAGTTACCATGTCTCATGAAAGGATAGAGACAATAAGTAAATGCATTAAGTTGGAAGGTCCTTTATAAGAGTATTTGTTTTTAATATTGTTGTAATCAGTTCCACTACAAGAAGTCTTTTTACAGACGCTTTTAGTTCTCTAATTCTACTTTTTCTCAGCTTGGATTCCATCCCTTCATTTTTTCCTCCTCTGTTTAGCTTAGCTGTTGTCAGTTATGCAACTCTTCTTGTTAGTATGTAAATTTAAAGGTCAATATAGCATAATCTCAAACTGAGGATTCTCTCTTGTGAAGAGGCAATAAAACAATCCAATATGAACCAAACACGTTAGTTCATGTAATGTGGCTTACTAATTTCTCCTCTCTATCCACCATCATGAGACTTGCTGTATTTCTCATGGTCACGAGTCAGGAGAAGTGTTTGTGCCATACTCAAAAGTAATGCTTTTAACTGCCACTAATTCCCATAAGAAGAATGTCTTTACATTACTGGAAACTGGTGCAACACAGCATGCAAAAGTCACAAGGAATGCAGCACCAAGAAGGATCATCATTCATGTCACAATGTTGACTCTCTTCAACTCCCTAGCAACGAAACATGGTCATGCTCTTTTAATCCTCAACAAAAAACAACAAACATGTGAATGGGGTATTGGGTCACTTCCAAATGAGAGAGGACAGAAGTACTAGAAAGGAGATTGCATGCATATACCTATTGTGCAGACCATCACAAACCTCAACACCTTCTACTCAAGTGCAAGGTGTGTTTCTTTCACCTGCTTTCTCTGACAGACACAGACACAGAGCAAATTGGAAATGAAAACGCACAGAAAGAGAATACCAGCCACATTACAAAATAAAGCTTCAATCTCTACCAAAAACAAGACAGTCCACTGCATATGCTTCTTCCCCAGGGGAAGAATGAGAGACAACCAACATATGATGTGTAGTCACAGTGCTTAATGCATTACTGGAAGGCACTCAGATGCTACCATGTTAAGTCTAGTCTATATGGGTTTTTATACTGTGCTTAAGTCCCAAGACCTCCAAGTTTCAGAATCTGTAAGTTTTTCCCTAAGAAAAATCAAAATCATTCTGGAATTTTGTTTAGAAGTAGATCGATGAAAATAAAGTTCTTGGCTGGGGGATTGCTTCAAGCAGTTTTTTAAAATCCTCTTGGTAGCCTGCTCAGATGCAGAAACTAAAACTATCAGTAATTATACATTAGTGTGCATTGGTGTCTTTCATAAAAATTTCATCTGCATAACAAACCCACTTCTAAAGTCATTACTTGGGCAAATCTGATTACAAACAACACCTGCTCTGTTTTTCCAAGAGGACCAGTCCCAGCTCCCACAAGTGGAATCTAAGATTTTCACAAAGAAATCTGCTTCTGCGATTTGTTTGTACTTACTGGCATCTCTGGCCCCAATTCAGCAAAACATTTCAGCATGTTAACATTCTCAAGCCCCTGTGAGATTACTGGAATTTAAACATGTGCTTCGCTAAACTAGGACTTAAGTGACTCAGACCCAGATTTTCAAAGGGACTTAGGTCTTGTGATGCTCAGCATCACAAGACCTAACTTTTAGGCATCTAGAAAAGTCACTGGAACAATCCACAAAAACTGAATTAGGCACTTTCACAAGGCACTGTACTCACGGCTAGGTGGTTCCTCCTTCTGGAAATTAGCTCTGTCTGCTTCAATACCTCCTTTCTTTTCTTCCATTGGTGCAGCTCTCTTCCTGCTCATGGAGTGGCAGTATAGACACTTTAACTCAGCCCAGGTCACTTTGAAAGACTCCCCTAGAAGGGGAAAACAAAGTCTCTCCTCTCCTACATCAGGTAGTCCTCATACCTAGTGCTCTGACTATATCACTCCTGCAGTGACTCATTACCTGTACCAATACTACTCTGCAGTGGATGGTAAGGAAATCCAGGCCTGCTCTTACTCAGGGTTCCAGTCCAGGGCCCTATAGCAAGCCATTGAAACCTGGACTTCACCCACCCTACTGCTCTCTTCCTTGGACTACATCCTACCATGCTTCTTTAAGCCTTGTCCATAGCATTCCTAGTTAGACCCCTCACTCAGACCTCCTAGCTAAACTCTTTCTTAAGGGTTCTTATCACTCCCTCCTTTCTTCTCCTTTACCTCAAAAAGAGAGGCTATAAGCTTCCCATGCTGGTACTGACCTCCTTGCTTCATAGAAGCCCTACATGTTCCCCCACAGGTGAGCTTCCTTCTAATTAGCAACCTCCCCCTAGCCTAAATCTCCCCCATTTGCAGTTTAATTGGCTGATTGGGCCCACCTGGCCTAATTCAACTCTCTCAGGGCTGGAGTGGGGAGCACACTGCACCACAGACAGGATGAGGATGGGAAGTTGCTCTGTGACTGTGTGGCCTACTTTCATTCCTCCCTTGTTTCACATATCTGGGCAGCATTTGCTGGCTCCCTAGACACCTTTGAGGAGCAGTGGGTGCTGTCTGGTATTCTCTACTCAGTGTCCCTCTCTGATTTTGTACCTCTGACCCTCACTCCGGTCCCTGTTTAATCTTTTGTTGTCCCTCACAATCAGTTGAAACCTGGGTTTATTGGCTTCTCCCCTGAGGCTGGCAGAGGGGCCTTCTGATATGGGCAGGCTTGCACTCACCCCTTCCCAAAATTCAGTAGGTGCACCCCAGGCACCTAGGTCACCTGTATAATGAATGGGAAAAGTTAGGCACCTAAGAACACAATCCACACAAGCTAGCACACTAAGCCTAAAATACCCCATGGGAGATGCCAATGGGAGGGTGCATTCTAAGCCGCACCCCTCTCACAGAGTTCAGAGCCTAAGTCTGGGCTGTAGTGAGGCATCTATTTCTGCTTGCAACCCACAAACGAGGATTCCTCTCTTGGAATCAGGTGGCTTTGGTATTTAAGTCATTTCTTGTGTGAATGAGTTAGGCAATGGCCTCACTCCACACAAAATGTCCAGGGGAGGAGCTACCCACCTTATAACTTTAGCCCCAGTGGTTAGAGCATTCGCAGGGGATTTGGTAGACCCAGGTTCAATTCCCTCCTTCTCCACCAGACCCAGGAGGAGGGGAAGAAAAGATTTGCATGGGTGTCTCCCACTTTTCAGGAGTGCTCTAACCACTGGGCTATGGAATATTCCAATGAAGGGTTCTCTCAGTCTCTCCTCTTGAAGCTATTCCATTGTGTATAACTAATTAGAGAGTCAATGGAGCAGAGGGACTGGACCATGGATCTCCCACTTCCCAAGAGGAAGCCTCAACTACCAGGCTATAGAGTCAGTCTCTTGCTCTCTCTGGCCTAATGACTAATTATTTAATCCAGAGTGGAACAGTTTCAACAGGAGAAACTGAGGGAGTCCCACACCAGAACATGCCAAAGCTCAATGGTTAAATCACTCTCCTGGGAGGGGTGGGAAACCCAAGTTCATCTCCTTTCTCCCCATCAAACAGAGGAGGAATTGAACCTTGATCTTCCAAATCCCAGGTGAGTGCTCTAGCCACTGGGCTAAAAGTTGTGGGTGGCACTACCACCACCCCTGGTCACATTTTGAATGAAGCCTCATCCTGTCACCATGCTCTGAACATGGCTACCTGTTCAGGCCTGTGGCAAGACAGGCACTCCTCCACCTATCTTCTTTTGTGGATTTCTTCTGGGATTTAGAAGTGAGCAGCTGCTCAGATGCCTAGAGTGAGAAGTGAGCTAGCTGTCCAGAGGCAGAACCTCTGGTGGCTAGGGAACTTTTACCATGAAAATGTAAGTGCTGATTGAGTTTAGGTGCCTATAAAGTTCGCCAACAGCTGAATGGCAGTTTTGTGAATATAGTGGTGCCTAAAATTGGGACATAGGTCTTGGCTACACTTTGAGAGTTACAGCGCTGTTGGTGGCTTTATAGCATTGTAACTCACTCCCTGTCCACACTGGCAAGGCACATAGAGCACTGTATCCCGGTGGCTACAGCACTGGTTGTACTCCACCTCCACGAGAGGAATAAAGAGTATAGCACTGCTGCTGCAGTGCTGAGGTGCCAGTGTAAACAGGAAATAATCTTAGTACTCTGTGACTGGCCTCCAGAAGCTTCCCATAATCCTTTTAAGTGAAGGTTCTGCTCTTTGTTTTGTTGTGAACTCCGGGATCCCGGAGCTGCTTATCAAAAAAACAAACACAGCTACTGTTTGCTGTGAATGAGCAGAGGCAGGGGGGCTCCTTTTGGAACACCCACAGCTAATGTTTGCTTGAAGAGATGGGGAGGCAGGGGGCTTGAGGAGAGAAGCAGTGCAGTGGGCAGGAGGGAGGGAGGAGTCCATTTTGGAGTGGCTGCTTATCTGGTCTGTGAGGGAAAAAACAACTGCTGTTTGCTTTCAGTGAGTGAGGGAGGGGTTGGGAAAGGAGTCAGAACTTGCAAGGCAGCTGCTGACAGTGTCGGCTCCAAAAATCCACACTCTCTCTTTCTCTCCCACCCCCCCACGCTCCCTGTCACACTGCACCCCACAGCACCCCTTTCGAAAAGCACGTTGCAGCCACTTGAACACTGGGATAGCTGCCCATAATGCACCACTCCCAATGCCACTGCAGATGCTGCAAATGTGGCCACATCAGTGCGCTGGTAGCTGTCAGTGTGGACAGACTGCAGCGCTTTCCCTACATAGCTGTACGAAGACAGGTTTAACTCTCAGCGCTGTACAGCTGCAAGTGTAGCCATACCCATAGGTTCCTAAATCAGAGGTTTGGGCATTCATATATGGCAGCTTCATCTCTTTCTACCTGTTTTTCAGTGTTAGTAACACTGGGTCTGGCTCATTTACCTCCTTTCTATCAGATTTCAGATGGTGACCATGGAAAGCATGTATTCAGGAAATTGAGACAGTGATGCAGGACCTTGGAGAGACTGAGAATGGACCTTGAACAGAAAGAGAACTCAGAGGGCGGATCATCCATTCATTGCTGAATAAAGAAGGGTTCTGAGCTAGAAACAGCAAGGTTAGAATTATTTAATCATGGATTAATCAGGCATTCAAACAAGTGGATGTATTGCAAAAATGAGAAATGATTTTTTTTTATTCCCTACCCCCATTTCATAACCACACATGCTTCAATTCCTAAAAGTTCTAAATAGTCTAAGCATTTGTGAAAATACGTGGAAAGTTCTTTTTTAAAGTTCTACATACTGTCAGAACTCGATGATGATTCTCCTATCCTTATTTCAGCAGAGGAGAAAAATGGGGGTTCTCTCCCATTTAAATGGAGATAGTATTTATTTGTATTGGCCCTCAGTGTGATAGGCACTATATAGGCAGGTATAAAGATAAGATACCTGCCCCAAAGAATGTTCAGATTAGAAGGAGAATGCTCAGAAGGAGGAAGGGAGAAGGACAACACAAGCAGAATGATTCAAAAATGTAGCATAGCGGGGGGGGGAAAAGAATGACTCCACTAGCTGCCATGAGAATGGGGCTAGCCTAATTGTGATAATAATTTAGATAATATAGTCACAGGTGTAACAATTCCCACTCAGCTGATTCAGAAACAGTATGAGGTTTCTGCTATAAACAAAGCCCTGCAGCAGAGGTCTATGTTAGGCAAGATAGGGGGTCCAAGGAGGATGATCTACTAAGAAATTCATAGCCAGCTCTTGGAACTAACTTGATTATTTTTGGGTAACGGAGGAAAAACATGGTACCCTATTATTTTTGGTTTGTTTTTATTTCAATATTGAGACACTCTGAATTTAGGGACAATGTCAGTTAAAAATGCTTTTTGTTAGGGACAGCCTAGGTTGAAACAGTTCAATCTGAAACCTGCTCTGTTCGCAGCACTTTCACTTTTTATGACTCTGGTCATGACAGTCTTGAACTGGGACAGCCTGTATTTAGAACACAGCAGTATGAATTTAATGTGAATAGTGCACACATTTTTCCTTATGAAGAGCACCACTCACTCCAATGTAGATGCAAATGGGGCAGATTCTGCTGTCATGGATGTAGCACCAAAGTCATACCATAACTGTCATCGTGCTCAGCACACCTAGCATCAGCAGTGTCCTTTCAGATTTATATCAGTGTAAACATGAGTAGAATCTGCTGATATTTGTATTTCACAATAGAATACCTTGGATAAATATGCATTTCATTTTACATTCTATTAGAAAAGAAATATATAGTGATAGAGACCCTAGTTGCATGCATAAACGCAAGGGGACAGAATTAAAGTTGATTAGGATTTCCAAGTGCATGACATATACTTTTAGGGTTAAGAAGAAAAGTCTGATAAAGGGTCTGTGTGTATGTTTTGGCATGCAGTATAATATTTGCTGAGGCTAATGCTTTGAAGATCTATAACACACAGCTTGCCTGTAAAATGTAATGAACCAGCCACAGACCACAACTCTTGTCTTTTGTTCTTTTCTTCTCAAGTTAAAGATACAGGCTCCATGGAGGAAGATGAAGATAATAAGCATGCTAGAACATACAAAAATTGGGTGATTCAGCATAGTGTCTCCATGGGCTGTAATTAAAAGGCAGGCAGACACACATTTCCAATAATGTGAAGGAAAGTGCTTTCTAATTGCTGGGTTTTTTCCAAATGGAATGTACTTGTTTAACCTATAGTGCAATCTATTCCTTCCTACCATTATGTGTCATCAGTGAAAGAGGGATTATTCATTTTCTGTATTATACACCCCCAATCATTTTATATGTAAAAGCTTCAAGCCACGTGTCGGCATTCTGCAAAATTCATCCAGGCCATTTAGGCATATTTACAGTAGCCTTTCATGCTAAAATTCAAGAAGGTGGCAGTACAGTTATTTTTGTAGTCTGCCAAGCTTTATGCTGAATTAAAAATCGTACATCCATTTAAGATCAGGATAGAGAGAGGTTAATTGTTATGGATGAGAATCACACCATCAGCATTCCCTGTGTGGTACACAATGCATAATCTGCCTACATTTGCACCAATCTATGTAGAAGGAATGGTATGTTCTCACATACCTTGCAAAGATATATTTGCATATACAGCCTACACACAGCCCATACCAGTAATGAAGCATTTGGTACCATGTCTAATAATTAACACTGATGTGAAAAAGTGAAATACCAGGGTTACAGAACAATAGAAGAAAGCAAGATAATTTATTGTTCTGTCTCTTTCTCTGTTCAAGACTCACAGTCCTGCAGTGCCCCTTATGGTGAAGCCTGACATGGCAGACCCTCTGCCTCAGTCTCTTCCTCCAGGATCCCATGGTCTGTGGCAGTGACTTGGCTCTCTGGTCAGGTCACCTTTATGTTTTCATCTCTTCTGGGGTAGTAGAGTCCCTTAGTCCAAGTCTAAAACCAGGACCAGAACAAAATAATCTTTCCCCTTCCTCCCATTCCTTACAGGCAACAACAGCCAGCCTGCTACCTCACTATGGACTCCTGGGCCCAATCACCTCAACAATCTAGGCCACGTCTACCCTCCTATTAAGGGCCTCTAGTAGGTCCTAGCTTGAGCCAGGCTTCTTGACCCACACAGAACTAACTAACTAACTAATTGCCTGCCCTCCTGCCCCCATCCAGCCCCCAGCTGCAGCACTTTCTTCCTCGTAAGTTGAACAGCCAATACAGGTGTACTAGAGCAGGGCTAATTGAACAGGACTGGCTGGCCCCAGGCCTCCTGGCCCTTAAAAGGACAGGCCAACCCATTACACTGGTTATTTCTGGCTTACTACCACTGTATTCTCTAAGTGACACATATCAATTAAAGATAACACTGAATGAGCCTGAAATGTCCCCACCCCCAGTAAACCCTACACCAAGACAGAGAGCAACCTCATCAATCCACCCATTCAGGAGGAGTAGCTAAAGCTACCAGGGTATGTCTACACTGCAATTAGACACCCTTGACTGGCTTATGGGGCTCAGGCAAAGGGGCTGTTTTACTGTGTAGAAGTGAGGTCTCAGGCTGGAGCCTGGGTTCTGGGACCCTGCCTGAGCCCAAATGTCTACATCACAATTAAGCAGCCCCTTTGCACAAGCCCAATCTTCTAGTGCAGGATTTTAATTACAATGTAGACATACACATTGAGACCCATAAAAAGCAACAATGAAAGTGGCAAGGTCTGTCAACAGCCAAGTGACAGCTTCTGCTTTTGGAATGCTTTGCTTTAATGATCTTTCTTTTGGAAGCAGCCCAAAGAGAGTTTAATAAAATCATGTCCATTACTAGATTTTTTTCTTATAACTGAAGAAGGCCTTAGGTAGCAAGTAAACACACACAGCTGTGCATTATTTAGTTTCTAACTAAAGTGGGGTGAGATGAGGCTGTGGCAAGAGATACACTGTTTTGAGAGTCCACTCAGATGGCTGCATTTAGGGCCAGGGTCTTATTGAAAAGATCCAGCCTATAAGCTGTAGCAGGTGAATTAGGTGCACAGAGTACTGCCAGCTTCCAGGATCTACTTTATTTTCTGCTAGCAATAAATATTAAAAGTCACTGAGGCCAGTCACGCAAATGGAGGTTCAGGCCTCGTTTACAGTGGGGATTTGTCCCAATTACAGCGATAACCAGCCGGCAGTGCAGTTTCACCAATGCAGCCTCTAGCATAGACAGACTAAACAGATTTGCAATGAGGCAGCTCACTCTGTTTCAAACAGGGGAAACCTCCACCATCACATATAGTAGCTCTGCCAGTCTATTCCAGGGGATAGCACTGGTATAGACAGGGTATGACTACACTGCAATCAGAGTGACTGCAGCATACATAGACATACCAGAGCTAGCTTGATCTAGCTAGCTCAAATTGCAGTAGCAGCGCAGCTGTCGCAGCACAGATGGTAGTATGGTTGTACAAGCCCAGGAACACACTTGAGTGGCCAGCCTGTGCTGCCGTATCTTCACTGTTATTGTTATTTGAGTTAGCTAGATCAAAGCTAGTTTTGGTATGTCTACATATGCTGCACTCACACTTTTGATTGCAGAATAGACGTACCTATAAAGATGGCGGGCAATTCCTCAGTGTAGACAAGGCCTGCATTTTCAAACAGGGCCTCTGTTTTCATGGAACAGTTTTGCCTCTTTATTCAGGTTTTTCACAGTAACTCAGCTTCACATCTGCAAAATCTGAGTTTACCTAGTTTTAAAAGCAGGCTAGGTCCTGCCCCTCTTGAAATCAAAGGAAATACTGCCATCTACTATGACAGGATCAGGACTGGGCCTATAAGTGTGTGCATTACATTACCTGAAATATTGTTCTAGGACAGCGTTTCCTAAACTTGGAATGCTGCTTGTGTAGGGAAAGCCCCTGGTGGGCCAGGCAGGTTTGTTTACCTGCCGCGTCCGCAGGTCCCTCTGATCGCGGCTCCCACTGGCCGCGGTTCACTGCTCCAAACCAATGGGAGCTGCTGGAAGCAGCAGCCAGCACATCCCTCATCCCGCACCACTTCCAGCAGCTCCCATTGGCCTGGAGCAGCGATCCGCGGCCAGTGGGAGCCTCGACCAGATAGACCTGCGGACGCACCAGGTAAACGAACTGGTCAGGCCCACAAGGGGCTGTCCCTACACAAGCAGCGTCCCAAGTTTGGGAAACACTGTTCTAGGATATCACATATTGTCTCTCCCAATGTCATTTCCTACCCGACCAGTCTCCATAATAATGAAGCCAGACCAGTGGAAGTCTGATCCACTTTAGCTTATTAACATCTTAATGTGTTTTATTGACATTAACAGAATTAAGCCTATAATAGCCAACGTGAAGATAATCAAACACGAATCAGTTCTCATACTTAGAATTAAAGGTGACTTGCAAAGGTTTGGTATTATTTGTTTGTTTTAATTGTGTTTACATTCTTTCTTGCTTCTTTAGGATTATAGAATGAGTTTGAGAGAGAGTTGGGAGGGGCTTTCAAGGTTTTTCTTTCTTGTTTTAAACATTAGAAATATCAGCCATGTCAGCTCTTGTCTTTTTGGGGGTAGGGGGGAAGATGATCTAATGACTGTCTCGGAAGATGTTATTAGTTCCCACACTTTAATTGACATGGATATGTCGAATCATTAACAAATATTTCCTTCCTCCAAAACGTTATTTAAGTAACATAGATATTAACAAAAACACAGGCCTGGTCTACACTACGTGTTTAAACCGAATTTAGCAGCGTTAAACCGATTTAACCCTGCACCCGTCCACACAACGAAGCCCTTTATATCGATATAAAGGGCTCTTTAAACCAGTTTCTGTTCTCCTCCCCAACGAGAGGAGTAACACTGAAATTGTTATTGCCAGGTCGGATTAGGGTTAGTGTGGCCACAAATTGACGGTATTGGCCTGCGGGCGCTATCCCACAGTGCACCATTGTGACCGCTCTGGAAAGCAATCTGAACTCGGATGCACTGGCCAGGTAGACAGGAAAATCCCTGCAAACTTTTTAATTTCATTTCCTGTTTGCCCAGTGTGGCGATGCAGTTCCAAATCCAAAAAGAGCTCCAGCATGGACTGTACGGGAGATACGAGATCTGATCGCTGTATGAGGAGACAAATCTGTTCTATCACAGCTCCATTATAGAAGACGAAATGACAAAGTATTTGAAAAAATCTCCAGGCTATGATAGACAGAGGCCACAGCACAGTGCTGTGTGACATGCGTAATGGAAAGCCAAAGAATCAAATGGATGCTCATGGAGGGACGGAGGGGGTACTGAGGACTCCAACTATCCCACAGTCCCCGCAGTCTCCAAAAAGCATTTGCATTCTTGGCTGAGCTCCCAATGCCTGTAGGGTCAAACACATTGTCTGAGGTGGTTCAGGGTATATCTCGTCAATTTGCCCCTCCTCCCCCCCATGAAAGAAAAGGAAAAAAAATCGTTTCTTGACTTTTTTCAATGTCACCGAATGTCTACTGCATGCTGCTGGTAGACGTGGTGCTGCTGCACTGAACAGCAGCATCCTCTCCCCTCCCCTCCCCTCCCTGGTGGCAGATGGTACAGTACAAAATGACCAATAGCCATCCTCATCATCCTGTGAGTGCTCCTGGCTGGCCTCGGTGAGGTCGGCCAGAGGTACCTGGGTAAAAATAGGAATGACTCCCGGTCATTCCCGGCAGATGGTACAGAACGGCTGGTAATCGTCTTCATCATAGCAACTGGGGACTGAGCTCCATCAGCCCCCTCCCTTTCATGTCTAAAGAAAAGATTCTGTACTGCCTGGACTATCATAGCAGCTGGAGGTGGCCTCCCCCTCATTTTATCTCACTAAAAAGTCAGTGTTTCTTATTCCTGCATTCTTTATTACTTCATCACACAAATGGGGGGACAGTGCAACAGTAGCCCAGGAGGGTTGGGGGAAGAGGGAAGCAATGGGTGAGATTGTTGCAGGGGCACCCCCTAGAATGGCATGCAGCTCATCATTTCTGCGGGATTTGACATGGAGCGGCTGTGTTCTCTCGTTCTCTGGTACACTGGCTCTCTAGTACACTTGCCCCATATTCTAGGCAGGGCTGACTCTATTTTTAGATAAAACATGAAGGAGGGAATGACCCGGGGAGTCATTCCCGTTTTTGACTTTGCACCCCTGGCCGACCTCAGCAAAGGCCAGCCAGGAGCACGCATGACAGCAGTAGATGGTACAGAACGACTGATAACCGTCATCTCATTACCAATTTACAATGGCATGGCAGACGGTACAATAGGGATGGTAACCGTCTCTGCTACCTTGCAAAGGCAAATGAATGCTGCTGTGTAGCACTGCAGTACCGCCTCTGTCAGTAGCATCCAGTACACATACGGTGACAGTAACAAAAGGCAAAACGGGCTCCATGGTTGCCATGCTATGGCGTCTGCCAGAGCAATTCAGGGAAAAAGGGCGCAAAATGATTGTCTGCCTTTGCTTTCATGGAGGAAGGAATGAGTGACGACATTTACCCAGAATCACCCGTGACACTGTTATTGCACCATCATGCATTGGGATCTCAGCCCAGAATTCCAATGGGCGGAGGAGACTCTGGGAACTATGGGATAGCTACGGGATAGCTACCCACAGTGCAACACTCCAATAATCGACGCTAGCCTCGGTACATGGATGCACTCCTCCAAATTATTGTGCTTTGTGTGGCCGCGTGCACTCGACTTTATACAATCTGTTTTACAAAACCAGTTTATGTAAAATTGAAATAATCCTGTAGTGTAGACTTATCCACAGACTCCTAAAGTCATAGGGCTGGACTGGACGTCAAGAAGTTATCAAATCCAGCCCTGAGTGCTGAGCCAAAACCAAGTAAACCTAGACCATCCCTGGCAGGTGTTTATCTAACTTATTCGTAAAACCCTCCAGTAGTGGGAATTTCACAGCCTCTCTTGGAAGTCTATTCCAGAGCCAAGAACTGGACACAGCACTCCAGCTGAGGCCTCACCAGTGCCATATAGAGCAGGATAATTACTTCTTGTGTCTTAGGGCTTGGCTACAAATTGCGAGTTACAGCACATTAAAGGAGCTCTGGGCACACAACTGTAGCCATGTCCTTACATACAACACTCCACACACCAGAATAATATTAGCCTTTTTCGTAACTGCATCACATTGTTAATTCATATTCAATTTATGATCCACTATTACCCCAAATCCTTTACAGCAGTACTAGCAACTAGCCAGTTATGCTTTTGATCCAAACTTGTGTTGTAAATAACCCTGCAGCAACTTCAAAACATTCTGTCTGTATTTCTTCCACATACTCGTTAGGCAGTTTTTTCCTTTTATATATACCATTTACAACTTGCTGTATTGATTCCACAAAGCCTGCACATATCCCTAAAAGAAAATAGACACTTTGTTTTTAACTGTATGGACCTGCTCCTACAGCCTTATGCTAGCATAATTATTTTAAATCAATGGAAGTTTTGCTTGGGAAAGAACTACAGAATCAGGCCTACAGATGCACTGAACTGTTTCATTGCATTGACAGAGTCACATATCATTAGGGTCCCAAGTTAGAAAGAAAACATTTAGTCTGAAGTTATTTTCAACTAAGTTTTAGGGAGGAATATTGACCTGGACTCTGTTATTGCCTCTGCAGTGACTTTCTGTATGAGTTTGGACAAGTCATGTAGGCCCAGATCCACAAGTTACTTCCTAACTTCCATTGATTTTCATGGAAGCTAACATCCTAAATACTTTTGTGGCTCTGGGTCTTACTCTCTATGTGCCTCAGTTGTTCCACCTCAGAAATAGAGATAATGACACTAATTTTGGTAAAGTACTTTGTGAGTGATAGATGTAAAGTACCATGTAAGTGTTAATATGAGCAATGGTGCTCAAAACAGCAGATACGTAAATACAGACCTGTTGTCAGAAGTGCAATTAAGTGTACCATTCCTTTCCCCTGGCTGAGTAACTAGATAACTAGCAAATATGGTGCATCAAATATGTAAAGCTGCATTTTACCTTTCGATCCAAATATGGAAAATGCCAGATATCAGCTTCTTGAAATAATATGGATTTAGAGAGGACAGCCCACTGCACATTAAAGCAGCATTTTGTCCTCCCAGCTGTTTTCCTTTTCTTCTTTCATGCTCTAGTGACATTGAATTACTACATGGTCCACTGAAACCTGCTGGAATTGACTATTGTGGCTGTTAAACCTGCTCCCATTGAAGTCCAGATCGTTTTGCCAATAACTTGAATCTTCAGAGTGTCAGGAGTGTCCAACTACCTCATGAACCGTGGGCATTGTGATGGAAGCACCATACCAGCAAGGTTTCGTATTTCAGTGCTCACTTATGAGGATGTTCACTTCCTCAGGTATCAATGAAAATGAAAACCTGGGAAAAACACAATAGCTGCTAAAATGGTTTGTCAGCTGGAAGGAAAACAATCCCTACAGCAATCAAATTCAAAACAGCCACCTCTTTTAGTCTCTTCAAGACTTAAAGGCTGGCTATGAGAGGCAAATGTTTGGAAAGGTGCCAGTAAGAGGATGAACAAAGAGGTAAGTGAGCAACAGGAAACAATTCAGGGAAGAGGTAAACTTCTCACTGTAGTGAGAGCTCTGTAGTGAGATGGAGGGGCCTCTCACTGAGACAGTAGGGGAGGAACCACTCACTGAGCCTAGGTAGGTGGGGCTAGGGCATGTCCGCCCCTCCCACCAGAAGTTAGGAGGCAGGATAGCTCCATTGGGCTACAGTTGCCCAAGGAGACAGATGCCTTCTGCCCACTCCTAAGCCTGGAGACTGAAGGGAAGTCTGGCCAAGCTAAGGATTGGCCAGAGCTGTGGGAGCCGCCAGCTGACCAAGACACTGAGTAGTTGCTGGGACCGTTGCTGGCTACCTATCCTGGGGAAACTGAGGACACACATGGATCAGGTACACCCTGAGGGGAGAGAAGGAAGTGGCCTAGGGACTGCTGACTCCAGTTTGGCTGTATTGCTGCCTGAAATGCAATCAGCCGGTTGTGGCTGGATTCCCCACTGACCCAGTAGCAGAACACTCCCCTACTATTAGCCCCCCTGGGCAGGGATCTGGTTATTGGATTGGCCTGGGTCCTCCTACTACTCCACCCCTGGGGTGGCAACCTCCCCACTGGAGGCCTGTGTTAGCCTACTATCCTGCAGAGGTAGGACAGTGGACTCTTCACTGCTTTTCCCTTCCTGAGGGACTGAGCTTCCTAGACTGTTTATTGCTCTGTTCTGCCCTGCCCCGCCCCAGGGCTGGGGCCCTAAATCTTTGCTTCCTGCCATGCCTGAAGGCTGAGCTCTTAGACTGCTTTGCCCTGGCTGGAGCTGGAATACACAGACCACCTACCCAGCCTGAAAGACAGAGCCCCTTAAGACCGTGAGTCTGCTCGGCCCCACCACCAGGGCCCTGGATTCTCATGCCAGACTTTGGTAATTCCCTGACTGTGGACAACGCCCATTGATGTAGCGAGGTGGAGTGGCCTCCCACTGAGTCAGAGGGGGGAAAAACCACCGTTAAACCACTACAGGCTCTTAAGGGAAATCATCCTGCATTTTCAAAGCTAGAGCTTCATAAATCTGCAATAGTTACTAACATGCTGTCTTGTTTTCATCTGATATTCTGTTTCTGTAATAAAATTATAGATTTTGGACATCATCTGCTTCCCTTGATTAAAATTTACCAATACTGCATGGCATCACCCAACCCTAATTTTGGCATTTATAATTGTACCCTGAATTACTATTTCTTTAGTTCCCACTTCAGCAAAGCACTAAATCATGTGCTTAAAGTTACACATGCACTTATGGACCTGGCTGGCTGAATCCAGGCCTTTATAAGGAGAAATACTAGATAAGTGGGGGAGGGGAGCGGATGGCTCTCTCAGTAAATTAGTACAGGACATAGATAGAGAGGTCTCCTACCTCTAGTTTCTTTCAAGTCCAGCCCAGTTTGGTCATGAGGAAAGGGCAGTTATTTCCATCTGATGGCTGTTTGAAAATGTTTGTGAAATGAACGGATGATCTAAATCCAGACCCCATTGGAAAAATGTCCACATAGTAAAAATCCCAACTGCAAGTAGCACCTTTGTTGGAAATCTCAGCAGAAAGGCTGCAAATCCACTGATTGGGGATGGAAACTGAATCACCCTCAGATTGTTTCAAATAGGCAAAGTTGAGGCACATGAATGAAGCTGATCAGGGAAGCTACTGCAGTATGGACAGTGATGTGTAGCTAAAACAACAGCAGACTTCACTTGGCAATGCTGTTAGCATGGCATCACTTAGGAATACTAGATTCAGCTGGAAAGAAAAGGAAATATAAGGATGATCTTACAGCACTACTTAAATCTTGATTTTCCATAACATTTAGTGCTTTAAACAAAAAATGACCCAGCTGAGAATCTGAAAGGTCATCCTTGTATTTCCTTTTCTCTCCAGGTGAAATCAATGCGGCTATGCTGATTTATAGCAGTTGAGGATCTAGCCCAGTGAGTATAAGACAAATGGCTTTAGAAATCAGTTCAGCCTTTGGCAGCAATAGTAAATACTATTTCATGCTAGTTATATATACCTCACACACTTAGCTCTAACTTACTGTAAATAGAAGGAAGAGTGCCTTGTTGCTGAATAATTTATTACACATTAAATATGGCCCAAGGCAATAGAGGTTTCAGGTTTCACAAAGGCCATATATATTCTCTGCTATTGTAATTACATAAAGGAAATACTGACTGTCTGAATTATGAAATATAGATGATTTGCTCAGTAACAGTTCAAAGAGATAATGTGTGTGAGGGTAGTGTGCCTTTGCGGGGGATTTCAAATACTGTTCCCACTTTTCTATCTTATGTCATTCACAAGCTCCATTAAAAAATCTCTCTCATTGTATGAGCAAAGTTACAGAATAGCAGGAGACCTGTGAGTCTTTTTTTTCCTTATGTGCTATAGTCAGACGAAGAAGTCTGATGTCTTTTGGTCTGATAGTGAGGCATTCTTGGATTCCCTCATTGGGTTGTGTAGCTCAGACTATTGATCCTCAATTCCCCTTTTCAGACACATTTTTTTATTCGTCCAACTTTTATTTTGTTTCCCAGTTTCTCTTTATCTCCCCTCTTTGTGTTTAATAAGATATAACATTTTCATTTATACAGCACCTTTCATACAGAGAACTCAGAGAACATCATATCCATGAATTAAGCAAGGAATATGTGTGGATGATTTCACCTAACACTGAGAAACAGCCATCTCCAAAACAGAACACAGAAGCTATTTTAATGGTTCTCAAGACACATTCCACAATAATTTAGAAGAGGAAGTGAAGAATATTCTGATACTGCAGGGAGAATTGGTGCAGGATTTGTTCCATAGACTTCAGTTAGAACTGAGGAACTTGACACCGAAGAAGACTAGGCCCAACGGTATAGACCTCTTTTAATAAAAATAATACCCAGCTCTGATATAAGGCTTTTCATTCAGAGATTAATAAGCAGGGCCGGCGCTTCCATTCGGTGACCCTAGGCAGTTGCCTAGGGTGCCAGGATTCGGGGGGGTGGCATTTTGTGCTCCCCATGGGGCACATAAGAGCTTTCGGTTCCACTCCCATCGCGCTGCCGAAGAAGGATCTTCTGACGACGTGCCATGGAAAACAGCGGCAGGCAATTGAACTGCTCAATGACTGACGCTGTCACCTGCGGCATTTCCGTGGAGTGTCCTTCTTTGGCGGTGTGATGGGAGCAGAACCCAAAGCTCCCGCAAGCCCCATGGGGAGTGCATAAAATGCCGCTCCTCAAATTCTGCCTAAGGCGCCAGAAACCCTGGCGCCAGTCCTGTTAATGAGAAGAATTTTATCTCCATTTTACAGATGGAGAAATTAAGGATAAACAGATGAAGTAACTTACTCAAGGTCACCCGGAAGGCCAATATGGTAGAAGTAGAAATAGAACACAGGACCACTGACTCCAGTGCCTTATAATGGATCTACACTGCAGCTGAGAGGGAAATTTGAGGGACCTGATCCTGCTCCCATTCACTACAATGGTGCAGAATCAGGCCCAAAGTTTAAAAGCAGGATATTGTAGCTGGAACAGGGGTCATTTTTAAAATTAACAATACACAATTGAAAACATAAACATCTTTTATGATTACTATTATTTATTATTTGAATTATAATAGCACCTAGGAGCCCAAACTGAGGCATACTTTTTTTTTTATAGAAGACATTCATCTAAACTTAACATGGTTATCCCAAAAAATCAACCCCTTTCCTCTATTTTGGTGGGAAGTTTGCTAACTTTTCTAGGCCCTTTTAAAAGCCTTGTAGAAAAAATCCTGGATTAATTATATCATACAACTTTTCTGTGACATTTTTGAGTGACATACCGTGATATCTAGAGAGACTAATCATGACAGGATATCAAACAGGATTTCTGTATATTAGAGGGGTAGAAAGAGAAATGGTTTGACAATCAATGACAGGCTAGTGTTTTAACACAAAAACTACTTGTGCTGAGTTACACTCAATAATTGTCTGCCAGATCAGATGCACTTTGTTCTACTGATGACATACTAGCTACAGTGCACTTAGTCACGCTATCCTAGATGCACTTCATCTTCACTATAACACTGTATGAGAGAAAGACATGCATCAAGAGTGTTTCTAGCAGACAGTTATAATAAGAATAATTTTAATTAAGATTAACTAGATGCTCACTTCAGTTGTTGGAGGGGAATAGGTAGGGATGGGGGAAAGGATTTTACCATCTACAAAAACTGGTGAAACAATCATGAAGTTCTGACTACACACAACACTTTGGGGTTTAGTTTGACCATGCAACCTCTGTCTGAACCCTTTGTGCACATGCACTAGGATAGTCTTTAATTACATTGTGCACATACCATTTTTATCCTGTAGGATCCCTGCCTCATTCAGTCAAGGGTGCTTAGTAAATGAGGCAAGAGTTCTATATTTCTTTTTATTCTCATTATTCATTATTCAGTATCCCAGGCCTTATTTGCTGTATGCAGTCCAAATCCTACCCTGAATATGGAATTATTCACCAAGGACTATATGATCATGCAATCAAAGACTCTATCATAAAGCACAAAGGAGTAGAATAAGGTTGCAACCTTACTTCTGGCATTTCCTATCTTTACTCATAGACTCATAGACTCATAGGTCAGAAGGGACCAATCTGATCATCTAGTCTGACCTCCTGCACAAGGCAGGCCACAGAACCCCACCCATCCAATTTTATACAACCCCTATCCCAGGACCGAGTTATTGAAATCCTCAAAAATGGTTTGAAGACCTCAAGCTGCAGAGACTCCACCAGCAAGCGACCCGTGCCCCACGCTGCAGGGGAAGGCGAAAAACCTCCAGGGCACCTGCCAATCCGCCCTGGAGGAAAATTCCTTCCCGACCCCAAATATGGCGATCAGCTAAACCCTGAGCATGTGGGCAAGAGTCACCAGCCAGCACCCAAGAAGGAGTTCTCCGCAGCAACTCAGTACCCATCGCATGCAACATCTCCCCGCAGACCATTGAGCAGACCTGTCTGGTGGTAATTCAAGATCAATTGCCCAAATTGACGATCCTATCATAACATCCCCTCCATATACTTATCAAGCTTTGTCTTAAAGCCAGGAAAGTCTTTTGCCCCTACTACTTCCCTCGGAAGGCTATTCCAGAACTTCACTCCCCTAATGGTCAGAAACCTTCGTCTAATTTCAAGTCTAAACTTCCTAATATCCAGTTTATACCCATTCGTCCTCGTGGCTACATTAGTACTAAACTTAAATAATTCCTCTCCGAAGTGCTTGACTTTGCAACCATAATAACCTTCTTTCAACAGATTTGTATTTTAGTGCAATAGAATAAGGACTAATTATATGTAAAAATCTGTGGCAAAAAAATTAAGAATCACTGCAAATTTCAGCTCCTACAGCAGAAATGTTGCATGACTAATGTGTGGATGTCCTGAGGTCTAGAGAGAAACTGCACACTTCTCAGGGCACCCACAGAAGACTTGTGCCTCTACAGTAAGTACTGGGGCCCCTGCCTGCTATACTGCTATTGATTCCCTGAAAGAACCTACACCAACCTTCACATTTGGTGGAAGGGTGGAAAGAGCTTATTATAGATTCTGCATAATACTGCTATTATCTTATTCAAGGAAATCCACATGGTTTTGAAGGGAGTGATGCAGGAAATGGATACTCCTCTTCGGATTTCAATATGCCAAGTAAAACCACCGCCCCAAATCTTTGATTACACAGAAGGATTTCTGCAGGTTTGAAGGGAGTGTCAATGATGGCTCTATTCCCACCTCATGATGAATTCTGGACAATTTTTATGGATTTACCATGATATCCCTGCCCTCTATGAGTAATGCACAAGGATTTAATCTAACCCATGGAATTAGAGATAAAAGACCTATTGTATCATCTATTTCATCCCCCAGTGCTTTCCATCATTTCTCCTTGAGCAACTATTTTGCAGTATAATAGATGCTGCTGTTAAGAAGATTTTTTTTTCATGCTGTCTTATTTTTCCTTAATTTCATCCAAGTATGCCTAATTATACCTCCCATTACCAGGCTAAATAATTTCCAACCCTACTTGGCATTTACCCCATTCAAATATTTAAAAACAGAGCTGATTCTCTTCTCATTTATACACATATAATTCATGAATAACTTCACTGAAATCAATGGAGTTGCAGATTTACAATGGTGTAAATAGTGTCAAGAGCAAATCGACCCTATATTCTGGGCAGATTTAAAAATAACCATTCAGAACTGAATCTATGAAACATGGCAGTCTGCCATGAACAAAATTTCCTACACCTTGTGGGGGGGCAGGATCAGTTCATCAAAGGGCAAACTGAGCTCCTTGAATTTTAAGTACAGAGGGATAGGTAAATTAATGCATAAAGGGCTCCAAACAAATACTTGAAACTGTGTGGTTGAAAGCACTATAGAAGAGTTAAGAGTTAATTATTGTCACATATGTTGCATGGATTATTACACTACATTTACGTCCCACTAGCGTACAGCTGGAAATGTCACCCTTGTTCCTGTTATACATGACCCATGCAGGACACAGTTGAACATTCATCCAGCTTGTGTAAAGTACTCTGTGTGCAGGCTGCTGCTTACATTTTTTCCCCTCTTTATGTTGGCATTATTCCTACATGTATTGCACAATCTAATGTCCTCCACTTACCACCTCCTCTCTTCCTCCTACTCCACCTCAAGCTATGAATAAAGAAAGGCAGCTGGTGTTTCAGTGTCATGTTACTATTTCAACAACTGCATACCTTTCCTCTGAATCCATCCACCAAAGACCCCTCTTCACTAAAAGCCTGCTACTGTTCCCCCTGAAGCAAATTTAAACAATCTCATTGATTGCAAAGGGAGCACCCTAATATAGGAAGGTCTATAGAATTTGAAAAGAAATTAACCATGTGTAGTGACAGTTAAGATTGCAGCAGGACATATGCTTTCCCCAAAAACCTTTAAAAAAATAAAATTCCACTCAAAGTTTACATTCTATGTTTTGGTTTTTGTCATTTCGTTTAGATTTTTATTAAATAAATTTTCAAAGATCCTGTTAAAAATTGAAATCTGTAATGCAAACTTAACTACAAAGCTATGCTGGACCATGGCTTTTTCTATAGTTTTTTTTTTGTTGGGTTTATTTTTTATTTTATTTTTTTGGACCATCCTATAGCTCTTAATAGGAAACTATATTCCTGAAATAGCATGGCTCAGAAAACAATATTAAAATATTTGTATTTTTGATTAATTTATATAAACACCAGCCTAATTAGAAAGCTCCAGTTAGGGGTCTATAATAAAGGTTGAGTTAATTTTTCGATTTATATCGGGGATTTAACCATACGAAGAATGGATAAGAAGAATCTTTGTTGCATACGAAGAATACAGGATATACTCCCCACAATTACAGCACTTACGCTTTTCTGAGAATTTACAAGTATGTTCATTCATTCCTTTATGAGCTAACATTAATTTTAGGGCCTGTCCGTATGAGTACTTACTGGGTGGCAAGCTAGGGTGTAATTTTCCAGTATACCACACACTGTGTGCGTGGACCCTACTGCTGTGCAATAAGCTTCCCTAGCTAGTGTGCTTTGACATGCTGCTGTTTCAAATCACCTCCTCCATTGGATTTTGAATGGAACTTGATCTGGTAGACGGCCACTGAGCACGCCTACCGGATTGGGCCCCACATGCAATTTAGGCTTCTGAAAACCCATCTTCCCCCAGTTCGTGAATCACTCTGTGGTTTAAGTGAGAGATAGGTGTCCAGACACCTAGAGGGAGGCAGCAGTGCGCATGCTCACAGGCAGAAATATAGACCCCTAGAGACATTTTACACTGAAAATTCAGGAGCTGAGTGAGTTCTGGTGCCTACTGGGTTTGACAAAAGTATTATAAATTGCAGTGTACCTATTGGGTTTCTGGTATAAATTGTTGTGTAGCAGGGTAGTCCCCTGCTCCTGCCCTTCAGGGCTTAATACAGCCCAGAAGACGGCTGTAGCTGGCGTAAGAAGCCTGGGCTAATTGGGAGAAAGCAGACCCAGCTGTGGCCAGGTCCCAATCAGGCCCAGCTGGCCCCTATAAGAGGCGGTGAGCCGGGAAGCTCAGAAGTCTTCCTCTGCCTGTAGAGGTAGAAGGGTCTGGCTGCAGGGAGCTAAGCAAGGTACCTAGAGTGGATCAGTGTTAGGGAAGTGCAGAGGAGCTCCTGCCTGGAAAGCCCCAGGCTGTGGCCTAGCATTAGGCCAAGAGGTACTGGGGGTTGCAGGGGGCAGCCCGGGGGTAGGCAAAAGGTAGCAGGTCCAAACCCCTTTGCTGATGATGAGTGGCTGATACTGCAGTCTGCCCCAGTGAACATGGGCTAGATGGAGACTGGGCAGTAGCCAATACTGAGGTGAAGTGGGGATAGTGGGGTGGGGGTTCCCCTGCAAGGGGGAGACCCAGGTAAAGGGGAACTGGGATCCTGGGAGGGACACGGGAGCCAGCAGAGGGCGCTCCTGGCTGGAAGTGAGCTAATTCCCAGGACAACCAGCAGGAGGTGCCACAGGGGTGAGTCCAACCCATCTACATGCAGTAGAGCCAAAACTGAGGTTTAGACACTTAAACTTGAGATTTAGGTGCCTAAATCTCAGGTTTAAGTGCCTATGTACTTTGAGGATCTGGGCTTAATTGCTGTTGAATTATATAGACTACACCATGGGTTTGGGCCCTGGAAGGTCAACATCAAAACAAATCCATTTCTTCCTATTACAGCTGCACTGAAGAGGGATATTCTAATTAATTATTTAAATCCCCTTAAAGTAGCACTACCCACATCCAATCTTGTAGATTCTAAGTTCTAAAATAATTTGGAACAGAGTACAGAAAGCAAAGTATAGAAATAGGGCAACAGCTAAAAAGAGTGGCAGTTTTGTAGTATTTTTTTGGCATGGGGGTGCTTAAACAGCGGGAGGGAAGCAATAACCTCTATTGTGTAGATTTCATTAACAAAGGCAGTCAATTATATTAATAAAACTTAACTCTTATATAGCACCTCCCACTTCAGATCTCAAGACATCTCATGTTAAGTATATTTATCTTCATTCTATGCACTGGAAAAATGAAAGGTGAAGTGACTTGCCCACCGTCAAACTGTAGGTCACTAGCAGAACCTGGAATGGACCCCAAATCTCTAAATATTAAAGATAGCAGTAAAGGACTTGTGTGTGTGTGTGTGTGTGTGTGTATACACACACTCACACACAAACAAAGCAACATATCAGAGCCCCCAATTCATCATGAGCCACCATAAAGTACCAATGAATGAAAGCAGACAGTCTGACAGAAGTTAAGTAACTTTCCCAATTATTTTGTTTTAACTTCAAGCTATTTTCTGTAAAACTTTGTTACTTATTTTTCACGTCCTTTTTAGAGTTGGCATAGTAACTGCCTAAAAATGTGCTGCAGACAGTTAAGATCTGAGCTCTTCTTATAGTCTATGTTGCTTAATCAAAAAGTTTGTAATACACCCCGCTGCTGTAAATACTGAAGCTAAAAATATTGCTGTCTTTTAGGGCATAAACTGTAGCATGCTTTCAAGCTGAGTCTGTGCTTACAATATAACAGAAAAACCTACATTTGTCCCTGCACACCAATCTATTTCTGCATTTTAGCAGCAGGCAGCAATCCTCATGCTCTTGACTGTTTTGCATTGAGTAACTTTTTTTTCTTTATCGTAGCGCATACTTTTAAGGCTGAGATAAGTATATAGGTTGAATGTGTTTGTTGTCTTTACATTCTAAAAAAGATGCTCCTTTAAGATCATGATTCTGCAAATACTTAGCACGCAAGTAATTTTACATGAGCGACTAGTACTTTGGAGCTCATGAGGGTAATTTACAGTAGTAGCTACTCATATGCATATGTATTTGTAGAACTGGGCTTTAACCTTCATTATTAACTACATGGCAAAATGTTTTCTTAAATGTTTACATCATTATAGTAAAGATTTTATAGATCTTTTGAGAGATAGTATTGAAACTAGAATATTCAATTATAGCTATAAATTGTACTAATATGGAACATAATCCCACAACCTTTACTTGCTTCAGTAAGATTAGTTACATGAGATAGGGTTGCAGCCTCAAATTCAATGGGTTTTGGATCAGGTTTGTAAAGTGATAATCCTGCCGTTTGGCCACCTATCTAAAAAAGAATATCTTAATCTGACTTGCTAATGGATAAACCTGAGCTGTACAGGAATATTTCCTAAACTCAATTTAACGAAATATATTCTGGATTACTTCTCTTTTCAGCTTGTTGTGAAGTGCAGATTTTTAGCTTCATATTTTCCTGTGCATTTATAGACAGAGATTCGGGGTGGATAAAAGTAGCTGTGATGATTATTAAAAGACTGGAACTTCTCTTTGAAAATCAAAAGTCATGAAGATGATGCTGATTTAAAAAAATGTGGTTCACATATGTCAATCTCCTCCCCTTCTAGCCATGGCAAATGAATGGGGTTTATTCAAGTGGGTCACACTTTTTCTTTCTATATCTTTATTTAATAATAATGACATTCAAAAAGAGTAGAAGAAGCCAGTGTGATTTTTGAGGTCTCAGGTCAAGTCTGCAGAGCTGGCAAAGTGAAATAGCAAACATCCTTTGATCTGTAAATAGAGAACATTTAATCTGGAAATCATCTAGACACAATGAACATGATGGAGTCCCACAATACCATATTCCTAGACTCACTTATTTGAGTACAGCCAAATTTAAGCATATGTGCTTGGGTGACCTGCACATTGAATAAAAGTCTTCATTGGTGGAGACCCCAGGCAAGACACTGTGCATTGTGGAGCCCAAGCAGAATCCATACAAGAGAGGTATGAGTAGGATGCTCAGGCAGTGAGTCCTATCAGTGGGTGAGTTCTGCTCTGGCTCTGAATATGCAAGACTGGCAACATGGCTACTGAATCCACACTTAATCCATATCCAGTGGCCAACAGTGCCCCACTCCCCACATAAGAGCAGAAAGAGGTTGTAGCTCCTATTCCAGTTCAAGGGCTGTGTGTGGATTCCATCCCATCAACTCCTGCCCTATTCCAGGCACAAAGACTGTTTACTTAAGATCTGTTTGTGCAGAGTAGGTGTGAATTTCACCCATAGGGAATAAATTCCTTTCTGGCAGTACTAAAGGTGGAACTGTGCAACCTGACATTGCACCACTCCTTTCCCAGAGGCTTACTAGGCAGTCCAAGTTCTTCCCACACAAACATGAGTGACTAAAGAACATCTCTTTACAAAATCCTTCCACCACTCTGAGTTGGAGCTCATCCACTCAGTTTGAGGCCACTCTCCACATAAACCCTATCAACTAGGCTAGTACATAAAAGATGCCTTTGGAACTTGTCTTCCTGGTTTCTAGGGTGATATTGTGATGGTTCACCAAGCATTTCTCAGGGCACAGTTAAAATTACACACATGGCAGGGTGTGTTATCTTCCTAAGTTACTGGTCTGTCTTCCTTTTCGTCTCTCTCCTTTCCATAAAGCTGTACAAACAGGGAGCTTATGCCTATGCTTGGGGCAGCTTCCTGTGGTGGAAGCAGGATCTGGAATTATCACATAAAATTAATTGAATAGAATACATCTTTACAATGCAAAGCAAATGAAACTCATTCCAAGATTGGGCTGTCAATTCACAGTTTCTATATGCATTCCTGCTTGTAAACTCATTCACTAGGATAGCTGCAGAAAGTCTGCACAAAAGGGGCATGCACATGCTTTAAGAATAGGCTTTCAAAAATCCAAAAGTATATTTGGGGAAAAATATTGCGGTACTGACCCAGTTCAGCTACTCACTAGGTGTGAAATCCACTCCAGTCCAGAGGGAATGAATGAGGCCCAAGTACATCATTTGGGTTTGTAGAGAACTGGGTGTCAGATGACAGTTCTATTTCCATCTCTGCCACTGACAGGCTCTGGGACCTTGTTCAAGTTACTTTATAACTTTTATCCATCTTTATTTAGTAAAACATGTTCCACTGTTTGGATGAAGGGTGCTACATAAGTACAAAGAACTATTATATACTTATGCTTGACAGTTGTCTTGGTCACAAAATCCATTATAAGTGATGCAGTGTCGGGGCGGGGATGGAAAGGATGACTGGATGGCTCCTGGAATTGGTGGTAATGTACAGAGACAGTTTTGCTTCTAGATCAGTAATGTGCTGGGCATACTGAATGGGCACAGAAACTAAACTACCCTCTCCAGCCCAGAAGTTTTGTACTGAGAGAGAAGGTGGAGAAGCTTCTACTGTCCTTGTTCACTGAGAGCTAGTTTGTGTATTGTAGAGGGGAAACTCAAAAAAAGCATAATGCCTTGAGGAGTCTGCTTGAGGGGTCAGAACAGCAACTGTCCTTGAAGGTCTTTACCTCCATTAAGAGATGCAGCTTAGCTCCCACCATGCAGCAACTGCAAAGGGGCAGTGGGCCACAACACCACTTATTCTCCTGTGAAGTTTTTCCTTGCATGGGGAGTTGATCAGTGGAAGACCCTGAACTCAACAGTTGAAATTCTGGATGATCCTTGTTCAGGCCACAAAAGGTGAGAGGGAGCAGTCCTTACTCTCTCCCCATTCCTGAGTAGCCAGATGAATCAGAGCACAACCCAGCCCTGACTGAAGAGAGGTTTTGGATTCCAGTGCTGTCAGTCCAGCACCTTTCATGACTATTTATATCCACCTAAAATACAGAAAAGTTTTTTTAAAGATCTAGCTATTTATATGCATGAATATTTATCAATAATTTTAGATATAATTGTACCTATTGTAATTGTAATGAGGTACTCTAGGGAATGCATGCATTGAATATTGCATAAGGGAGCTTGCAGAAATCTACTTCATTTCATTCCTTACTGTGCCCCTTATCTGTAGAAATATTGACTCCATAACCCTCTGTCACATCTCACTGCTTAAATAATTAAGAATTTCAGAAACTTTACTCTGTTAAAGTGCAAATGTGCTATGTTAGTTAACTAAACATGTTTCCTTCGGCAGCCCTAGTTCCTGTGAGAGAACCCAAGACACACACAGGCCCAGATCCTGCAAATGCTTACTGATATGCTCAGTTTGACTCTCACAAGTAGTACCATTCCCATCCATGGGATTATTTAAATTTGCAAGTGTGTTTGCAGACTAAGGGCCATAGTAACATCTGAAAAGGACATTTACCAAATCCTAATTAAGCAATAAGACAGGGTGTATGCTATTGTGTAATCCTAACTGTATGCCTAGGTGTGTTGCTAGGCAAAAGTCTAACAGCCCTGTATTGTCATTCAACAAAGTGAGCTGTCATTGCACAGTAACTCCCTACAGTGTATTACAATGATTATATTGTGCTATTTCCAGTGTATAGAATATATTTTATTTATTCTTCCAACATATGGAGTAGAAATAACTGTTTGTTAAATGTCACATTATAAATACAGTTTATTTTTAGATAGCACCTTTTCTATTATTATTGTTGTCTATTATTTTGCTGGCATTGTAGATGAGTAAGGTTCTCTGACAAGCAAGCATAAAATTAAGCACCTGAAGATTCTACAGTGTAAGACCCAGATCCTGCAGTGAGTTCTGGATAGGCAGTCCCACCGAAGTCATGGAGAATGGAAGGATAACAAAACAAAGCACACTGCAAGACCAAGTCAGTGCTACGTAAAAGAATGATGCTGCTCCTAGGGAGCACAGTTTCTCATGGGAAGTGGTATGAAAATGTTTTCTGTTTCACAATTATCTTGTTTTCTGTTTTTTGAAAAAACTTTCTCATGAAGATTAATAGATGGGTGATGAGATGATGGTGAATCTAAAGGACAGGAAGCAATGACTACATAAAAACATCTGGATTTTATAATATAAACAATGGCTGAGGAGAGCTGAAGGATATCATTCTGAAAATCTGCTGCACTCTTCTTCCTCTCTCAGAATACCTTCCACTTTGTTCTCCAAAATATTTTGAGAGATTTTAAGGTAAAATCTACAATCTTCTCAACAAGTATTTTCTTCATCATCATGTCAAATTCCACAGGGATATGGCCTCCTTGCAGATCAAGTGCCACCTGGATCAATCTCCTTCAAAGTGGTCTGCCTGAATATTCAGTTTATATCCATCACTGGTAATTTTATTACACCATGGAGGTTTTTGGTGCACGCTTGATTGCCAGCTATGTAGTGGCATTGCTTGGTAAACATGCTTTGGAATTTGTTGGTCTTCCATTTTAATAATATGTGCATGCCAAGAAATTAGCCAAAAGGAAAGTAATGCTGATGGAGGCAGTTGCTGGGGTCAGCTCTGAATATCCTCATTTCTGATCTTGTCCTGCCACATCATATGGAGCAGCTGATGAAGATGACAAGAAATGAAAGCATCAATTTGGTGTTCTTCAGCCTTCCTCAGTGCTCACCTTTTGCTTTCATACAACAGAATTGGTATAGATCTGCAACTTCGTAGCAAGCTTGATGTCCTGATGTCCCCACAGAAGTCACTGAAGGGTCCTAAATATGGCAGTTGCTGCCACTACATGAATATCCATATCTTTTGAGTACCCTCCAGAGTCCAGCAGTGTCTAGGATACTTCCCAAATATTTGTATCAAACTGTTAGTGCCTATGTTAGTGCTGCAACCCTAAGCAGTTTTGCCCTGGCCTCCATGTTCAGGAAACAAGCATGCACGTACTCTCAAGCGAGAAGCATTACCCGAAAGTTACCGTTGGGGCTAGGCAAATTTTGTGGTCAGCCATTTCCAGGAAACCCAACTCCCCCCCCCCGAGGGTGGTAACGAGGCACCTGTAAATCTCCTAATTAGGAGAAACCTGGCCAAAAAACTGAACACGTCATTACCCTTATAAATTGCCCACCGTGCAAGGGTGGGCAGGGAGAAAGAAATGCAGAAGCCCGTACCCGTAACCGAGCCTGATCAACTCGAAGTCTCCCTCGGCTCCGTGTTCTCAGAAGCCTACCCGTCTGCCGGTGGTAATGAAACGTTTGTGGTTTGTGTGTGTAAGTATGCCTAGCTGCTAATTCTGCTAATTCTGCTAACTAACTGAGCCTGTAATCGTGTTGTAAGCCGGAGATGAAAGCCGATCCCAGCCGCCCCAAGGCTCCTACTAGGGGAAACCCGTTGACCAGGAAACCTTGAACGCAAGGGGGATTGACCAGAGTCTCACGGCAATCTTTAACTGTCTTATTGCATTTTTTTTACTTAGACGAGTAATTGCATTTATGCTTAATAATAGCACCAATAGCACCTTTACTAACCCTTGGAAGGACCTGAATAACTACTGGGACTTCGAGCGGTACCAGGGTCAGCTTCTGTTTGTAATTGCAGTATTTTTATTATTTGTTCTAGTATTATATTGTAGGCCGAAGTTGTAACTAGTATTAAGTTGTTCCTCATCCTCACTTGTGACCCATTCAATAAACCCTCAATTTTAACCCCACGACTCATTGTTTGCGTTATCCCCATTGCTACCTTCAGGGCACTTGTCACCCCTCCCGAGGACATCCAGTGATCGAGCATCCACCCTATCCCAACGCTCATTACCCGCTAGATAACGGGCACCTTGTGACCATATCGGTGGAGCGAGGGGCGAGAGTAATCAGTGATCAACACAAACAACAAGTACCTTATCACTAGGGAAATCTCTGGTTTAGGTTCATTCTTGCATTGGAACATTTCTCAGCATCCTCTTCTAGTAGCTGACTCAATTTTTGGGAGAGATTATAGCTATAACTTTAGAAGGGCCATTTGTGTAGAAGTGCTACAAATATTTCATTTTTCTCCCTTTCCTCACTTTCAGCTTCTGTTTTCTACTTGTTTTTTTTTGTTTGTTTTTTCTTGTCACCTCTTCCTGAGATGGTGGCATCTCCTACTGGGGAATAGGTGATAGCATTGTGTGGTATGAAAGTTTTAGCAGCAAGAACTTGGAATGGAAGCATTACTCACAAATGAGTTGGACTGCTCAACCCAAGAATACTTATCTTTATACCAAACCACACTGTCACATATGCTGCATATGCCATACCTGTCTCAGAAACATGAAAGAATATCAAGACACTGTCTCTCACAAAAAGGTCTGTTTCTGCAGCTCTGTAGTGGTCCCTTGTGTTCTGGCTCAGAGAGAAGCCACTTGGTGACACTGTGTCAGACAACCAACAGTTGGTTAGCTGTCTATAGCTCAAGCCCTCTGGATGAGGCACTGCCCAGAGTAGGCTTTCACCTAAGGCAGCCAGTGAACAAGCAGTCTGGGGCTCAGGCCCTCAGGCAGGGTGAAGCACCAAACAGTTTAGGGGCTCAGGTTGGGCAGAACACCAAACAGCCTGTCATCTTAGTTCTGGTAGATGGCAGACAAATGCCTCTTGGCCTAAGGTGCGGAGGCTGCCACCCCAGGGGTGGGGTTGACAGAGGGTAGGGAACCCAGGCTCACCCTACACCACCGCATCCCAGCCCAGGGCCCTAGCAGTGGCAGAGTGTTCCACCACTGGGTCAGCAGGGATCTGGCCGAAACATGCTGGCTGAGGTTTAGGCAAAGACAAAATCAAACTACTTTCTGGTATCCCTCTCTACAAGCTACATTCCCCTCATGGTGTAACTGTAGTTTGGAGTTGTCTTCCATTTCCCCAGGGCACACAGCTAATGGCAGCCTCAGCAGCTCCTAGGTGTTCCTATTGGCAGGCAGCTCTGGCAGCTCCTCTCAGTCCTCAGTGCTTCAGAGGTCTGTGTTGGGGTTCTGCTCCAGCAGCAGGTGGGAGATGTCTGTCTCCCTCAGCATCTTCAGCCCAAATGAGCAGCAGGGCCTGCCTTTTATACTTCCTGTCATAAGTGCTGAACCCGTGGGTGCTCCAGGTCTGGAGTACACAAAGAAAAAAGTTAGTGGGTGCTTAGCACCCACCAGCAGCCAGCTCCACCCCATCCCCTCAGCACCTCTTGCCTGCCAGCAGCCCCACCTATCAACTCCTTTCCCTCTCTCCCATTGCAGGAGATACTGGGGGGAGGGGGAGGAGCAGGGATGGGGGCACTCAGGGGAGAGGGTGGAACTGGGCAGAAAGAGGCAGAGTGGGCATGGGAAAAGGTGGGGTGGGAGTGGGGGCGGGGGCAGGGACTTGGAGGAAAGGGCTTGTCGGGTGGTGGTGGGACTAAGACAAAGCGGGGGTTTGAGCACTCCCAGGGCCCAGAGGAAGTCAGCGCTTGTGCTTCTTGTTACGCCCTTCTGCTGCCGGCGGGGGATCAGGGCTCCTTCTGTCCCCCCCTCCATGCCTGGAAGTGTAGTGGTTCCTCCAGTTCTGGCTTGGAAGGAGGCCATTCTGCCTCACTACGAGCTCTTACATTGAAAGTAGCCTCATTGAAATGTAATGAGGTTCCATACATGAGCAAGGACTACTTGCATGAGCAAGGATTTATAGGGTTGGACAACAAATCCGAAACCATTTCACTCACCACTAAAATGCAGTCACTGCTTGGGATGCAATTCAGCAGCTGTTTAACAGGGTACAGCAATGTTACCCAATAGTTTCGGCTCAGACATAAAGAGTAGCACCATATTCCATTGAAATTGTGGCCACGCAGAAGAAACATGAAAGAAAGCATTTCAATATCCTTTTCTGAAAGTAATATTGCCAGTTTCTCTGAAAAATTGGTATAACATCAAATCAAAATTCACTAATTTCTCCATTACTGAAGCTTTTGAGTAGCATCATTAGAACACGGAGTGACCTATTCTAGTCTATTGTTTGCAGTTAATAATGTGAGAGCTAAAATTGAGCTTCACTCAGTTCCCTTGTGAATGTGACATGTAAAATAATGTTCCCTGTTTACTCAAACCCTTTGGAATGAATTTTGTGGTGGTTTGGGGAGCTGATGGCTTACTATGGGACCAGATTCTGATGCCCTTACTCACATTGAGTATAACTTACCTCTCAAATAATTACTTCCAGAGACAGGATCGTCCATCATAGTGGGAGTCAGCAGAAGAGACTCTGTTCCTGATTTGTGATCTTGGACAAGTCACTTTACCTCTCTCATTCTTTGTACTTCTGATCCATTTATATTGTAAGCTCTTTGGTGCAGGGACTATAGCTTACTATGTGTTGGTACAACAGGGCCCTGATCAAAGTTAGAGCCTCTAGGCATGACTGTAATATAAGTAATTGCATCCAAAAAGACTACATTAAAAGAACATTATGCTTTTTAAGTGACATTTTCAGTTTTTAGGAAATGTCAGAATTAAGGATGCCTGTTCAACCTTAATTCAGCCCCCTTGAACATATTAACTAAGAAAATAAGAGTGGCCATACTGGGTCACACCAATGGTTCCTCTAGCCTAGTGTCCTGTCTTCTGACAGTGTCTGGTGCAAGCTATTTCAGAGGAAGTGAATTAAAGTTGGCAATTTACAGAGGTGGTGAGTTATATGGGCCCATGGTGCCTGGGCTCCAGCAAATTCAGGGCATGGGGGGCCTAGCTCCACCAATATTCAGGGATGGGTTTCTCGTCTGGCCCCACCTGCCATCACGCACCTCCCTGGAGTGTCCCCCGGCCCCACCTGCTGCCCCACACACCTCTCCCATGTGTCCCTGCCTGCCCTGGGCAGCCAGAGGCTGCCCCCTGCAGCTCCGTGCTGCTCTCTCTCACCAGCTGTTGCCGCTGCTGGTTACAAGGGAGCAGTGCTAGGAGCAGGCTGAGGTGGTTGCTGCACCTGCCGAGGGGAGGAGGAGCATTGCAGTTCCCCCCGCAGGCAACTCCAAGTTGACTCTGCGGGGGGTGGGAGAGGGCTTATCCTGGCTGGATCTCCTAAGCAGCAGCCCTGGGGAGCTTGGATAAGTGTCTTGCTGAGGAGGGGAAGGGAAGGGGCCCTCTCTCCCCCAAGATCACTGTTGCTGGCAGGGACAGGGATGGAGGGATTCCTCTTCTCTGGCCCCAAGCCCCGGGGCAGCCTGCCTGCTGCACCCCAAACTCCTCATCCCCAGCCCAGCCCCACACTCCATACTCCTTCCCCCACACCAATCCTCTGTCCCAGCCCTGAGCCCGCACCCAACACCCAAAAGCCCTCCCAGAGCCCACATCCAGCATACAAACCCCCTCCTGCAGCTAGCACCCCAAACCCCCTCCCACACCCCATCTTGAACCCCGCCCCAGCCCAGAGCTCGCACTCATCGCCCAAGCTCCCTGCCAGAGCCCACACCCCTCCTGCACCCAAACTCTCTCCCAGAAGCTGCACACCAAACTCTCTCCCATAGCCGGCACCCCCTCCTGCTCTTGGCACTCTGTCATAGCCCTTCTGACTCCTGCTGATGGCCTCATATGCTGGTGGGTACTTACAGGCAGGTGGGACTTGGACCTGTTCTGGGCATCACCAAAAATTATACAAACCTACTACGTCTGGAAAGTTAGAGTGATCCATCTCCTGTCAGCCAGTCCCAGCTTCTAGCAGTCAGAGGGTTAGAGACACCCATAGAATGAGGTTGCATCCCTGACCACTTAGGCTAATGGCCATTGATGGACCTATCCTCCATGAACTTATCTAATTCCTTTTTGAACAGTTATACTTTGGGCCTTCACAATATCCCCTGGCAATGAGATCCACAGGTGGCTGACTATGTATTTTGTGAAATAATATTTCCTTTTGTTAGGTTTAAACCTTCTGCCTGTTAATTTCACTGAGGGCCCCCTGGTTCTTGTGGTATGTGAGGCAGTAAATAACACTTACTTTCTCTACACAGTTCATGATTTTATACACCTGTATCATATCTCCCCTCAGATGACTCTTTCCTCAGATTAAGAATCCCAGTCTTTTTAATCTCTCCTCATATGAAAGCTGTTCAATACCCTTAATCATTTTGTTGCCCTTCTCTGTACTTTTTCCAATTCTAATATAACTTTTTTAAAATAAAGTGACCAGAACTGCATGCAGTACTCAAGGTGTGGGTGTACCAGGGAGTTTTATAGTGGAATTATATTTTCTGTCTTATCATCTATCCTTTTTCCAGTGGTTCCTAACATTGTTTGCTTTTTTGATTGCCACTGCACATTGAGCAGATGTTTCCAGAGAACTAGCCAGGGTGACTCCAAGATCTCTTCCTTGAGTGGTAATAGGAAGAGAACTTGGAAGAGATGGGATCCACCTAATGAAGAGAAAGAAGAGCATCTTCGCAAGCAGGCTGGCTAACCTAGTGAGGAGGGCTTTAAACTAGATTCTCCGGGGGATGGAGACCTAAGCCCTGAGGTAAATGAGGAAGTGGAATACCAGGAGGAAACACAAGGAGGGTGCAACAGAGGAGGCCTCTTGATTCATATTGAGAAAGTAGGGCAATCGGCTAGTTATCTTAGGTGCCTGCACACAAATGCAAGAAGCCTGGGAAACAAGCTGGAAGAATTGGAAGTCCTGGCACAATCAAGGAACTATGATGTGATTGGAATAACAGAGACTTGGTGGGGTAACTCACATGACTTTGGATGGATATACACTGTTCAGGAAGGACAGGTGGGGGAGAAAAGGTGGAGGAGTTGCATTGTATGTTGGAGAGCAGTATAATTGCTCTAAGTTCCCATATGAAATAAGAGAAAAGACTGTTGAGAGTCTTTGAGTTAAGTTTAGAGGCAAGAGCAACATGGGTGATGTCCTGGTGGGCGTCTGCTATAGACCACAAGACCAGGAGTATGAGGTAGACAAGGCTTTCTTCAGACAACTGACAGAAGTTTCCAGATCACAGGCCATGGGGGACTTAAATCATCCTGACCTCTGTTGAGAGAGCAATACACAGTGCACAGACAATCCAGGAAGTTTTTGGAGAGAGTTAGAGACAACATCCTAGTGCAAGTGCTGGAGGAACCAACTAGGGGTCATGCTCCTCTTGACCTGCTGCTCACAAACAGGAAAGAATTGATAGGGGAAGTAGAGGTGGGTGGCAACTTCAGCAGCAGTGACCATGAGATGGTCTAGTTCAGGATCCTGACAAAAGGAAGAAAGGAGAGCAGCAGAATGTGGACCTTGGATTTCAGAAAAGCAGACTGATTCCCTCAGGAAACTGTTGGGCAGGATCCCCTGGGAGGTTAACATGAGGGGGAAAGAGTCCAGGAGAACTGGCTGTATTTTAAAGAAACCTTATAGAGAGCACAGGAACAAATCATCCTGATGTGCTGAAAGAATAGCAAATATGGAAGGTGACCAGCTTGGCTTAACAAAGAGCTCTTCAGTGAGCTTAAGCACAAAAAAGAAGCTTACAAGAAGTGGAAACTTGGACAGATGACTAGGGAGGAGTATAAAAATATTGCTCAAGCATGCAGGAGTGTAATCAGTAAGGCCAAAGCACAACTGGAGTTACAGCTAGCAAGGGTTGTGAAGGGTAATAAGAAGAGTTTCTACAGGTATGTTAGCAACAAGAAGGTGGTCAGGGAAAGTGTGGGACCCTTACTGAATGGGGGAGGCAACCTAGTGACAGATGATGTGGAAAAAGCTGAAGTACTCAATGTTTTCTTTGCCTTGGTCTTCACAGGCAAGGACAGCTCCCAGACTGCTGCACTGGGCAGCACAGTATGGGGAGGAGGTGAGCAGCCCTTAGTGGTGAAAGAACAAGTTAAGGACTATTTAGAAAAGCTGGACATGCACAAGTCCATGGGGCCATATCTAATTCATCTAAGGGTGTTGAGGGAGTTGGCTGATGTGATTGCAGAGTCATTGGCCATTTTCTTTGAAAACTTGTGGCAATCGGGGGAAGTCCCAGACGTTGGAAAAAGGTAAATATAGTGCCCAGTTTTAAAAAAGAGAAGAAGGAGAATCCTGGGAACTACAGACTGGTCAGCCTCACCTCAGTCCCTGGAAAAATCATGGAGCAGGTCCTTAATGAATCCATTTTGAAGCACTGGAGGAGAGGAAGATGATCAGAAACAGTCAACATGGATTTACCAAGGGCAAATCAAGCCTGACCAACCTGAATGCCTTCTATGATGAGAGAACTGGTTCTGTGGATATGGGGAAAGAGGTGGACAAGATATACCTTGACTTTAGCAAAGCTTTTGATACAGTCTCCCACAATATACTTGCCAGCAAGTTAGAGAAGTATGGATTGGATGAATGGACTATAAGGTGAATAGAGAGCTGGTTAGATCGTTGGGCTCAGTGGGTAGTGATCAACAGATGGACGTCTAGTTGGCAGCCAGTATCAAGCAGAGTGCCCCAAAGGTCAGTCCTGGGGCTGGTTTTGTTCAACATTTTCATTAATGATCTGGATGATGGGATGGATTGCACCCTCAGCAAGTTCGCGGGTGACGCTAAGCTGGTGGGAGAGGTAGATATGCTGGAGGGTAGACAGAGGTCACTCTGGACCCTAGACAAATTGGAGGATTGGGCTAAAAGAAATCTGATGAGCTTCAACAAGGACAAGAGCAGAGTCCTGCACTTAGGGGAGAAGAATCCCATGCACTGCTACAGGCTGGGGACTGACTGGCTAAGTGGCAGTTCTGCAGAAAAGGACATAAGAACATAAGAACAGCCATACCGGGTCAGACCAAAGGTCCATCTAGCCCAGTATCTGTCTACCGACAGTGGCCAATGCCAGGTGCCCCAGATGAGTGAAGCTAACAGCCAATGATCAAGTGATCTCTCTCCTGCCATCCATCTCCATCCTCTGATGAACAGAGGCTAGGGACACCATTCTTTACCCTTCCTGGCTAATAGCCATTTGTGGACTTAGCCACCATGAATTTATCCAGTTCTCTTTTAAACATTGTTATAGTCCCAGCCTTCACAACCTCCTCAGGTAAGGAGTTCCACAAGTTGACTGTGCGCTGTGTGAAGAAGAACTTCCTTTTATTTGTTTTAAACCTGCTACCTATTAATTTCATTTGGTGACCCCTAGTTCTTGTATTATGGGAATAAGTAAATAACTTTTCCTTATCCACTTTCTCTACATCACTCATGATTTTATATACCTCTATCATATCCCCCCTTAGTCTCCTCTTTTCTAAGCTGAAGAGGCCTAGCCTCGTTAATCTTTCCTCATATGGGACCCTCTCCAAACCTCTAATAATTTTAGTTTCCCTTTTCTGAACCTTTTCTAGTGCCAGTATATCTTTTTTGAGGTGAGGAGACCACATCTGTACACAGTATTCGAAATGTGGGCGTACCATGGATTTATATAAGGGCGATAAGATATTCTTAGTCTTATTCTCTATCTCCTTTTTAATGATTCCTAACATCTTTGCTTTTTTCACCTGCACACTGCGTGGACATCTTCAGAGAACTATCCATGATGACGCCAAGATCTTTTTCCTGATTCGTTGTAGCTAAATTAGCCCGCATCATATTGTATGTATAGTTGAGGTTATTTTTTCCAATGTGCATTACTTTACATTTATCCATATTACATTTCATTTGCCATTTTGTTGCCCAATCACTTAGTTTTGTGAGATCTTTTTGAAGTTTTTCACAATCTGCTTTGGTCTTAACTATCTTGAGTAATTTAGTATCATCTGCAAACTTTGCCACCTCACTGTTTACCTCTTTCTCCAGATCATTTATGAATAAATTGAATAGGATTGGTCCTAGGACTGACCCTTGGCGAACACCACTAGTTACCCCTCTTCATTCTGAGCATTTACCATTAATTCCTACCCTTTGTTCTCTGTCTTTTAGCCGGTTCTCAATCCATGAAAGGACCTTCCCTTTTATCCCATGACAGCTTAATTTACTTAAGAGCCTTTGGTGAGGGACCTTGTCAAAGGTTTTCTGGAAATCTAAGTACACTACGTCCACTGGATCCCCCTTGTCCATATGTTTGTTGACCCCTTCAAAGAACTCTAATAGATTAGTAAAGCCATGGCTACACTTACAGTTCTGCAGCGCTGGTAGTTACAGCTGTGTTCGTACAGCTGTGTAGGGCCAGCGCTGCAGTGTGGCAACACTGACAGCTACCAACGCTGCAGTGTGGCCACATTTGCAGCACTTGCAGCGCTGTTGGAAGTGGTGCATTGTGGGCAGCTATCCCACAGAGCACCTCGTCCCATTTTGGCGCTGTGGCTTGTGGGAAGGGGACGGAAGGGTGCGGGTCTTTCCGCTTCCTGTTCCAATGCCCCGTGGTGCTTTGCTACACATTCCGAGCAGTTTGGCGGCATTGTGAGTCTGCAGCGTGATTTCTGTTACAAATGCAGCCCGAGCTGCTGAGGACCTTGCTGATGAATGTTGCCAGCACATCACGCATGGCAGTGGAGCTATTCCTTCAGCTGCAAAGTGACAGTGAGGAGTCAGACGATGATATTGATTCGCCTGACGCTCAAGACAGTAAATTGCTTGTGGCAGTAACAGACATGCTCAGCACCGTGGAACGGCGCCTTTGGGCTCGGGAAATGAGCACTGAGTGGTGGGATCACATCGTCCTGCAAGCCTGGGATGACGAGCAGTGGCTGCAGAACTTTCGGATGAGAAAAGCCACTTTCATGGCACTGTGTGCTGAGCTCGCCCCTACCCTGCTGCGCAGGGACATGAGATTGAGAGCTGCCCTGCCAGTGGAGAAGCGGGTGGCTATTGCAATCTGGAAGCTGGCAACTCCAGACAGCTACCGATCGGTGGCGAACCAGTTTGGAGTGGGAAAGTCCACAGTTGGAATAGTGCTGATGCAAGTTTGCACAGCCATTAATCGCAACCTGCTAAGAAGAACTGTGACTCTGGGGAACGTGCAGGACATTGTGGATGGCTTTGCAGAAATGGGTTTCCCTAACTGTGGAGGGGCAATAGATGGGACGCATATTCCTATTCTGTCACCACCCCACCTGGCATCAGAGTACATTAATCGCAAGGGGTATTTCTCCGTGGTTCTCCAAGCGCTTGTGGATCACCGTGGGCGTTTCACTGACATTTACTCAGGATGGCCTGGAAAAGTGCATGATGCACGCATCTTTCGGAACAGTGCCCTGTTCAGGAAGCTGATGGCCGGGACTTTTTTCCCAGACCGCAAGATCACAGTAGGGGACGTCGAAATGCCCACTGTGATCCTTGGAGACCCCGCTTACCCCTTAATGCCATGGCTCATGAAACCGTATACAGGGAAGCTTGACAGGAGCAAGGACCGGTTCAACTACAGGCTGAGCCGGTGCAGAATGACTGTGGAGTGTGCTTTTGGCCGTTTGAAAGCCCGCTGGCGTTGTCTTTATGGGAAGCTAGATTTGGGGGAAAGCAGCATCTCCGCTGTTATATCCATGTGCTGTACCCTCCATAATATTTTTGAAGGGAAGGGTGAAAGATGCAGTGAGGAATGGACCTCCGAGGTTCGACGCCTAGAGGCTGAATTTGCACAGCCAGAGAGCAGGGCTACTAGAGAGGCCCAGCAAAGGGCTTCAAGGATTAGGGATGCCTTCAGGGAGCAATTTGATGCTGAGAGCCAACAGTAATGTTTGGTGCCTTTGCTGTGCTCGTTTTTCCCTTGGGGTACAGTATTTACCACTTTCTGCAATAATAAAAACTATTGTAAAAGCCATGAAATCCTTTATTCAAAATACAGTACATGAAGGGGTAGGGTGGTGGACTGTACATTCAGAGGTTTGAATATGTCCTGTTTGGATTCCTGTTCAATGTCTGCTGCACTTCAGGATTAATATGCTGCAGCGGCATGGGGGTGGAGTGCACAGGGTAAGGATTTTAGTTATCAGGGCTGGTAGGTGATAGTACAGGTGTTGGGGGCAGCTGGGGGTAGTAAGAAACAGGCTGCTGGAGAAGGGTGTTTTGTGCAAATACTGAGGAACAAGAAAGAGAGCTTTGGGATGGGTGTGGGTTACCACGGTATAGATCTGCCTGCATGGCTACGAGAGACTGGAAAGAGTCAGTTTGGCGAGCCAGGAGGCTTATCAACTGCTTCGATGTTTTTCTGGTAGCCAATTCCTTTCTCCTGCTTTGTGTTTGCCTCCACTCATGCATTTTCTCTCTCCATTCCTGCGTCTTCCTACTTTCTCTGGCGTACTAATTCATAACTGCTTTGATCAATTCTTCTTTTGATTTTCGCGGATTTTTCCTCAAGTTCTGCAAGCGACAGGCAGGCGGTGACCCGGCTGCATTATTCAAGGTCACTTAAAAAAACATAGATAGAAACATGTAATACACAGAGGCTACATTGTTTATTATCACACAGTGAAGGAGTTTGTAGACTTTTTGTAACATCATTCCCACATACCTACCATAGCACAGAGAGGCCACGGAAGCAAAGGCCTGGCGAGCAATGGGGTGAGTGTTTCTGCCCCGACTTCACCTGGGAAGGGGAACTGCCTGATGGCTCACTGGGGTTTCTCTGCACTGGGTAGAGGAGGGAGCTGGGGGCCTGCACAGGGGACAGGAGGGAACAGGAAGCTGCCGACCTGCAAGGGGGGGGGCGGACCGGGAAGCTGCCGACCTGCAAGGGGGGGGGGCCGGGAAGCTGCCGACCTGCGGGGGGGCGGACCGCGAAGCTGCAGACCTGCAAGGGGAGGGGCCGGGAAGCTGCCGACCTGTGGGTGGGGAGGTGGACCGCGAAGCTGCCGCCCTGCAAGGGGACAGGGACGGGAAGCTGCCGACCTGCAAGGGGGGAGGACCGCGAAGCTGCCGACCTGCACGGGGCGGGGGGGACAGCAAACCTGGCGCCCTGCACTGAGCAGTATCCCTACATTCTCAACAGGGTTTCCTACTGCCAGATATATCACTGCTGCGTGTTACCTGGGAAGAGAGGGAGGGTCTTCTACAGCAATGTGGATTCCACCCTGGTCCCTATGCAGCTTGCCTGTGTGCAGCAATGGTCCCCCCACCCCTCGTGGCACAGTGGCGCGGATGAGTTAGCCTGAGCGGGACAAGGACCACGGTGGCTCTCCCTATAAACTTGCGCAAGCACATTGCCCACGCTCTGGCTGCAAGTTTTCAAGAGATTACCGAGGCCGATTACAGAGACGTGATAGATCAAATCAATGGGCTATTCCACATTTAGGTATGCATGCAGGCAGCCATAACCCCAACCCTCCTCTCCCAAAACATAAAATCTGCTTACCCGGAACACGCTCCTCTGCTTCTTCTTCACCAACAACTTCCAGCTGCTGCGACTGGCTAGCCTCCTCCTGGCTTGAGAAGAGCTCCTGGCTCCATGCCTCCTGGGACTCTGGGGTGTCTCCCTCCACCCCAGTAGCCTCACTCTCCGCTTCCTCTACACCCTCCCCCACTTCTCCCTGCTCTGAACTCTCCATCGTGCTCCTTGGATTGGCAGTGGGGTCACACCCAAGTATGGCATCCAGCTCCTTGTAAAAATGGCAGGTCGTGGGGGCAGCTCCTGAGCGGCGATTTCCCTCACGGGCTTTGCAATAGGCACTGCGCAGCTCCTTTATTTTTACCCTGCTCTGCAAAGCGTCCCGTTCATGACCCCTTAGCAGCAAGGACTTTGATATCTGCCCAGAGGTATCGTAATTTCTCCAGCTGGAGCGCAGCTGTGATTGCACAGCTTCCTCACCCCAAACACTGATGAAGTCCTGCAGCTCGGAACTGTTCCATGCTGGGGCTCGTTTGGGGCATGGAGGCATGGTAGCTGATTGATTGATTGATTGATTGATTGCACTCCACACCTGGCTGAGCAAACAGGAAGGGGATTTTTAAAATTCCCGGGGCATTTAAAGGGGGGGTCAGCTGAGCCCAGGGCAGTGGAGTGTGAAATGATTACCAGAGTGGCTGAAAAGGTATGCTGGGATACCTCCTAATACCCTGGAGGCCAATAAAAGCGCTGTTGGTGTCCACACTTGATGACCAGCGCTGCATCACCAGCGCTGGAATCGCTACACTCGAGGCAGACCAGGTGTACAGCCAGCGCTGCAACCAGGGAGTTGCAGCGCTGGCTGTGCTTTGCAAGTGTGGCCACATCCTGAGTTGCAGCGCTGTAACCCCCTCACCAGCGCTGCAACTCTCCAGTGTAGCCAAGCCCTAAGACACGATTTCCCTTTACAGAAACCTGGGGATTACAGTGGATGAGAAGCTGGATATGAGTCAACAGTGTGCCCTTGTTGCCAAGAAGGCTAATGGCATATTGGGCTGCATTAGTAGGAACATTGCCAGCAGACCAAGGGAAGTGATTATTCTCCTCTATTCACCACTAGTGAGGCCACATCTGGAGTATTGTGTCCAGTCTTGGGCCCCTCACTACAGAAAGGATGTGGACAAATTGGAAAGAGTCCAGCAGAGAGCAATGAAAATGATTATGGGGCTGGGGCACATGACTTTCTAGGAGAAGCTGAGGGAACTGGGCTTATTTAATCTGCAGAAGAGAAGAGTGAGGGGGTATTTGATAGCATCCTTCAACTACCTGAAGCTAACCCTAAGATGTTCTCAGTAGTGGCAGGTGACTGAACAAGGAGCAATGGTCTCAAGTTGCAGTGGGGGAGGTCTAGGTTGGATATTAGGAAAAACTATTTCACTAGGAGGGTGGTGAAGCACTAGAATGAGTTACCTTGGGAGATGGTGGAATCTCCATCCTTAGAGGTTTTTAAGGCTCGGCTTGAGAAAGCCCTGGCTGGGATGATTTAGTTGGGGTTGGTCCTGCTTTAAGCACGGGATTGGACTAGATTTCCTCCTGAGGTCTCTTCCAACCCTAATTTTCTATTATTTGAATAGCTAATTTAGTTTGGGATTGTTTTCCAATGTGTATTACTTTTCACTTATCAATATTATGATATAGTCCAGTGGTTCTCAACCAGGGGACCGGGGGCCTCTGGAGGGCCATGAGAAGGTTTTAGGGGGTCCACCAAGCAGGACCAGTGTAGACTTGCTGGGGCCCAGAGCAGAAGCCAAAGTCCCACTGCATGGGGCTGAAGCCTGGGGCCCTGAGCAACTTCGACTCATTGTGCCCCCTGTTCATGGGGCCCTGGGCAATTGCCCTGCTTGTGACCCCTTAATGCCAGCCTCAGCTTTTATATGCAGAAAATCAGTTGCTGTGGCACAAGTGGGCTGTGGAGTTTTTATAACATGTTTGGGGGGGCCTCAGAAAGAAAAAGGTTGAGAACCCCAATATAGTCTTTAATTACAAGATCATATGCTATTTTTTTCCACAGCACCTCTACTTCATTCAGTGAATGGGTAGTCACTGTTTCTTTTCAATCTTCCTCATTCAGCACATGTTCCAGGTATCACATAACACACACAATCCAAAATGAGTATAATACTATTCATTTCCTCCTAGTGCTTCTCTCCCTATATTTGAATGCTTTACAAACATTAATGACCTTGTCTTCACAGTGCCCCTGTAAGAGCAGTAGTATTATTCCTCTATGTCCATTTCACTAGAGCCCCTTTAAGACAAAATTTTCCAGTCACCTTCTTAGCCCAAAATCCTTTAATTAAATTTTCATTAAAGCAACAACAGAGCTAGTCCAAAGCAGAACTCAAAGTCTCAAAACAAAGTCTCTCCTCAGTTCCAGCTCGGGCTAGTCTCCTGTACTGGGCCTCCCTAGCTCACTACAAGGCTTCCTGCCTCTGGCAATCACAAATAACTCTCTAAACCATCGACTCCCTTTCTGAAGCTTCCCGCTGCCTTTATACCAGAATCCCTAATTCCTTTCAGGTAGTCTTATCTTGTCATCAGGATTGGCTTAGCTCCATGCTCTCCAGCCCAAGCTCAAACCAGCCTGCAGACGGGGCAAATTAAAATGGCACAGGCTATCTTATGTCTGGTATTTCCTAACTCCTGAGTGCTCTAATGTTTTTAACATAGCTCTTTTGGATGTAAATTCCTAATTTAAAAAAAAAAAAGAACTTGTGCTTTCTATCATGGCGATCCATACTGAACCCCAGCTTGGCTCATTGGCAGAGGCTGGACTTCTAGATCCACAGCACAGTTAATGGAGTAACTGGTAGCAGCAAGCAGTTATCTTCAGTGTGGCCAGCCACTAAAGGGTGTTGAGAAAGACACTTTGTTGGCAGGTATCACACCTATTTTCAGACAGCAGAGGAATGTCAAGATGGGACTCAGGTTCAGTGTCAGATTCTAGAGGGGAGTACTCTAGTGGTTACAGACATTTATGGCCCCTACCATTCCCCCTGTACTTTTATCAAGCCCCATCCCCTGGCTCTTTCTCTTATCCCCCCCTACAACTATGTACCCCATCTCTACTCCTATGCATCTCCATCATGCCACACACTGGATCTTGGCCCCCTCTGCATTTGAGTCAGGCAGCTTTCTCAGAGTCCTCCACTCTGCCTCAGTGCCACCAGAGAGAGCATAGCAGACATCTTCCTTGCTCTCAGTTCCTGTAACTGGCACCACAGTGGTCCCAGCTGCCAGGAGGAATAATTGCAGGGAAAGTCAGGCTCAGCCCCAGCATCCCTGGGTTGGAAAATGTTTACTGCAGACAGAACCTTCCATGAATTTATCTGCCAAACTCTAACAAGTCTCTGTTGAGCATATGTGAGATTTTTTAGAGGTTTGGCAAATTAGGCCAAATTTTGCTATTCCTGTGAAAAAGGCACATCCCTGACAACAGAGCAATACCTCTTCCCCTAGTCAAATTTCAAGCCCTTGTTCCAAAGGGGAACTAGTGTGTCTCAAGTATATGGTTGTAAAGGTGGTTGATTGGCTGGGTTTTTTTAACATGGGCAAAAGTATTTTTCATAATCTTATTCTCAGAAATGGTTGAACCATTTTAGCTGAAACTTTTATAATAATAAATTCAGCTGGAAGCAAATATATTGCAGGGAAAACTTCACCCCAAATGATCAAGTTCTGCAATATTATAAGCAACTGAAAACAGGGTCTTACAATGAAAAACATTTGTTAACCTTAATTATAGTGTACAAGCTCCATTGATAATAATTATAACCAACTATTCAATGTAAGAGTATCAGAATCCTGCTTATCAGATTCTAGACCATAATATTAAGTCCAGTTAGGTATCTTGAAACACCTTTACCCTCTTATTTTCTGATTTTGGTAAGAACAACACAAATGTTTTATAAATGAAGACTCATTCATTATATAAAACAGCAGCTGAGAGGTAGGTGGAGGAATAGCTGTTCTTACTTCCAAGCAGCTTTTCAGTTTCCATTTTTTTTTAAGTTGACATTTAGTTCTGATTGCATAGAAGTCATCTACATGGACACTTAAGGGATTGCTTACTGTTTAATCAGAAAAATATCTTGAAGGTTTATCTTTAAAAGCTGATGTGGCCCACTCCAATTGTCTATCACATCCATATTATTCTTTATAATCATTTGCTTTCTTTTTCATTTTCTCTTTAACATGTTGAGATCTTAATTGAAGGCATAATATTCTTAAGGTGTTGGCAAGAGCCATACAATTTGATAAAATTAAAACCAGCTTCTAACCAACTACCTCATGCAAAGGACTTCCTGGGAGATCCACAGTTGTCACAGCCACAGTATGTTGTTCAATATTATTCATTTGAATTAGCAAGGAAACAGAATTTGAGGTGATGGTGTAGTTATTCAGCTTAGCAAAGGTTTTAAGGAGACTCATACAAATAATGCAGTCTTTTGGCTATTTCAGTGTTTGACAAAGGAGCAAATTGATGTAGATTTGGCTCAGATTTGTGGTGACGATGATACTGATGGACCAGGAAAATATCAGATGAATGAACTTGGACTGAGAATTCATAGACTCATAGTTTAAGGACAGAAGGGACCATAAGATCATCTGGTCTGACCTCCTTTATATCAAAGGCCATAACTGAGCAAAGTTTAATACTTGTAGTGAGCCCAATAATTTGTGCTGTAGAACAACGGTTTTCAACCTGTCTTCTGCAGACCCCTGGAGGATCCACAGACTTTGTGTAAGATTTCCAAAAGGGTCCTCACCACCATTCAAAATTTTTTAGAGGTCTGCAAATGAAAAAAGATTGAAAATCACTGTTGTAGAATGCCGCTTCTACTGCTGATGTATAACCATCTTCTGACCAAGCGTTCTTTGGCCGGGGAGATGATACAAAACATGAGTTCTCAGATGAGGTGGCCATCTATAGTGCCTGAAGTACCTTTCTGAGGTACATCTTGTTCCAAGCCATTATGATCTGAAGCTAAAGTTACTGTGATTTGCTATCAGTAGCAAGCTGGAAGTGTTTGCCTGTGTGATGGCCACCATCTTGATTAACACACTGGGGATTGAACTGGAACTCCATAGCTTTAAAAGTATGAGCTGCCAAAGCTCTGAAGCTAGGGTCTGTAACAACTTCTATCCTCTGTGAATCAGCACAGACGGAGACTTGTAACAGACACTAATCAGTGACTTACACCTGAAAAACCCCACCTGTTTGGGAAAAAGTAATTGGACAGAAACATTCTGTCCTCCCCTAGAGTGATGATCTAGGACAGGGATTGGCATTATTTGGCACACGGCCCATCAGGGAAAGCCACTGGTGGGCCGGGATGGTTTGTTTACCTGCAGCATCCACAGGTTTGGCCGATCACAGCTCCCACTGGCCGCGGTTCACTGTTCCAGGCCAATGGGGTCTGCAGGAAGTGATGTGGGCCGAGGGATGTGCTGGCTGCCGTTTTGTGCAGCCCACATTGGCCTGGAACAGCAAATCGTGACCAATGGGAGCTGCGATCAACCAAACCTATGGACACTGCAGGTAAACAAACTGTCCTGGCCCACCAATGGCTTTCCCTAATGGGCCGTGTGCCAAAGGTTGCCAATCTCTGATCTAGGATGTGGACTGAGCAGTCCTGAGGTAGGAGCCATTGAAGTAGCTGAGCCTGGAGAAAAGGTCTGAACTGAACATTATTTTAATTGCTGTTCATTTCTGTTTTAATAGAGCCAAACTCCAGGAAGTGGAGAGAGTCTGGATTCTCTGTAGTGTGTAGAGCAGTGGTCCCAACACGGTGCCTATGGGCACCATGGTGCCCACTGGGGCATCTATCTGCACCCGTGTACAGGCCGGCAGACAAGCATCCGCTGAAATGCCACCAAAAAGTGGCAAAGTCAACAGGCGTCACCGCCAAAAAGCAGCAGTATCAAGAAGCATCGCCACCAAAATGCTGCTGATTTTCATCGGCATTTTAGCAGTGATGCCTCTTGACATTGCTGCTTCTTGGCGGCATTTCGATGGATGCTTGTCCGCCGGCCACGGTCCTCGGTGGCTCATCGTCTGGCACCTGCCAGACGAAAAAGTTTGGGGACCACTGGTGTAGAGTATTTCAAAGCAGATTGGGAGTGCTACTTGCTTACAGGATACCTTCTGAAAAGGCCTCAAGAACTTTAACTACTGCAAAATACATAGATTAATCTCTTTAATAGGATGAGCCTTTATGCTACACAACCCTTGGTACATGCTTGTGTCTATTGGCTTCCACGTTCAGTTGAAGGTGTTGGCCACAACATATAGAGCTATACAGTAGCTGGCAACCGTGCAAAGATTAATCTCTTGCTGTATCCTACAGTGGTGACTGTACTCTGCTAGATCACAAGTGTCATTTGCTGGGGTTGAAATCTCCACAAGTGGCAGCACGCCATATTTGGGGACCCCATAATTCTGGAAGTCAGCCAGCATCACACTTTGGCAAGTTTCAGGGAGCAGAGTTACACTCAGCCATTCAGCTAGACTCTTAGGACTTATCTAGGTGGTGGGGTAATGCAGATTATGGGGATGGTGTGATTTCTAAAGTGACCTAACATTCTGTGCATTGACTGCTCCATTTAGAACCTGCTGGTGCACACTAAAGATTCTCTGCTAAGCAGATAACCTTCAGTGAACACCAGCAGGATCCACATGGATCAATTAGTGCGCAGCATGCTAGTGCGCTTTAGAAATCACATCCCCATTGTCCATAAAATCTCACCATGCAGACAAGCACTTACTGACTGTTGTATCATTCTTGCAGCAGGATATTGCAAGCTCTTTAGTTTAATTTATGTACATCTTATTCATTGGTAATGATTTTTCCTGCAGTTTTCTCACATCTATAAATAAAAAGCAATATTCTTTCAGCTTCAGCGCACTGTGGAAATTCTCCTCTGGCAATTCTCCTCTCTGATATTCTTATTCCCACCTTACAGATGGGAAAACTGAGGAACAGAAGGCAACATAGCAAGTAAATGTCAGCTGGGATCAGCATGGAGGACTAGGTGACAAAAGTCTTTTTGTAATGTCTGTTTGAGACAGACTAAGTTTTATGTTAACTTTAGAAATGGAGTAGTTTGAGGAAGTGAACTGAAAGGGTTCTTGTAATACACAAGTTATTTTAAGAGCCTAAACTTATAGCTCTAACCTCTTCTTCAAGTGCAAAAAGCCACCTGCTGCAGTATCAGATATATGTGAACTTCAAAATAGATACAAGTAAAAAAAGAATACATTCACTACATTTCAATCTAAAAATGCTTCGTATTTTGTCAAGTCAGAGAAAAGTGCCACAGGCTTGTCCAGGATCACAAAGATGCGGGGGTGAGTGGGTAGTCTTGTGTATTTAGTTGTCGACTAACTTCTAAACAAATGTTTATTGTGACCTGAAGCCTCCAATCTGAGAGATGGAGTTAAAATGTCAAAACTACAGTATCTTGATCATTTTACAGGCTGTCCAATGCTAGAAACATGGGAACTATCACTGAACATTGTGTTGGAGATCACATTTTAATTGTCTGGCATTCCTCAGCTTATGGCAATAGCTGAATGAAACGTTGCTACTGAAGTTGTCTAAGAGAAAATTGTTATAACTTAAATAAAAGACTTAATGGGTGAACTATTAAAAAAATTATGGGCAAGTCAATATTGAGAGATCAGACACATAACCACAGGAGTGAAACAACTGCTGTAGATGTGATTAGGAAAGTCTGTAGGGCTGGATGGGAAGAATCTTCCATCCAGATGGTGGTACTGTGCCTGAGTCACTTTGCTACCAGTAACCTACTACAGCTCAGGACTCCTTAACCTCTCCATCTGCTGCACCCACCCTTCACCTTGACAAAGATATGGGAACTCAACCTGATCCCCTCTGCAACAGTGAAGGAGTCCTTTTAAAGCAATACTTAGCAGCACACAGGACCAAAAGCCCTCTGTGCAGGTTTCTTGCATCTACCACAGTGGAATTGCATTGGTTCCACAGCATTTGGAGCCTTTTATGCACATGGTAGGGAAACTGAGTTTGTCTTATCTTTAATATATTCATAAAATAATCTTGTAGGACATTGATTAGCAAGAGAACTGAACCATATCTTAAACATTCAAACATTTGTTTTATATGGCAATGGTACTAGTAATGTAAATTTTGTGCACTGTTACTTCCTTTCCCACCCACTGAAAACTGTGAGCCAGCCTGTCAAAATAAGAGACTGTAAGTTATAGATCAGCTATACTGTGCTTCAGATAGACAGTGTTCCAGTTTAGATGATACAGTATAGGGTAATCCTGCTTTTCCTATGCATGTAACATTGCAAGCAGGGCCTATGGTTCATTGCAAGCAACCAGGAAACTAGAGCTATTCCTGACATGTTATAAAACCTTGCAGTGATATTTAGCTCTCTCTCTTCCACTCTTGCTCATTCTTTTGGCTTCTCTTGGAGACCCTTTAACAAACACTTGCCAATGAATAAACGAAGAGAACATAAGAAGGGGAAATAGAAGAAAAAAAGGAAAGCCAGGATAAAGCAGTCTCCCACAGAGCCATGGGTTGTAGTCAGGCTAGATGATCACAATGGTCTCTTCTGGCCTTGGAATCTATTAAATGAATGGATTGGTGAAATCTTGAGCCACCTATGCTACCTCAGATAAACTGGTGGTAGCACAAGCAGGTAGTTTAATCTGTTCTGCTGATGCATGAACACACATCACTGCAAAAAAAGTGCTTCTAGACCTGCTCCATATAGACAGTAAGCTGTGGTCCACAAACACCCCTATACATGCTACCAAAACACTGATGCTGGAGTGGAGGAAAAGCAATAAATCTTTTGTTTTATTTGAAAAGTAGGCCGTATATATTATTAGAAGATGGATGTGATGTTTATAATGCACCTCTACCCCATATAACGCTCTCCTCGGGAGCCAAAAAATCTTACCGCATTACAGGTGGAACCGCCTTATATTGAACTTGCTTTGATCCGCTGGAGTGCGCAGCCCTGCCCCCCCCAGAGCGCTGCTTTACTGCATTATAGCAGAATTCATGTTATATCAGGTCGTGTTATATCAGGGTAGAGGTGTATATAAAAAAACTATTTCAGTGCTATGTAGTAACAGTCCATAGTGGTGGGCTGTAATGGCAGAAGCTGTAAGTTCTCATGCTGGTAATGGGTTCTAACCTACAGATGAAAGCCTCAGATGATCAAACTCAGCCCATGCCACCAATTAAGAAAAACTACCTGTTCTATTGAAATTAAAGATTCTAGTCACCAGTGCTCTACCCTGACATCTGGTGGTGAATTATGGAGAGTGTGGAAAGGAATTTCAGGTATTTGCATTGGCACACCCACCCCACCTAGGATAGCCCATGGCAGCCTGGGATGGTTATTTTGACACCTCTGGGATCCCCAATTTCTTTGTTATTGGGGCAGGAGGAATAAAGTGTTGTCACCCTGATTATGTGAATGAGGAACTATGAGACTGCTTTATGACAGAGAGTCGCACCATCACTGAAGTAGCACTCGCTAGACAAGGGACATGGGTGCCAAAACCCAGTGAATTGAGAGAGATTGGTGTGTGTACCTGATGGTATGGGTCCCTTTTGAGGGCCTGGCTCACCAATTGCACATCCTTCTCTCTCCACGGTTAAAGAGCAGAGCTAATTTTGATTCCATTAGGCGTCCATCTAGAGGCTGCTGAGCTGAATTCAATTTGGGCCAATGCTCCCCTATCAAACTGAAATCACTGAAAGAGCTAAAATCACTAGAAGAACTAAGCTTACTGAGCTGAGATCACTGAGTGCTGTGTTAACTAGTGTGGGGGGCCTGAAGATCTATAGCTAAGTGGCTGGCAGAGTGGAGCAATTTGCAGCATGTTGAAGCAGCCCATGGAACAGTGAGTGGAGCAGAGCGGTTTGCGAGGACGGCTGTAGCGGCTCACGGGTCAGCTGGAGGAACGGCACACTGGTGGAGTGGAGCTGGTCATGGTGAAGGCTGCAGCAGAACTCCATGGAGAGGTGGAGCAGTCAGCCCTGGCCCAAGTAAGATGCCCCTTAACACTCTGTGTGTGCTGCCCCCCGCTCCCATTTCCACCCAGGCTGGGGAGGTAAAACTCTGCAGATAAACTTTTGAACTCTGGGGTGGCACTGACGAGAGGCAGAGACTTTTGGGTTGTTGGACTTTGGGGTGATTGCACTTAAGACCCTAAGGGGAAAAGAACATTGCCAAAACTTACTTGGCAGGTCTTTTGCTTATGTTTACGTTATGAATCCTGTTTGTAGTGTGTCCCTAATATGATGCTACATTGTTTCCCTCCTTTATTAAAAGGATTTTGCTACACTCAGACTCTGTGCTTGCGAGAGGGGAAGTATTGCCTCCTAGAGGCGCCCGGGGGGTGGTATGTAATTGTCCCAGGTCACTGGGTGGGAGCTTAAGCTGGTTTTGCATTTGCGTTATTGAAATGGAACCCCTAGATACTGAACCCGGCCCTTGTTGCTGCCAACTCAGAGGGGCAGAAGGTTTACATTAGCAATGAGACAGATGCTGAATGCAGGTTGAGTTCAAGAAGAGGAACTATGTTAAACTCTGTGCACGGTTCTGGCTGAGTTGCTTCCAGCCTAACTCCCTACATTTCCTGTTCTGGTGGTGTCCTGTCTGTAACAGTCTCTCCAGGAAACATTGGCCTTCTGACTCCATTTTCATCGATCACGATAGAGCTTCCCTATTTTACAAACATTTTAATATAAATGTTAAAAATAAATAATTGACACCCAAAGCACCCCTACAGGTTGCTAGCACATAGCAAGAGGGAGTCTCATCTTTATCCCAAAGACTGTGTCAACAGGAGACCACACAGGAAGTGAACTACCTCTGTCTCCCTGTCACCTGACTCTCTCTGTGAAATATCCTCTCTCCCTGTAGAGTTGGCCTCCAGATGGTTCTCTGTCTCTCTGGTCTGAAAGGATCTATGTAGGCCTTTGCTGGGTGTTGTGCCTACTGGGTTATAAGTGTCTCCTGTTCCTCTGGATGAGTGTCCAGTGAAAAACCTCTGTCGCACCATAGTTTTGTTCTGCTTCAGGAAGCAATAGGTCCCCAAGGCTCCTAGGACCTCTGAGAGACTTGAGGCAGTGTTGAGCTTCATAATAGTGCAGATCTCTGCTTTGCTCCCAAATAAAATAAAATAATAATTTTACTTTCCTGCAGTTCTCATCCTCCTGCATGTCCAGGTCTGTATACAGCTCACAGTCCTTCCTCTGGGTCTATATCGCTGGGCTAGATTTGAGTCTACAGAATCCAGAGCTCTGGGGGGCTTCAGACTGAGTTCCATGGCTCAGAGCTGTTGAACACCAGAGGACTCAAAGCTCAGATGCTGTCCCCATGTTTCGTTCTGAAAAAGAGGGATGCTGAATGCAGGTTAAATTGAAAAAGTGAACATCTCTGTCCATGTGGCTAAGCAGCTTCCAGCCTAACTCCTCACATTCCTTGGTCCATTGGTGACCCATCAATAACAGTCCCTCTAGGCATAGGCACTGACTTCATGGGTGCTCCAGGCTGGAGTACCCACAGAAAAAAATTAGTGGGTGCTTAACACCCACTGGCAGCCTGCTCCCCCCACCAGTGCCTCCCACCCACCAGCAGTCCCACTGATCAACTCCTCCCTTTCCCTCCCTCCTAGCACCTCCCACAATAAGATGTTCCACAGCAGGCAGGAGGTGCTGGGGTGAGGGGGAGGAGCAGAGGCAGGACATACTCAGTAGAGTGGGCAGAACTGGGAAGGAAGAGGTGGGGGGGGGGCAGAACATGGACAGAAAGAGGCAGGGTGTGGGTGCAGCCTTGGGGGAATGGGTGGAGTGGGGGCAGAGCCTAGGGTGGCGCAGGGACTGAGCACCTCTAAAGCAAGGAGGAAGCAGCTGCCTGTGCCCCTAGGGAACATTGGTCTGGTCACAGGGCACTCTCTCAGCTACCCAGCATGCCACAATGTCTGGCCCATTTCTGTCACCTCATGGTCATAAACACACCCAGACTGCTCTCCTTTCACCATGTGTATCTTTTACTCCTCCGCACTTCTATGCACAGAATGTAACACAAGCATCTTGTAACAGCAACTTTCCACAGCCTCCCTCCTCAGCACTACTTATTTTCTAAGCTTACCACCTTACTCCCTGTTCCTCCTACTTATAGCCTCCCAATTACATCATTTGTTCAACAATTGCCACACAGGTGCTCATAATCCCCCAACAGAAAGTGCCACCAACTGGGCCTGCAACCCTCTTCATGCTGGAGTAATGTCAGTGAATATGTTCCTGCTGCTAGCACTCTGTCATAGGCCCTCTGACTCCAGTTCCATTCATCATGATACAGTGCTGATGGCCTCATATGCTAGTAGGTACTTACAGGGGTTAATATAAGGTAAATGCTTTGTCTCAAACAATGGTGGAAGTGGTTCAGACGGTCAACACTGACTGCTTCTGGGTGTGGTGTAACTTTCCAAATTAGCCCTTTGAAAGCCTTTCACTACATCTGACACCTTCAAACTGAGCAACATATGCTGGGGTTCTTCTGCAACCAGTACCAGTACTTGACAGATAAAGAGGAACTAAGCACAAAACTAAAAGTTACTGGTTCCTTAGATGCAAATGATCAGAACTTGATTACATTTGTTTTGTGCAACGGAATAGAGTCCAAACCAGTAATATATATTCTTGGTGCTTTAAAAGGGTCAGTTTCACAATGCTGAAAACAGCTATGGGCCAGATCAGCCAGGAGAAAGAATTTAAACAAAAACATGTGAATGATAATCAGGAATTGTTCAAGAACATTATATTAGATCCCTCGAAAGCCACAACTGAGAGAGAAGGCTACTCTGATCTAAAAAACAAATAAACAAAACAGCTTTGAGGGAAAGTGAAAGTAGCAATAAAAATAATTTTAAAATATTGGGTGGGGGAAAGGTAAGTTGATAGCAATGAATATAAATTAGAAGCAAGATGCTGTAGAAAACTCATAAAGGAAGCAAAAGGACACAAGGAGAGCAGAGTGGCCAGCAGAGTTAAAGTTAATAAGAAGGAGATTTTGAGTACACAGGGAACGCTAAAATTTGTATCGGTCAATTACTAGACAGAAATGGTAAAATGATCAATAGTGGAGAAAAGGCAGAAGTGTCCAACAAATATTTCTGTTCTTTATTTGGGAAAAAGCCAGATGATATATTTGTCATATACAATAATTAAATACTTTACATTCTACCAGTGACAGAGAAAGATATTAAACAGCAAGCACCGAAGTTAGACATTTTTAAGACCCCCAAAAAGCTACAAACAAAGATGAACAGCTTGGCAAAATAGCAAGCCAATCAGGGCTCAAAATCAGTTACACCAAAATAAACACCCTTGAAACCCAGACATAAAGCATTTACATTATGTTAGACAGTAAAAACATCAAGAAAATGTATGTGGGCAGCACCATATCCAGCCAACTGATACTTCAAGACAGAAGTGACGTCAAGGACAAAGGTAATAATGTTGATATATACTTAGGCTTTATTTACATATATCACATGACATTTTGATTAAGAAACTAAACGATAAAAAATCAGCATGATGCACATTAAATGGCTAAAATCTGGGTAACTGTAATTTGGGAATTGTTCAATGAGCAGGTGTGTTTCCAGTGGGGTCGTGTAGGGATATTGGGGAAGAGCCAACACCGCTTTTTGTAAAGGGAAATCATGTCTCACTAATCTATTAGAAGTCTTTGAGAGAGTCAGCAAATATGTGGATTGAGTGGAACAGTGTACTTCGTCTTTCAGAAAGCCTTTGACAAGGTCTCATACCAATGTCTCTTAAGCAAAGTAAGCAGTCATGAGATAAGAGGGAAGGTCCTCTCATGAATCCGCACCTGGTTAAAAGACAGGAATAAATGGTCAGTTTTCACAGTGGAGAGAAGTAAATGGCGGGGTCCCCCAAGGATCTGTACTGGGACTAGTGCTGTTCAATGTATTCAGAAATGATCTGGAAAAAGCAGTAAAATGTGAGTTGCCACAGTTTGCAGATTAAACTAAATTACTTCAAATAGTTAGGTCCAAGGCAGACAAAGCAGAGTTAGGAAGGGATCTTGCAAAACTGAGTTACTGGTCAACAAAATGGCAGATGAAATTCAGTGTTGATAAATGCAAAGTAATGTACATTGGAAAACAATCTCAACTGTACATACAAAATTAGGGGGTCTCAATTAGCTATTACACTGAAGAAAGAGATCTTTGATTCCTTGTGAACAGTTCTCTGAACACATCTGTTCAATGTGCAGCAGCAGTAACAAAGATAACAGAATGTTATGAGCAATTAGAAAAGGGATAGATAATAAGACAGTAAATATCATAATGCCACTATAAAAAATCCCTGGTATGCCCACACCTGGAATACTGCATGAAGTCCTGGTTGCCTCATCTCAAAAAGAGATATATTATAATTGGAAAAGGTACAAAGAAAGGCAACAAAAATGATTAGGGGTATGGAATAGCTATCATATGAGAAGAGATTATAAAGATTGGGACTATTCATATTGAAAAAGAGACAACTGAGGGGAGATATGATAGAGGTCTTTTAAATCATGAATGGTGCGGAGAAAATAAATAAAGAAGTGTTATTTACTCTTTCACAAACCAGGGATCACCAAATGAAGTTAATAGGCAGCAGATTTAAAACAAACAAAAGGAAGTATTTCTTCACACAATGCATAGTCAACCTGTGCAACTCATTGGTAAGGGATGGTGTGAAGGCCAAAATTATAACTGGATTAAAAAAAGAATTAGGTAAATTCATGGAGGACTGCTCCATCAATGGCAATTAGCCAAGATGGTCAGGGATTCAACCCCATGCTCTTTGTGTCCCTAAACATCTGACTGCCAGATGCTGGGACTGCACAACAGGGAATGGATCACTGGATAATTGCCCTGTTCTGTTCATTCCTTCTGAATCATCTGGTATTGGCCACTATCAGAAGACAACATACTGGGCTAGATGGACCATTGGTTTGACCCAGTTATGGCCATTCATATGTTCTTGTGTTCGTAGGGATTGCCTTTTGCCTTGACCCTTTGCTATTTAACATTTTTATCAATGATCTGGAAGAAAATGTAAAATTGTTTCTGATAAAGTTTGAAGATGACACAGTTTGGGGGAATGGTAATTAATGAAGGGGACAGGTCACTGACACAGAGTGATCTGGATCACTTGGTAAATTGAGTGCAAGCAAACATTATGTGTTTTAATACGGCCAAATGCATGTCTACCTACAAAGAATGCAGGCCCTACTTACAGTTTGGGGGACTCTATCCTGGAAAGCAATGACTCTGAAAAAGATGTGGGAGTCATGGTAGATAGTCAGCTGAACACGAGCGCTGAGTGCGATGCTGTAGCTAAAGGGCTAATAGGATCCTGAGATGCATAAGCAGGGGAATATTGAGTAGGAGCAGAGAGGTTATGTTACCTCTGCATTTGGCACTAGTACAACTGCTATGGGAATATAGTGTCCACTCTTGATGATCATGTGACTCATTGGGCTTCACCCAGGCCAGTAAGGGGTTCAGTTATCACCTGCTTTGCAGCTCTGGGTACTTAGAATGCTATGGCTACTATGGCTCACAGTCCAGACAGCAACAGTCAGCCTGCAAGCCTGGAGCTCTCATCCAGGCTTCCACCACCCAGTGTCTCCTTGTAGAGGGATCTCAACAACCCTTCCACCCCGAGTTCTCCCCAGAAATGTGTTTCTGCAGTGTTCAGTCCCTCTGACTACAGAACCCACAAAACCTTAACAAGTTTGCTGCCCCTTTAAAGAGTCCGTACCCAGCACCTTATTAACTTAACTGGGGCTAACACACCCTTCCCTTCAATCACAGGACCAAGTTGGTTTATACTAAAACAAGTTTATTATCATAAGGACACAGGTTTAAGTAGATACTAAGTAGAAGCAATAGGGATAGAAATAGTGTAGCAGGGTGGTTACCTGCTCCAGCACTGTCAGGGTAGAAGCCAGCCCTGGGAGAGGGCTAGGAGAAAAAGCCCGAGCTGATTGGGGAAGGTGCTACACCTGGGCCACGCCCCAGTCAAGGCAGCTTGACCTTATAAGAAGGCCAGGGTAGCCAGAAGCTGGGCAGAGTCTGTTCTCTAGTTGTAGAGGGAGACTGGCCTGGCTGTAGGAGAGTAAGAGGGTACCTAGGAGTGAATCAGGGCTGGGGAAGAGCCAGAGGAGCAGGGGAGCTCCAGCCTGGTGACTCTCCAGGCTGCAGGGTTTGGTCCCAGGCCCATTGAGATACTGGCTGGTAGAAGAAGGCAGCAGGTCAAACCCCCTAGCCTTGGTGAGTGGCTTTTATACTGCAGTCTGCCCCAGTGAGTGGGGTAGGTGAGGACTGGCAGTAGCCCAGACTAAGGTGAGGTGGGGGTAGTGGATGGGGGGTTCCCTGGGGAAGGGAGACCCACAGAGATTGTTGGGGTATTGCCAGGGGGCAGCACTGCAGAGAAAATGGACACTGGGGTACGGGGGGGTGGCATGGGGCCAAGTTGTGGTGGATCACTGGCCTGCAGAGGGCTCTCTGGGCTGGAAATTGAGCTAATTCCCTGAGAGACCAGTAGGAGGCGCTGCAGGGGTGAGTCCGCACTCTTACAAATGGTTACAAATAAACAAAAGTAAAAACACATTTCTAGAAGTAAAGTTTAACTTAAACTAGAGTCTTTTGTTCAAGCAGGTTTCTCACCTATATTCAGTTTCCAGAGACTTTCAACCCCTTTGGCTGAAAGGTTCCACTCTTCTCCCATGTACAAGAGCTATGGCCTCTCATATCTACCCAGTAATGGATGCCAAAATGGCTGTCTATCCTTGCTGGTATCTTCCAAAGTTCAATGATCTTGCCTCTGAAAGTAGAAAGGTTTCCTGGAGCTGCAGCTTCCATGGCCTGACAAGATAGTTAAGAAGTGACTCCTGGTCTGGTTTACTTGATGGCTTTGTCTAACTTGCATTTAAATGTAATTTCATTGTCTCTCTTGCAACCACATTCCTTTATCTAGGGCAGAGTGACTTAAGCACCTTTGAAGAACATATTTCCAACACATATTTATTTTTCTTTCTTTAACATCTGTACATACACCACACAATAATATTAATGACCAGCATGTTATCAGTTTGCATATGATGCCTTACATGACACCCTTTAGATACAGATTATGACAATAGTTGAGTTGGGTTGCACTGAGCTGATCAAGCCATCGAAGTGTCACTGCTAGATACCAAGGATGCCTTGTCTTCTGGAGTTAGGGTGTTCTCAGGGTCACAGACAACAATACAAGAAAGCTGATAAATTGCAGAGAGTGCAAAGAAAAGCCACAGAATGATTAAAGTGCTGGAAAACATGCTGTATAGTGGAGACTCAATTAGCTCCATCTACTTAATTTAACAAAGAGAAGGTTAAGGGGTGACTTGATCACAGTTTTATAAGTGAATCAATGACCTATACAGAGGAACATAAAATTGGTAACAGAGGGTTCTTCAGTCTAGTAGACAAAGGTATAACAAGATCCAATGTCTGGATGCTGATGCTAGAAAAATGTAGACTAGAAATAAGGCACAAATTCTTATCAGTTTTGGTAATTAACCATTGGGACAATGTATCAAGTGTTGTGATGAATTTTCTATTGCTGGAAATTTTTAAATCAAGACTGGACTTTTTTCTTTAGAAGATGTGCTCTAGCTCAAACAGGAATCAATATAGAAAAGTCCTATGGTCTGTGTTATCCACGAGGTCAGACCAATTAAATGATTGCAATGGCCCTTTCTGGAATTAAAAATCTATGAATGAAAAGTACATTAATATAAATTTTAAAAATAAATAAAACAAAAATATTTGTATTAGCATTCAGATTTCAGCCATGGATGTATTTCAGATATTCAGCTGTTATGGTTCAGCATGGTGCTGTCTGTGCATTATGAGAGTGTATAGTTTTAGCTGTGTGTCAGGGAATCCTACCTAAAGATCCTTCAGTGTCACCATGAAATTGAGCATGCAAATTCTAAAAAGGATTTTTTTAGAAGTTTACCTAACTCTGAGTCCTTTGGAAATTAGCCTCAAGCTCCAATGATATAGAAGGAGGGAATTAATGCCAGAAGAACCTGCACTACCTAGGGAAGGACAGTTGGTTGCACAATCCGTTTGGAAAATAGCACAAGGGAATTTATTACCAAGGTGCAAAACCAACGAACTAACTTCCCTGAAAGGAGACAATTGGTCTGAACAGGCTGGAAGAAGGTGTAAGGGTAGACTGAGAAGCTATTTGAGTCTGTTCAATTTACTGTATATATTTTAGAGTTAGATATGATCCATTAAATTGTTATTTATATTAGCAGTAGTGTTTCATAGTTTGTCCTGCATGTTAAAAAGAAATGGAACAAGCATAAAAGGTATTTCCCTTCTGAATTTTGTGCACAAATGTGTTGTGTTCACTTATGCAGTTTTGATAGTAATAAAACAATATCTTTTAATTCCCTATTACCTTGTAACTGATTACTAATAACTATAAAAAGAAATGCGTCTGACAAAGTGGGTATTCACCCACGAAAGCTTATGCTCCAACACATCTGTTAGTCTATAAGATGCCACAGGACTATTTGTTGCTTTTTACAGATCCAGACTAACATGGCTACCGCTCTGATATATAAAAAGTATGGCCATCTTATTAGTGAGCTGATGTTGATAAGGTTGATAAGCTGATGTTGATAAGATAAGTGTAACTATTACATCTAATATAGAATAAGCAGAGAGTACCTTTTGCTTTCTGAATTTTACACAGACAAACTAGGAGTTTGGTAGCAACATTAAAAATAAAGCCTTCTTGAGAGAAAGTTCTGTCATGTAAGGCTGGTTTCAGCTAGTAGGGGGCTGTCAGTGACATGGATATACATAGTGAAACCACTTTTAGCAGCTGTGAATGGTGCCATATGCTGATGGCAGAGCTAGTAGAGAGAGTAGAAGTACAAGCAGTGAATAATCCATTGCGTTGACAGATTTATTGTACGTTTATTTTATTTTTATTAATAAAGACTACTGACCACACCTCCGATGAGATGATGATTCTGTTATTTGACAAGGTAGTTTTATCTGTCCATGCTGATGCTCTCCAAGAGTCATCAACATGGATCTAGTAACACAGATGGTGGTTCCCAAACTACCATATAAGCCGTGATCCATCAGTGTCTCATAGCAGAGCAAAACTCCAGTGTTTCAGTATACGGCAGAACAATAGCCACTTCTAAAATTGCTACTACATCACTGGGGCTAGCACCCAGAGACCAAGATCACCAATTCTTGGGCGGGGGGAGACTCTTACAGAATTGTAATGTATTTTGTATATCCATGCTAGATAAATATATGAAGACAATCTCCTGACACTTGAGCAAATAGCTTTTTTCTTTACAATTTCTATGCAACATAAAAAGAAAACCATTTACTGAAATGTTGTACCTGCTTCTCTCTACCTCATTTAACTGGCTGCAGAACATAAATTACTTTGTATATTGTTTCTTTTTTATGCTCTGTAGTCAGCTGTAAATCTTGAACTGAGTTATTCAATAACACGCTTTTTATTGTTCAAGTGAATAATGGTGCCTGAGGCTTGATTCTCACTCCAGATATGGTACACAAGTATATATTGTCACATGCTTTGCCCGATCCTCTACTGCAGTGATTCTTTACTGCAGGCTGCACCCCTTTGGATCTCAAAAATGTGTTCTTGCACCTCTTATCAAAAATCACTGAAGTAGGTCAGTTCTTTAAACCTAGATATATTCTAACTATAGAATGAAAGAGATAGAATTATATATTTATTTTAATTTTGCAGTTAAAATTTAACACAATTGTTAGAAAATGTATAATGTTAATAAATACATAGGTTTGATTAAACAAAGTAGTTGTACTTACATGCCTGTACTTAATTTGTATTTTCGATGATTTACCTTCTAAAAAATTCTGGCATGTCTCGCACCCACAGAAAAGGCATCTTGCACCTCCAGGGGGGTGCATGCACCCCATATTAAGAACCACTGCTCTACTGCATAGTACCTGATTTGACAAGAAATGCACTCACTTCCCAGTGCAGAGGATAAAAAACCAAGACCATTGTTTTAAAACTGCTGTTTGTCTCCATGTCTTTGAACGACCTGTTTCTGTTGTAAACTGCGGATCAACAACTTTTTTCATAGTCTTCATCCTTATGAGTAATTAGCATATTAGGAATATACTGCAAATTATTTTTAAAAAAATCAAATCTGTTATGGTCTGTAAACAATGAGGATCCTGTATTAAAATTAGCCTCTTGTGGACAGCTGGGCGGTGTTTACTAGCACATTTTGGCCTAGATTGATTTATTCATTTTTGCTGGAATGAACTGCCCTTTTCAACATGCAAGTTTTCAACACCTCCTGAGCACACTGTATGTTCTTAGTCATTGCTTGAGGTTTCTGATAGGATCAATGGCACACCTTGTAAGTCAGCAAAAAAAGAAGGTATTTATTTTGCCACTTTAAAAGTTACCATCCTTTCTGGTTTTGGTTTGTATTTCCTTGCGGAATATTCAAAAGGAATAAAGAGCAGGTTGACCTGGAAAAGAGAATCTATAGAAAACTGTCTTTCGGTCATTCATAAGATTTGTGACCTTATCCAGAACCCACTGATGTCAATTAAAAGGGGTTCCTATTGACTTCAGTGGTCTTCTGGATCACGTCCTCAGAGAGTTCCCTCATGCAAATACGAAAGCAGATGCAAAATAAACTTCTCACGCTGAAGAAAACTGAAAAAGTTAGATGGACAAGAAACTCCTCTACCTCCCTTCCCCCAAATAGCAATCTTTGCTTTTCTGTTGATAAAGCAGCAATACACCTTTTTGCCTAATATTTTAAAATCCAAAATGCTATAAGAAATTCCAGTTTCCACATGCATGGTGCTTTCTGTCTGCAGTGATAGAACATTTTTGAATAAGGTCCTCCCCTCTTAAGGAAAAGGAAAGGTGTGTACTTCCCCAAGGCAAAATAGGAAATATAAGTTTCCTCTCACCCCTGGATGGGAATGGGCTCTGAGATTGGGTAGCGGGGGGGCGCCAAAAGGAAAACGTTCCAGGGAAATTCCTTGCAACACCACACTTTTAAAGAGGGCAGCTGCTATGCAGGGAAAACATAGCACCGTCCTGGAGGAAAAGTTCTACTGGGACACAGCTACCAAAGAAGAAGTCTCCACATGGAGACTATAAGTAGTGGAATAAAGAATTGCAGGGCCTGATCTAGATAGGGAAACTACAGATGGGAATCTCTCTGCAGGTTAGTTTCCAGACAAAGTAAATCCATAGGATAATGTCCCAAAGATATAAAGCTACTTGGAATCTACCCTATACAGATACCATCCACAAATTAATTTACTTAGTAGAAGAAGGGGCATGAGTTATATTTTTAAAGCATGTTATCTTCAGAATTATTAGGAGATTATGATCATCTAAATATTTTCTCACTGGGCATATAATTTATCAGTTATTTGGCATTATTGTTTCCAGGTGTCATGGCCTAGCGTAATGCAACACTGAAAAACGATGTCCATATTATATTAATCACCAGACATACTGTCTCACTGAATAAAGCAGAAGTTAGGAATTGTAAAAAATTGATAAGGGAAGCCAAAGGACGCAAGGAGAAATCTATGGCCAGCAGAGATAAGCACAATAAGGAGTTTTTAAAAATATATTTGGAATAAAAAGAATTCTAACAATGGTATTAGACAGAAATGGTAGAATTATCAATAACAATGCAGAAAAAGCAGAAAGGTTCAATAAATATTTCTGTTCTGTATGTAGGGAAGAAACAGATTATATAGTCTCAACATATGGTGATGAGATCACTCTTTCCATCCCAGAAGTATTTTTGGATGATGTAAGGCTAGATATTTTAAAATCAATGAGTCCAGGTAACTAGCATCCAGGGTCAGCTCTGTTTTTTGCCACCCCAAGCATGGCAATCAGGCAGCCTTCTGCAGCATTTCTGGTCACGTGGATTTGGTGGCAGTTCTGTGGGAGGTCCACCGGTCCTGCGCCTTCGGTCTACCTGCCACCGAATTACTGCCAAAACCGAGAGACCAAAGGCCTCTGGCAGAAATGCCTCCTCACAGCAACCCACAGGCCTCCCCCTGCGGCTTGCCACCCCAGGCATGCACTTGCTGCGCTGGTGCCTGGAGCTGCCTCTGCTAGCATCCAAGAGTTTTAAGAGTTGGCTGAGAAGCTCTCTGAACTGTTAATGTTGATTTTCAATAAGTGTAGGAGTACTGGGGAAGTTCCAGAAGACTGGAAGAAAGCTAATGTTTTATATCAATTTTTAAAAAGGGTAAATTGGATTACCTGGGTCATTATAGGCCTGTCAGCATGACATCAGTCCTGGGCAAGATAATGTAGTAGCTGGTACGGAACTTGATTTTTAAAGAAATACAGGAAGGCAATGTAATCAATGCAAATCAACATACATTTATAGAAAATAGATCCTATCAAACTAACTTTATCTTTTTTTATGAGATTACATGTTTGGCTGATAAAGATAATAGTGTTGATATAATATACTTAGACTTCTATAAGGCATATGACTTAGTACAGCAGAACATTTTGATTAAAAAACAAGAATGATACGAAATTAATATGGAACACACTAAATGTAATCAAAACCTGGCTAACTGATAGGTCTCAAAATTAAATTGTCAGTGCGGAATCATCATTAAGCGAGTGTGTTTCCAGTGGGGTTCTGCAAGGGTTTGTTTTTGGCCCATGATATTTAACGTACAAAACATAAAATTGTCACTGATAAAGTTTGTAGATGACACATATTGGGAGAGTGGTACATAATGAAGAGGAGAGATCTCTGGTTCAGAGCAATCTGGATCTATGATAAAATGGGCGCAAGCAAACATGTATTTTAATACAGTTGCATGTAAATGTATACATCCAGGAACAAAGAATGCAGGCCATACTTACAGGACAGGGGTGGGAGTGTGTCTATCCTGGAAAACTAACTCTGAAAAAGATTTACAAATTATGGTGTATAAGCAGCTGAACATGTGGGCTCATGTGGCCAAAAGAGTTAATGTGATCCTGGGATGCATAAATGAGAATCTCAAGAAGGAGTAGAGAGGTTATTTTACCTCTATATTTGGCCCTGGTGCATCTGCTGCCAGAATACTGTGCCCAGTTCTCATGCCTGCAATTCCAGAAGGACGTTGATAAAGAGGGTTCAAAGAAGACCCACAAGAATGATTAAAGGATTAGAAAACAAGCCATATAGTGATATACTCAGAGTTCAATCTATTTAGATTAATCAAGAGAAAGTTAATGGGTGACTTGTTTACAGTCTATAAGTATGTACATGGGGAACAAATATTTAATAATGGGTTCTTCAATTTAGCAGAGAGAGGTATAACATAATCCAGTGGGTGGAAGTTGAAGCTAGACAAATTCAGATGGGAAATAAGATGTAAATTTTTGTCAGTGAGGGTGATAACTCATTGGAACAATTTACTGTGGTGGATTCTCCATCGCTGACAATTTGTAAATCAAGTATGCAGAGGTTTCGACTTTGGGATTTCTCCGGGGATGCTGGACCCCTGCTCCACCCCTTCCCCCAAACCTCCACCCATGCCCAGCCTCTTCCTGCCCTGTTCTGCCCCCTCCCCTCAAGCACTTCCTGCACACTGCTAAACAGCTGCTTGTGGCGGATGGGAGGTGCTGGGAGGGAGGGGAAGAAGCTGATTGGCAGGGCTGCTGGCGGGGGGGGAGTCTCTGGGGGGGAAGGGGAAGGAACTGATCCACGGGGCTGTCGGTGGGTGCTGAGCACCCACTATTTTTCCCAGTAGGTGCTCCAGTCCCAGAGCGCCCATGGAGTCGGCGCCTATGCAACACTAGATGTTTTTCTAAAAGATAGGCTTTAGGAATTATTTTGAGGAAGTTCTATGTCCTGTTGTTACGTGGGAGGTCAGACTAGATGGTCACAATGGTCCCTTCTGGCCTTGGAATCTATAAACACCAAAGCTGTACTGCTAGAGAAGCAGCACTATCAACCCATGGTTAGAGTAGAGAAATTAGCCAGGAGACCTGAGTTGTGCTGTACTTGCTCTCCAGCATTGGATGACTGTCACAGAGTGGTTGGCCCTTTAAAAGAAGTTGAGCCCAGCTTTACCTGTGACAGATCAACTACCTCCCAGCTAAGACTGTTTGGCTTGGGATCATGTAATTATAAAAGCCAACAACTAGGCCAGTGTGGGGTGGAGAGCTATAAGAGGCTCCTGTAGGAGACCCTGGGGCCGCTACTAGACCTGGGTTGGTCCCTATGGCATGAGACACAGTCTATAAGAAGATTGGAGAAGAGCTCCTGATAGTAGGGGATCTCTGACAAGGAAGCCCCTGGGTCAGGGGAAAGGTAGTTGAGAGATTTATGCTGAACTCTTATTTTGGGGTTTGCTACAGATTGTTAGTGCAACCAATAAATGTTTCCCTGAAGAAAGGGTATTAATGGACCTTGAGTGTAATGTTTAATCCTTCCTAGACTGAGGAAACAGACCAGCAGCTTACAAAGACACTGAGTCTTCTATCAGTTCCAACAAGTTTTACATTGATGTTACTCAGTGGAATAACTTCCATGTGAATAGAGATTGAAAAGGTTTGATTGTTTATTCAGAAAAGAGACCAATAATAGGAGACATGTTAAAAAAACAAAATAAAAGCATTAAAAAAATGGCCCAGAGGGGAAGTAGGTTGGTAGGTTCAGTTCTTTCACTTTCATTACATAAGAATTAGGGGACTTTTGGTGGATTTGAAGGATGGTAAATTCAAAACTGATTAAAGGAAATATATTTTCATTCAGTGCACAATGAGACTATGGAACTCATTGCCACAAGGTATCATTGAGGCCAAGAACTGTAAATATTTGAAGAGATTAGGCATCTGTATGGCCAACACAGCTATTCAGAATTATCCATGTTAATGCTATGTTTTTGAAGGAATATAAAATATCATGCTTCAGGATGTAAAACAATTTCTAATTTCTAGAACTGGATTTTTCAGGGGCAGAGCATCCCACATCTGCCTGCTGGAAGATTTCTTACACTTTCTTCTGAAGCTTTTGGTGCTGGTCACTTTCAAACACAGCACACTGGACTAGATGGATCCCAGGTCTGATTCAGTATGGTTATTTTGATGTTCTTATTATCCTCTTGAGGCAGCCCCTTTAGGTCAAGGTTGATCTGTCTTGGCAAGACCTGCAATGCTGCTTCTCACTTCGGCATCTGTTCTGTTCATAGAGGATGCCACCACTGGGCTGTGAATTCAGTACCTTCTCTAAATGGTAAATGAGCTTTCAGGTAACTTTTTATTTATAACAGACCATCTCCCCAAGATGCCTGGGGAACCAAACAATATTCAACACATAATACAAGTTGCTATCATTTAAATTTTCAGAAGAGAAGAACAAATTGACTAAGGTCTAACAATGGAACATGGAGGCATTGAGAAAACTTATACTAGTGGTGGTTCTAAACTATGCTTGGTATTTCAGGAGAAATGAGAGGTGACCTTCACAAATTGTTGCAAATTAATGGCTATACTCTTTTCTCCCTTACCTCCTCCCCTAAACAAAGGAACTGGTATTTACAAAGGGTTAAGCCCTGCAGTTTCCTCAGCACTGACTCCCCTGTACAGGATTTTGGCCCAACTATAGGCATATTCGTTTTCAATATTATTTTATTATATCTACATTTTTGGTACATTAACAGTGGATAGCTGCAGCTCAGAGCTTTTCTGGGATAACACAAGACCCAAACCACCCTGGGAAGGAATAAGTGAAGCGGAAAGAGTGCTGGCTTAGAAAGAGCCCTTGCTAAAGTGTTTTCCAATCCAAATGTCTCTTTCCCTTGCACATGCCAACACCTCCCTGTGGATTCATTTACAGCCTATGTGCTACATTCATTAAAATGTATTTCTTGTGTGCAAAAGGCAGATGGATTCTCCTATACTGAGATTATTTAATGTTTGTTAGAACACCCCAAGTTTTTGCCAAGAACTATCACACAGACACAAAGGTCGTTGCCCCAAACAGTGGATGCTATCTCCCAGAATTCCAGATAATACCCCTCCCACCTCTCATCTGTCACAACAAAACCCTGATGTGAGCAGTGAATGCCCAGTTTGCATTGCCCTGCCTTGCATCGCCTCACTGCTGCAGGGCAAAACCATTTCCATTTTCTGTTGCATGCGGCTGTCATTCACGCCTGGATTGCACTCTTCTGCTTTTAACACTGCTCCCTTTGCTGGCTCCAGAACTGACAGGAAGCCAAACTCGAGGGAGAAAAACATTGGGCCTGGGGAGCTATTCATTAAACTTTACATACATCCAAAATCAGTTGTAAACACAGAGGAGTTTTAACAAGGAAAAGGAACCCCACTTGTGCTTAGAGGATGACTCATTCATAGGTTCCTTTATGTAATACAAATGAGTTTGCTCTCGCTACCTTCCCCTCCCCCCTACAACACCTTTTAGGTTTGGAACGGTGATTACACTAGTCCTGGAGTGAGGGCAACTCCTCCCACTTAATTACACTGGGAAGTCACTGCTGGTGCTTGCTTCAATATGTTAAGACCCACGTTGCTTGGAAAAACTGATTTCTTCATTGAGAAGAAAAAAAAAAGCCTTGGGCTCCCATGCCCTCGTCTAACACACACAGCATTCATGCTTGCAAAGAGAAAAAAAATGTTGGGTTCTTATTTTAGGAGAGTTTATTCCATTTTTATTAAGGACAAAATCTATTAAAAAAGGTTAATAAACCATCCCCAACCGCAAGGTTCACACAGTTTCCAACCAGAATATACCAGATCCCAGGCAAATAAAACGAACGGAAAGCAGAGGTCAGTAAAACTCGACATGCACAGATCCAAGCATTGACTCAGTCAGCTCCAGTGACTTGCCAGCAGCAACTACAAAGCTCCTATTTCACAGCCTGTGCTGCGGAAGGATATTTCACCTTGTTTACCCTGAAACCGGCTCATTCAGTGTGAGAGTGAGTGGAGGTGGGGAGGGAAGAGAGATGGGGGGTGCAGGGTTGGCAGGCTCGCTCTGTGATTGATGGTGCTTTGGCTCAATGAGGAGGCGTCTCTGTGTGGGGTGGGCTTCTCCTCTGAGCCAGTCCGCTGTGCGGCGGTGGGGATTGTGCAGTCAGCCTTTGCACTGGGGCACAGGGTAAATGTGTTGCTGCAGCTGCTGACATTGAGTAGTGAGGCATAGAGCGAGCTAGAGAGAGAATCCCAGCCACGTAAGTAACTATTAATACATGGTGGAGGGATGATGTCTTGCTGAAAGGGATCGGCCCGGCCATCCCTTTCTTCCCTCTTCTCTTGCCTCTAGGAAATATATCAGATCCCTGCAATATTTTTGAGAGTGATTGCAGTTTGTCGTCTCCCCCTCTCTTGCACATTCTCCGAGCCTAAAGAAAAGAAACCGCCAGGATTTTTCTTCCTGCAGTTTGTTTTATTTTCTTTTGTGCGTGAATTCTGTTAAAGCGCTTGGAGGCCCTGCGGGAAAACACACGAAAAAAAACCTCGTGCAATGGATAGCTAAGACTCTTGATCGTGTCCTTGATTGCACTTTTTTCTTTGATTAAAACAACAACAAAAATATTGCGTTGCATAATTGTGTGGATATTTGTGCACATTTGTTTTGGGTTTTGCAGTTCATTCTGTTAAGGCAAAAAAAAAAAAAATCCAAGGCAAACCGAAGTATTTGTGCAGGTTTTTTTATAGCTATACTGTATCTTTTGTGGGCTCTGCTGCTGCCGCTGACCGCTCTTTTAAGTTAAATGCTCCCTCTATTTTTTGTTGAATTTCTGGATAGCCCTTGCTATCAGAGGAAAGGTTCAGACGCCATCTACAGTTAAAACGTAGGCAACTTTTTTTTCTTTTGCCTGTATTAAAAAGAGAGAAAGAGAAAGGACAATCCAGTCCTTTATGCAGCACGTTACTTAACCTTTTTGGGGTTGAGCGTATTAAAAATTTTAGTAGGCGTTCAGGGCACCAGAGACTGATACCGAATCAGCCTCCCCCTTCTTTTTCCCCCCTCTTTGCTCTATTTATATTACAGCCTCCCTGCGAGGCTGCGTTCGAAAACGGAACGTTGCAGCTCTCCACGTTCTCAAATTAGTTACTTTGTTGCTCTCTGAAAAAAGACAAAATCCAACAGTCAAACGAGTCGGTTGCTGTACAAGAAACAAAAGGACCTGCGGCTAAATCCTCTTTCTCTGATCACACGGTTCTCAGCACGCTGCTCTGAAGGTGATCCGCTTGCAAAACAATCGCTTTGATATTATTGTGGGTTATTATTTTTGGTACTGTTTATCTACGTAACCCACCCCCTTTAATAACACAAAGGCAACTGCCGCTGGACTGGCAAGTGACTGATCTTCACCCAGGGGTTTGGTATATAACTTTGGTTGGTTCTTTCAATACCCATGAACATACAAAGGTCAACCCCTATCACAATAGCGCGATATGGGAGACCTCGGAATAAAAACCAGGATTTTGAAGAACTCTCGTCTATAAGATCTACCGAGCCAAGCCAGAGTTTTAGTCCGAACCTAGGCTCTCCGAGCCCGCCAGAGACTCCTAACTTGTCGCATTGCGTTTCTTGCATCGGGAAATACTTATTGTTGGAGCCTCTTGAGGGAGACCACGTTTTCCGAGCCGTGCATCTGCACAGTGGAGAGGAGCTGGTTTGCAAGGTAACACCTTTCTCCATTATCTTTTTAAAAACCAGATCGTGTATTGATTTATATTTGATCGGATATCGACTAGCTCGATTGTTCGATCCATTTAAAACCAAATCCCAAACGAACGGAATTAAACAGGCACCCTGTAACTTTCCCCCTCACTCTAGACAATGGCCACGTTATAACGGTGGCCTGGAGCCAAGCTGCCTTCTACCCAAGATGAACTGTACTAGGAAGAACCATCTTTAAAATATATTTAAATGTTAGTTTGATCATGCTATAACGTGATCCTTCCCCACTCTCTTCAAAATGGTGCCCCCTACTAATTTGAAGATACTGTGTTGTCTTAGTTTATTTCTTTAGTTTGAAACCCTTGCAGGTTGTAGACAGCTTTGTCTGAAAAGTGATTAAAAATCCACCTTGAATTAATCCTGCTGAGCTGTGAGCCCTCGTTATTGAGGAGGTTGGTTGCAAATAGCATCCTCCCCCGTTGCACAATTCAGCAAGAATAAAAGCTGTACACCTACGTTTTTTAGAAGCGCAGACAAAATACCTAAGCCACTCTTTGTAGACTGCCTGCTTTTCAACGCCCCCACCCCCATTTTCTTTTAACATCCGAAGGTGACCCATGGGAAAAGGAAACCCACATGCCTGCACCTCTATCAAGCAATGTATTTCCCTTTCGGTCTGAAGGAATATTTTTTCCCCTTTGTTCCTAAACTGCACTGGTTACATTTTTCATTGTCTCTGGTGCATTAGACATATGCTCATTCATGTAAGCAGTAGCAGTGTGACTGTATAGCAAATTGCAACCCTGCAACATGCACTTTAATGCTTGTATTGTTCCCAAAATATATAATTATGCCATTTAGCAATCTTTTGTAAATTTCTGGTGATGAGTTGTCTGTGTAATGGACAGTAGCCAGACACTCATAATTATTCAAAGGATTGGTCATAACATTGTTGGTTATCGCATACTTTTAAATTTGATTCACAAGAAGTTATGGACTAGCACATATTGCAAGGGGGGGTGCTAATTTACTCCTTTCATCTATTTGTAAAAGATTTTGATTCAGAGGGTAATATAAATGGACTCCTCATTTATGAGTCATAAACCCTGATTTTAATGAAGATTTAGTTTACACTTGATTTTTTTGTGGGGGGAGGGGAGGGGAGAGGGGAGTCTTTTGTCCTTGGAAGCTGAGTGATATTGCATGTTGTACAAATGCATGCATTATGTTACCAAAATAAATACAAGTTGAAATAGAATTTCTAGAATGAAAGCCAAAGAGAGCTACATATTAGGACAGTTGCATTGTCTTATGAAATAAGGCTATCCTGCTGCTTCTCTGCATGAAATTATATAAAAACTTGCATGGTTAGTAGTAACTTCATTGCTGTGCTCTATTTTTAGCACGTTTTTTCTCCCTTAGCTGCAAGTATTGCAGCGTTTCAGGATATTTTTATGGCAGAGTGCAGCAAAATTTCAGTTCCTCAAAGGGTGAATTTGTTTTGTTTTCCCATTGAGTCATACACTTTTAAGATGCTGCTTGTTTTTTTTTAAACTTTACACCATTCAGTTTCCTTCAGAAGTGTGAGCCACTGCTTGTCATCCATACCCTGAAAATATTTAATTTGCCTTGAATCTCTAGTTTAACTGAGGCGTGATCACATTCCTATATTTTCCTCAATTATGGTGTACTTTAAAACACCCTACAGTAGCATGGCTCCTATTTGACAGATATCCTCCCTATTAAGACAGCTAACAAGTTTTACCGTCTGGTATCCTACTGAGACAGTCTTAACTAATTTCTTGCATGAGCATAAGATGAAATAGCGCACACATCCTGATGATGTTCAGATCCATTTGGTTGCACCCACTAACTACAAATGCCATTAGTTGCTTCTGGGTTCAGTGGCATTTGAACAATGGTGTCTGCTCCCTTCCTCTTGTTAACAACTGAATCAGACTGCTTGTTATTGAACTTGTGTTGAACTGAATCCAGGGATATTACATAGGTTGGCTACAAAAAAGCCCTTTATAAGAAAAACTTCTGGATAGTGACAGTATGATAGTACTTTAGAGAAACAAAACACACATGGTCTGTTGTCTTACATCAGAGACCTACTTGATCAATGTTCCCTCAGAACTGTGGAGTATAACATGGGTAGTTGGTGGTGTTTTTTTAAGGACACTACAGTTGCATAAGAATTGTGGAAATGGTATTTCAGATGAAGACAGTTAAAATACTGGGAGGTTCTGAAAGGCCGTTTTCATTGTTATGGCAGCTACTTTTTAGTAATTCCAACCACTTCTAATGTGTTAGTTATTAAGTTTTTGAGATCTCTGCACAGATCCAAGTGTCAGTGAGTTTCCCTCTGGAATGAATTATGCAGTGGGGTTTTAGCAACAAACACTTTTGAGTGCTGCCTTTGTGGTTTATCATGTCACCAGAACCCCTTGATGCTAATCTTCCCTCTTATAAAATGAGTTGGGTTAGTTGGGCGTCTGCCTGTCTGAATGACTGCTGCCTGTGATGGAGTATAGCAGCACAGGTAAGTGTATTTTGACCCATTTTGTCAAGTGTCCTGCTATCTTGGAATGTCTCCTGAAGAGGGAATTTTGTCAAAACTGTGCTTTGAAGCATTAAAAACCTTAGTTTGTTTTAGAAGCTTTTTGTAAATTGTTGTTGAACCATGTCAGAAGACTTTAGTCTTAAAAACTTTTAAAGCTTCAGAGGAAATGACAGTGATTGCCCCCCAAGGAGGCAAACTAGGATATGAAAAGCAATCATATTAATGGGAGTTTGGTTTAAGGACATACCAGCTCCACTCAGTGCTGTTAACTAAACAATACAAAGAGTAGCCAGTTGCATCTCTAGTGGGACCAGATTACTGTTATGAAAGTAGCAGTACACCCCAGAGCATGTTGGACAGTAATAGTGTTTCTCTGGTGCTGGAAACACTCATCCCTTCCTTTGTACCCTACAGTGCATCTGGTATAATAGTATAACAGTATAATATAATACCCTCTTTGTCATCTGTTGCTCTGCAGTAAGAAAGTGTAAGCATTCTATTATTCTCTATGGAATCTTTCCACTGCTTTAGATTTTTTAATTGACTGAAATACTGATTCATTCATAATCACTAGACTATAGTAACATTTTATATTTGGATTTCTCAGCATCCTTTATGCATTTTTATAGCCCATTCACAAGATCATTGATAACCTGCTTACTGTTTAAAGTGACAGTCAGCTTTTAAAGGGACACTCAATTATATTTGCCCCAAGATTTAATTACTTTTTAAAAGAAAGCTTATATAAAGTCTATAAAACCAGTATTTCCATAATGTTTTTCTGACCTTTGAAACACAATCATTGCAAAAGTGAGAATGTGAAAGTGAAACTGACTTCTCTGATTTTTCTTAGCAATGAACATAAGTAAGAGGAAGTAAACAATATTAATGGTGACAAATTTGATTTTAAACATGAAAAATGTTAAGGCTTTAAGGAGTTAGTAAAATAAGTAAAGAGATTTGTTGGCTTTAGTTTGACAAGATCTCTTTAAGCACAACTCTCCACAGATTGTTCATGGTCTCTGAGGTCTTAGCTGGATTTCTTCAAACAGGTTAATTTGATTACTTTTGAGGCCTGACACCTTTATATATAACTATGGCCCTCAAACCATAATGTAGATTACAATTTGGGTTTAATCACATATTGGGTCTTCAAGTCATTCACACTATTACTTCTGGAGAAAAACCTCTGCTGATGGTATGGCTGCACTTGCAGCTGTATAGCGCTGTTTTTGGAGCGCTCCCGCTGCAGCGCTTTGAAGTGCGAGTGTAGTCGCGGCGCCAGTGCTGGGAGAGAGCTTTCCCAGTGCTGCAGGTACTCCACCTCCCCGTGGGGATTAGCTTACAGTGCTGGGAGCCGCGCTCCTAGCGCTGGGGCACTGTTTACACTGGTGCTTTACAGCGCTGTAACTTGCTGCGCTCAGGGGGGTGTTTTTTCACACCCCTGAGCAAGAAAGTTGCAGCGCTGTAAAACGCCAGTGTAGCCAAGGCCTAATTAGTTTAGCATTCCCTTCCAGGTAAGGAGGCATAGTCTCTGGGTTTTTACCCCCCCAACGCCAGGCATAAATGCACCTGCCAATTCCACACATGGCAAAAAGAGTTGTAAAAGCAATGTACATACACAACAACAAATTTCTGTACAGTGCTGAGTGCCAGATATAACTACCGCTTTGTACCTTTATGCTATCTTTAATCCTTGTTTTACTGTCATTGTTTTCTAGGTATTTGATATTGGTTGCTACCAAGAGTCATTAGCCCCGTGTTTTTGTCTACCTGCGCACAACAGTATCAACCAAATTACTGAAATAATTCTTGGGGAGACAAAAGCGTACGTGTTTTTTGAAAGAGGCTATGGGGACATGCATTCTTTTGTTCGTACCTGCAAGAAGCTAAAAGAGGAGGAGGCAGCCAAACTGTTCTACCAAATAGCTTCTGCTGTTGCACACTGTCATGATGGTGGACTGGTATTGCGGGATCTCAAACTGCGAAAATTTATCTTTAAGGATGAAGAAAGGTAAGAACTTTTTGCATGTTGGACTTGGGATTGCTGTTCGAATGGGTTAGTTTCTCTCCTCTTTGCTCTTCTACAGCCAACAAATTCTAGGTTAAGGTTAATATTACACTGTGTGCATTACTGTAACCCTATTTCTCTATGGTTGATGAGGGGAAAAAACCCTGCAGATCTGTGCATCGATGCCTGGTAAGGGAAATGCTTTGTTTAGGACAGTTTCCCTCCTTTCCTCATGCTCTGCTACCATCCGATCTTTGGAGTAGGGGTGCCATATTTGAAGTGGGCATATTTTTCCTCTACCAACTACGTGAGGATTTTAAAGCCAAGTAGTATGGACATTTAGTATTGTTTCCAGATCTTCCACCTCTGCACTGTGGAATCCCTATTGTCCTGATTAGCGATTGGCTTCTGGAGGAAGAGGCTGGCTGCATAGAGACAGGTTGTGTACATGGAGGAGAGAGTGTGTGCAGAGGCCTGTGGCAGATCCCCAAGATCTGTGGGATTTGGAGATTAAAGTTGCTGCCTGTTCCTAAGAGGGGAGGAGGGAAGAATTGGCTTAATGGTTATGGCACTGCACTGGGAGGTCTGTTTTCTCTTGTTTGTGGCACAGACTTCCTGCATGGCCTGCATTTACATAAAAGGTCTGTGGTGGTTGGGTGTGTCAGCTTTTGAGTGCTCAGCTTTCAGATTCATGAGGCCTGATCTTCAAAGTTGCTAAGCAGCCACAGCTCCCACTAGCTTCACTTAGAGTTCAGGGCCCTGAGTTCCCCACGGGATTTGGCCTTAGGACATCCATCTGGAAGGGGGATTGACGCTGACAAGAACCCTGAACGCTTTGAGGAGAATTCTCAGCGTTGTTAATACCATTTATAACCAGAGGTGGCAAGGAGAGTGCAGTGATGGTTCTCCAAAACCAGCAGCACTGACTTGTTTGTTTTTCTTCCTATCTCCTTGCTTTTGTGGTGAGATGGTTCTGGATATAAATAGATGAAGGGGATATTGTAGCAGACTTCAGACACTTGAAGGTTAGACTCCTTTCCCTGTGGCTACCAGTTCCCATTAATTGTGTTCCATCATGCATTTCGGTAGTGATTTCTGACACATCATTGAGCCCTGCTGGAGCAGTGTGGAACGTGGGAGAAATATTAAACTTGAAGGTGACCTTCAAACAATTTAAAATAAAAGGGAATGGAAAGAGGTGGAGCTTTGTGCTTTTCTGTCCTCTTTTATGATGTGTATTGTTTTGAGGTTGTTTTTTTGTTTTGTTTGTTTTTTCCCCCCTTTCGTTCATGAAGAAAATTTATGCCTACTTAGCTACAGGCTGACCCAAAAGATGGAGGGGCCACACCAAAAAGGTATAGAGACAGCAATCTGCTGAGAAGTGCAGCCCTCATCCCCAGCTGCTGGAAACTGTGTGGGGTTGGGGATGTTATTCCCAGCAGGCTGTTCTTGACCTTGTTTGGGAGCTTCCTCTTTCAAATCAGTCATGGCTGAAAGACTTCTGATCAGTTTGAAGCCCTTTAGCTGGCTCCTGGGAGAGAGAAGGAGTTTTCTTTCTCCACACAAGAGTCACTTCTAAGTTTTCTGTTTCTCTAACGTCCCAGTCCTGTGATTCCATTGAGTGTTTGCCTGTTCTTCTGCTCAAGCTGTATCAGAGTGAAATTGGCATTTTCACTGCTGTGCACAGGATTTTGAATTGCTTTAATGCAGGGGTCGGCAACCTTTCAGAAGTGCTATGCCGATCTTCATTTATTCACTCTAATTTAAGGTTTCGTGTGCCAGTAATACATTTAACATTTTTAGAAGTTTTTTTTCTATAAGTCTATAGTATATAACTAAACTATTGTTGTATGTAAAATAAATAAGGTTATTAAAATGTTTAAGAAGCTTCATTTAAAATTAAATTAAAATGCAGAGCCCCCCGGACCGGTGGCCAGGACCTAGGTAGTGTGAGTGCCACTCTAAATCAACTCGGATGCCACTTTCCGCATGCGTGCCATAGGTTGCCTACCCCTGCTTTAATGGAATCAGTCAGTGTCTTGTCAGTTTCATTTTTGTGGCTGTTCAGGAAAGCTATGAATAGCAGCAGAGGCACTTGAGAGAGCCATCTGCAGGCTGAGGAAGACAGTGCTGCCTCAATTCAGATTTGGAAGTTTCTTCTCAACCATGAGGAACAGAAACTTTCTCTTTTTCTAATTAGAGTTTTATGGGTATCGTCAACTTAAAACTCAAAGTTAAATTTTGTAGAAACAGGCTTTTACTAAAAGCCTAAGACAAACAGAAATATTTTCGTATTTAATTCCCATATAAACAGTTATTTAGAAACAAATAGCTCTTCCCCATTTTCTCCTCCCACTGCAATACATAAGACCTTTTTCTTCTCATCACTGGGAACTTAAGGGAAAAGAGCACTAAAGATTAACATTGTGCCCAGTCTGAGATAAGTGCAAGATGGAAACAATTGGGTTTTTGCAATTGTCACTGTTAATTTTATTATTAATAAATATTTATATCATGATAGCACATAGAGGCTTGGTTTAGAAGTATAGTAAGAAAACTTGCATACGGTATTTTTAATTGGCAATGTCATTTTTACTCTGTTAATAAACATTTTTGCACAGAGAACATAATATATGCTCACAACATGTGTGGTTATATATTGTAGTGAGTGGGTGTTGATCAACGAGAGCAGAGTTACTATGGAACTTTGCCCTTTGGAAATCCTGCACTAAATGCTTCCCAAGAGCTGACTACATCATAAGGCACAAGGCCAAAGTATAGGTCTGTGCTGCAATAGCACTGCTTTATTGTTAACATTAATTGGAGAGTCAAAACCCAATCAATTATTAACTAAAAGAGAATGTTTCTTCTGATTTTTAAAATACCATATGCTTAGAGGTTAAACGGCTATTGTTATTTTTAAGCCAGTAACAAGAAAATTAATTTTCATCCAGGTGTCTCAGAGTGATTTACATACATTAAACCATTTCATATCTGAACAAATTGAGACCCAGTCAGGTGAAACAGATAGTGAAAGGCAGAAATAGAAGAACTAGATTCTATTTTTATTTTTCTTGACATGCTCCAAACCATCAGAAAGGAATCAATCATCACTTTCAGTCTGCTGCTGCTGCTGCTGTATTTACTCTCTGTAAAATCTTCTTGCAACTTCCTAGTTCACTGAAGATGTTGTAGAGTGCGTCATTCGGTGACATCCAAAATACCAGGCATTTCAACAAGGCTGCTACTGCTTGTGATGTTGCATTCTGAGAAACATCATCACAGAAACCAGCAGCCTGCTTGGAATGCATGGTATTTTGGATGTCACAGATTACCGCTGTCTGTGACATTTGTAATGAACCAGGAAGTAGGAGGAGCAAATAAAAAGAAGTGTAAAATTGTATGCCTGCTGAATAACTTGGGCTTCTCAGCTCCTGCTCCCCGGGCCCTCGCTATTTAATTGGGGTCCTTCTGCACAGGTTTCTGTTCCTAACTCTTTTCATATTTGTTTTTTGCAACTCATCTTTAATATACACACGCACACATGCATGCACACAGCCCTGTTAAACTTTCCTTTAGTTGATGACCATCTGATCTTTATTTCTCTAGAAGCAAGGTTGGCACTGTAGCATTTGGCCAGCACTTGAGTGAAAATTCTCCCACTTTTTGGCTGCTTTTAGCTGAGAGCTGCAAAAGCAACTGAGGATTAGGAACCAAATCAATAAATCTATGTATTCTTCAGAAATAGTTCAAATTCATTTAAAAAAAATCAATTTCAGGGTTTCTCAGTGCCTACTCTCTTCTTTGGGCCTAATGATGTCTAGGAATATGTAATCAAGTCCTAACGTTTGAAGTTGTATTACAAGCATGCACATTTAGAAGCTTTCTTACCATTTCTGAACCTATATAACAGCTGCAAATTAGAAAGATGTAGGGTTTCAATCCAACAAGGTGTACTGAGTGCCCTTAACTCCCACTGACGTCGGCACATCATAGGTCTGAGCCCTAATTCCATTCATGACAATCTGGTGATATCCTAAAGCAAAGCTAGAATGTGATGGTGCATTAAGTTTCACACTCTCTCTAGTATGCACATGTTGTGCTTAGGATTCAGTTTTAAAGACCTTTTAATCTAAAATTACTGTTGCACAGTTAAAATCAAACAAAAAATGGGAAGAGTGATAGATTTATTTTCCCCCAGTGATGGTTACATCTGTCAGCTTCATTTGGAATTTGGGGGGCTTAGCACGTCTGCAAATCTGGCCCTAGGGTCTTACAGCTGTGTTAATTTATCCAGCTTTGAGAGCCTATGTATTTGAGCATTGTTAATTGAATTCTATGAAATATACAGATATGCACTGTAGTCAGGGTAATGTTACAATAGTACTATTGCGTTTCCTGACTTTGAACTATGCAATCTAACTGTTTAATGTAACATAAGGTTTTTTGCATTTAATTTACCCTTTTTAAATACAAATTGTCAGGGTGAAATGGACTGAGCTTAATGTTGGGATTTCAGAGTTAGACTTTTAAATTCATACCTCATCTCTGAAGAAGTAAAGACCTTTAAGATGTTGCTGTGGGGGTGGAAACATTTTGTAAGGCTGGGTTAGAGAGCGGCTGCGCATCTGTTTATGTAGTGATAGCTGTGACTTTGCTATATAAAATTCAGGGCTAGACTTTCAAAACAGCTCAGCTTCCATGTAGGAGCTGACCAGCTTTTTGTTTGTTTGTTTTTGGCGCCTGATTGGGAGCTATGTTGGGTGCTGTGCACTTTTAAAAATCTGCTCCTTACATTTTAATTTTTAAAAAGTTGACTGCTGTGGAATAGTTGACACACACTCACAGCACAAGATGTGCAAATACCACCTCTCCCTTTTAGAGAGAGAGAGAGAGATAGAGAGAGAGAGGGAGGCAGGTTATTGTTTTATAGGTTTGTGGGGCTTTATGTATGCTCATGTCATGAGATTTTTTTCTCCTATAGACTGACCTAGCAGCATACTCTGTGCCTTTGAGCAGAGAAAATGTGCAGTTCTCCCAGCTGTTCCGCCCCCCAATGATGTCACAGAATCTTCATTGAACTGTGCTAAAAATAGCTGTGTGCCCAGTATTGCTATATATATATTAAAGTAATTCATCAGTTTTATATAAAACATAATTATTCCAGAAGGAGCCACACTGAAGATTTAAGAATCAAATCAGTCTGTGTATGTAGCATGCTCTTTGCATTGGCTTTCCTAACACAAGTATCACTTCTCCTATCAAGGAATTATTAATTTCTTATAGCATTTTAAAGACTTCACTTATATTAAAATATTAGCTGTCATAATGTTTGAAGCATAAGGACCTTGCACATTTATTTTCATTTTCCCTATCAAGAACGATTAATGTTGGTATTCCAGATATTGTAATTTTTCCTTGTTCTTCTAGTAAATATGGGAAATTGCATGCAGGTGAGAGTTAATCAAAATAAATATAACTTGACACTTCGTCCTACGCCAAGGCAACACATCCAGCACAATCCACTAATTTAGAAAGCCTGTGGTAGTGTAATATGTATTTATTTGGTACACTGAGCAGTTTTGTTTTGTTTTCTGGAACTGCTCAGTTCCTTAGGGCTAATGTATTCTGCCTTAAGGTAACTTACTTCTGTTCTTTGGCATCCTTACCCAGTAAAACGGATCCCACAGAAAATTGGAGCGAAGATTTAATTTGCTGCATATTTACTGGCTATTAAGGCAAGGTCTACACTACAAATGTACATTTGGTATAATTACGTTACTCGGGGCATAAAAAATTCACCCCCCTGAGTGACGTGGTTATACTTACCTAGCCGCCGGCGTAGACAGTGTTGTGTTAACCGGAGGGCTTCTCCTGTCAACATAGCTACCATCTCTCCCGAAGGTGGATTAACTGTGCTGATTGGAGTAGCTCTCCCATTAGCATAGTAGCATCTTCACTGAAGCGCTACAGCACCACAACTGTCCCACTGCAGTATTTTAAGTGTAGACCTGCCCTAAGTGACTATTTCTCTTATTTTGGGCAGTGCTGTTTCTCCCTCCCTCCCCTCCATCCACTGTGCGTCCTCCCCACATACTCCTGTATTGTATTGCAGTCTGCTGGTTGCATTCTGATGTTAGCAACCTTTAACCTTGCTTAGAACACACAGTGAACAAACAAGCTTTCTAGGAGTTAGGGAAACTGTTCAAAGAGCTTTCAGTTGTAGCAATGGCAGTTGTGTAAACAGAGCTTTCTTAAAATAAAGATGCAGAAACAAAAGTAGGTTTCTTTTCTAGACCGCTCTATCATCCTCTGTTAACCTAATCTCAGAGGAAAGGTGTAGCATTAAATAGTATAACTTGAAGTGTGGAGGGTCTAAGCATAGATCAAATCTCAATCCAGAAACTGAGGCTCTTTCTCATTATTTTGCCTTTGACAGTGTGTGGGAAGGCTGGATTGTGTCTTCTCAGGCAGTAAATCCTCATTCATCAAACTTCAAATATAAAACAGAACAGTTAAGTAACTTTTGTCAGCAGCCAGATTCATGATCCCTTTGCTCTCTGTGTCGTTCGATTGCTAAGCCTCCTTTTTTATTCAGATTTTTATACGGTGCCTTTTTGCCAGAGTCCACGAACCAATCGACAAACCTTAAGCCTCAGAATGTCCCTGTGAGGTAGGCAGATATTCTCCCCATTTTATAGAGAGGTGAATGTGGTCATTGTGGTTAAGTGATTTGGCCAAGATCACAAACAAGAGAGTAGCAGAAGCTGGGAATAGAAGCCAGGAGTCCTCTCTGCTGTTCTAATCCCAGTACTGAAGCACTGGTTTCTGGGAGAGCATGGGAGCTCCAAATTGACCAGACAGCGATTAGAGAAGACTGGGTCCTCCAACAGGAGTTGACTATGCCTTGTGGAATACCTGCACCACTCCCACCTCCCTGGAAGGGGTTTTCCCCCTTCCTCTCTCCCGCTTCCTGAGACCACCTTCCATCATTCCCACCTCCGTAGCTATTTACCACTTTCTCTGAGGGGTCTGTTACTCTTCAGTGCCTAGGTGCCTCCACACTCTGCTGTGCTTGAAGCACATAAATAATGCTTCATTCAGTCTATTGGCACTCTCCTGTGATTGGCACTCCTCTTCTCAGGTGTTTCAGACAAGTCAGCAAGTGGCATGCACCATGTACCCTAAGAGGGCTGCTCTCCCTCACCTTGTGCTGAGGCGATAATATTGCATCAGCAAATTCCTGAATGAACTGTGTAATTCTGACCGTGCTCAGCATTTCGTTTTGAATTCAAGTCAGTCACGTTCTAGTTACATTGCTGACTTTCCGCAGGGTTTTTGTTGACGATGGTAACTGATTTCCCCTCCCTCCCATCCCCCGCAAGTTTTGATTACTGGACATTTGTTTCACTTAACCAAAATAAATATTTGGCCAATATGCATTGCCTACATTTTCAGAAGTGGCTAGTGTTTTTTTGGTTGCCCAGCTTGAGATACCTGAAAGGTGCTTGATTTTTTCAGGCCGCCCGCAGCGCCCAACATTTTGTGAAAACCAGCCTCATGTAAAGTGTCTCAAATTGAGCACCCAAAATCTAGCCGTTTTTCAAAACTCGGACTGTTTTCCATAGATCCAGTTTTGCGCAATGTAAGTTGTGGGTGCTCAGCACCACTGATGATCAGGTTGCTTATTTAGTGTGTCTCCTGAGGCAGTAAACTTGGGGTTAGTTCTTGTATTTCTTGTGGACAGCTATCTTAACTAAACCAAATGCCTGTCTTTGTTCCTTCTGCCATTCCTGGTGTAAAAGGCTCTGGAGAACATGGTGGATACAGGTGCATAGAGTTGCAAGTGGAGCCTTTTAAAACCATTGATCTCTAATGTGATCTAAGGAAGATAAGTGAGTTCAGATAGCCACCTTATCCCAGATACTTATCAAATAATGGAATCCTTGTGGTCTTATCCGTCACTGAAAAAAACTGAGACCTCTTGAGTTAGAAAAGTACAGAACCGGAACTACATTAACTTTAGTGAAGGTCTTGTGTCCTAAATCTATAAGAACACTGATGGATGCATTATAAGGTACTTCTACTGCAACATGCACTTACAAACAGTACCATTACATGGAATTCTGTTCAGATGCTGTACAAACAAGATAGTGGGGGACATGTCGTCATCCCTCCTGTGGGTTTATCCTGAATGCATGCAGGGCAGTCTGGGCCGGATTCTTGGCTGATGTGAGCTCAGATGATGTCAGTGGAGCTATGTCACTTTACACTAGCTAAGGGTCTGGCCCTAAATTTCTAAGCCATGCTCATCACACTGGAGTCTAAGCAACTGGGTTGAAGTTTGCACTTGCAGAGGCATTCTTCTAAGGAGGGTGAAGGAATCTGCACAGTTCCCATTACTGCATGATAGTGGGGTGGTGGAAGAATCTTTCCATTCCTTTGGTAATACGTATCCTCCAAAGCTGCGCTGTTTAAGCCACCTCCCTCTTGCTCCTTGCCTTTGGAGAACTGCCAGCCTGTGCCTTCACTGTGGAGCCTAATCCCTACCGAAAGAGTTCTGTGACATAGGGGAAAGGAGGATTAATACTGAGAATGCAGCACTTCCCCCTTCTGCACTCCATTGCTAAATTGTTGCAGGGGGAGGGAAGGGGTTGTCCCCTTTGCCCTGGGTAAGATAGCATGGCCCTTGGAGCAGAGATGAATTTTGAACTAAATTATTATATGTTCATTTTAGCAAATGTTGGGATTTAATAGTGTGTGTATCTAAAGTAGACGTTCACTTCAAACTGCTGTCCTGGTTTGTTTAGAAGAGGTTCTTTTCTCTTATTTACAATAGTCAGTTCGCGGCAAAGAATAGTGAGCAGTGCCAGCGTTTTCTCACAAATCTGATGGCACAGTCAGGTGCTCAATTTTTACCTTTTAGAGTGAGCTGCTACTAAATTACCCTATTGGACTTGATTATTGGCTCTGTAGGAGCAATTCTTGATCCTGCCTGAGTAGTCTCTGTCCCTGGAGTGGGGAAAGAGTATGGCTCAACAACAGTCTTTGTCCAGCGAGAGCCAGGTCTGTGGGGGCCAAAGAAAATGCCATTCTGTCCTCAGCCAGAATGATGTTGCCTATGACATGGTCATGTGGATGTCTTGCGTGTGTGGCCTAACCTAGGAAGGAGTCTTAGGATGGAAGGGGTAATTTTTTCTCCTCCTCACAAACTGTCATTTGACATTGGTTTGCTCTCTAGTGCATAACTATAGAGATGTGAACAAATGACTATAGAAATTGATTTCTAGTCTCTTGGAGCACAGGGGTACTGGCTAAATTACTGTCATTCCTGAACACTCACTCCCAACAATGCTTGACTAGCAAGTAGGTAATGTACCTACCAAGTTAGAGGTGAGAGTAGTTTCTTGCCCCTTTCTTGAAATCAGCTGGTATTGGCTACTGGTGAACCACTGGTCTGGTGCAGTATTGCAGTCCCTATGTTCCTAAAACGTTAACCTTACCTTCAGCTGCTGCAGCCAAGAAGTCAGTTTCCGTATACACTGTATCGGAGAAATGTAAGAAACAGATGCTGTTACTAATCACCCCTTCAGTTCATGCATGGCCTTCCTAACTAGCACCTCAGAAACACCCTTTCATTCACACTGTATCTGTTGAATGATCAGTTTTTTCCCTTAGTGGTAAAAATGAGCTTTGAGGCCTCTGAATAATTCCACTGATTCTAGTTCTGGAAATCTTGTTTGCTTTGTGGAGAACATGACTGAAGCTGGAGTGTGATTGCAGAGTTTTTGTGGCTCTGGCTTCTGTGTGTTAAAAGGCAGTGCAGTAATTTGTCAATAATCCCCAAACTCTGCAGGGAGGAATAATGTGAATCACTGTGAAAAAGTGTAGACTGTATGATAACAAAGCTGTCTGCCAGGAACTGATGCCAACTCAGGAGGTTACATTGAAGAATCTTCTAGAAGAGGTTTAATTGATCAGGTTTTGTTAGATTACTGAAGAGCACAGTCTGAATGCAGTCAAGTAATGAATGGCATATTGATAAGAAATTCAGAGTGGTATTGTTTTTCATGGGTTTCCCTGACGGTTTCTATGGGGACAAAGACGCATTTCCCGTCTGAGTACCACTGCTGCCCTCTGATTGCACTTCTGTGGTTTCATTCACCAGTAATGGGAAAGCATTCACAGGCAGAATAGCTTCCCCTTTTTAAATAGCCTTGATTCAGGGTTGTATTTTTTTTTTTAATGCATTAGGCTAATGCAGTGTTTTATCAATGATCTGATAGATGCATAATGTTCTTTTTCCAAGTGCTTATTCAGTCTCTTCATTTAAACTTGAAATTATGTACTGTAATTATGCAGGCCTTCACAAAAGTCTTTGTTGCACTACAATATATGTATAAAGTGACTCTCATCTGGCTTTGGCAGTTGTGTACATCTGAACTTTAGGGATTAATTTTGCATCAGCCATTCCTATAGTAATTTTTAAACACTGTTCCTGTTTCTGTCATTAGTGGATTTATTGGGAGAAAGGAAGGATTTTAACTGAAAAATTAATTTTTTTAATTTTCTTTTATTCCAAATTGGTAACAACACAATGTGAAGAGTTTCAAAACTGATCATGAATTCATTTTAAAATACTTGCACTAGCCTGCTAAGACTCAAATTTAGGCTTGCCTGTTTACTCTGAAACTGGATGACTTTCCCACCCTTTACACAGAAACCTACATTTTCAGGAATGACTGGACAGCCTAAAATTGCTAATGTGACGTGCCTTAAAAGGGCGAGTACTCATGCCTTCTGAAAATCAGATGTTTTAAGTTAGACACTCCAAAACAGAGGCATCCAAAATCCCTTGTCACTTCTGAAAACAAAGGCCAGATTATTTTTCTCCATTGCTTTAAGGGCTAGGGAGGTTGGGTTTCTCTCTTTTCTCCACCAAACTCACTGAATATGGGTCTTGGCATCTAAAGCGTTTGGAAATACCTGCACATATTCTGTGTCTGTGTGTAGACAGCTTTATCATATGATTGGTTTCCTCATACCCTTAATGTTGTTCCCCAACAGGTAAAATTTTTTCATTGTTGTAAATTCATGCTAGTCTTAGTGATCTTTCACAAAAGCAGCCTAGCTAACTAAAATGTCCAAGCAGTTCATGGTACATGAGTAGGTACTAATTTATATTCAGTACACCTGATGTGTAAGAACTTAAGAAAGCAAGCTACTAGTTTTATACAAAATGAAATGCAAATATACTAGCTTGCATGTTTAGTGATCACCTTCACTGAAACACTGCCTCTAGCAGGGCCACCATTTCCTTGCTTTAATCCATAAATAAAAAAGAGAGAGAGAGTGTGTGTGTGTGTGTTTGTAAAATATATATATAAAAAAGATTGGGGGTGGTCTGTTTATGTGTCCTCAAGTCCACTCAGAAGGATGAAAACATGGCTGTTTGCTTCATTCACTCATAGATTACAGTGGAGCAAGCAAAAAATGGCCGGCTGCTCTTCAGTTTACTGGCTTAAACCACACTTGCAATAGCATGCATATAGGGCTTGATCCTGTAATGCAGGGCACCTTGCATAAGGCTCAAGGTCATAGCAAGGTTTTCCGTTTCCAGTGTGTGTGCGCGTTGCTTGCTTTTATAACAAAGGAAGCCTCTTCTCTCATTGGATTTCTTAGGAATCAAATAGTTTTAAAGGGAGAGGAGCAGTCTTTCTGGTCCCACAGCGTCAGTTTTGTACAGCACCACTCAGTCACAAGAACATAAATGCTTGGGAATTCAAATAACTTGATTATAAAAGTAAAAAAAACACACACACAAAAAATACTCACTAGTCTGTCTTTCTCTTTTTAATCCACAGCTCTATTGGAAATGTAAAGTATAAGGGAATAAATACCATCTGAGTGTCAACAGCACAGGGAAATACATAGAGGTGCATGTATTGGATTCCCTCCCACAAGTTGTTTATAAATAGAATAGTCCTCTCCTGCCTGTGTGTGTCTGTGGTGGGGGGAGTGTATTTTACTCGGTTAGTTAACAAAGGTGAACTGATGACTTTGCTGCTTGGCAGTTTAGTGATCGAAGTGCACATCTGAGTAACTCTGCTCTACATCTTGGTGGAAAATATGACGGGCTACAGTACTGGGACCACCACTTGTGTCTCTGCCTTCAGTTTCAGTCCCACTTTGCCCTGTGCTTTTCTCTCCTGTCCTTTGTCCTTTTCTCTCTCCTCTCTCATCTTCCCTCCTTTTCTATTCTCCTGTGTAGATAGAGGAACAAGTGTATATTTAGGATTGCAGAGGAAATCCTACCAGCATTCTTAGTCAGCTTCCCTCTTCAGCTCTTTTGTGCATAAAGAGGTTCTGAACTTGACACAGAAGGAAGCTGACCGTGATCTTGTAACTTTTCCTGTTTGAAGTATAACTGCACTGGATTATTATTTGGAATTCTAAAGGTTGGTTGCCTGTCCATCGCCACCAGAGGTGTCTATAAGCCGGCAATGGGTAGTTAATCAGGAAGCTAATGCCTGGCACAAATCTCATCACTGTGCACTAAGGGAGAAGACATTGGCCTATTTAATCATAGAATGAACTGCCTTTATGTACTGTATTTGGGAGCCAGGAATTCTGAATTAGGTATTTATGACTTCCTTATTCAAGGCACGTTGCCAAAAGGGCTTTGACCTCGACTAGTAAATGTCTGTAGATGTCGAAATGGTCTGAGGGTGGTTGGAGAGTTTATAGAGCAGTCTGCTATATAGCACTTTACAACAGAATGCCCTGATTAGTTTTACAGGTGTCGCCCTGAGCCATCCTGGATCCAGTTCTAAAGCCAATGTAGGTCATGCTTGCCTTTACTACTCAAGCCCAAGCAAAGTTCTCAGTATACATTTAAGAAATAGGACTCCCTTTTTGTATCTTAATACTTAGTAACAAGGTGCTTTCTAATGAAGGGCTGCGGCCTGCAGTCTGTTCACAGCCCCACCTGTGAATTTATGGTTTTGGAATACTGTCTTGTACAGGGCCTGTTCTGGTCCTGGGGCCTATCAGGGATCAATGATGACAAGAGACTAGGACCATATTAGCCAGTGTCGGGTTATGATCCCTGATGTGAATGTTTTACATTGAACACTCTGTCTCATAAAAGAAAATCCTGATAAATGTCATGCTTCTTTTCCATTCAGAGAAGAAGGGTTCCAGTGTGCTTGCATTACACTAAAATTGTTCCTAAAATACCTGTCATTACTGACGAATAAAATCTATAGACTAAAGGGTAACTAGTGTCAGTGTCCCCTCTGTCAGTGAAAAGGGACCTCAACTTTAAATGCTATATAGATATGTACAGTTAGACTGTACTAATACAGTTATGTAATAAGGAAGCTTGGAGTCATTTTTCACTTTAGTTTGAAATAAAAGAAGAGAATTTGCCACTGCAGAGATTATTCTTGCATTGTGCTAACAAGTGCATGACACTTCAGATATGAAGAGCTTCCAATCTAGATACACCATTTATATGGTCCTGCTGAAAATCGTTTTTTGTTAATCTGTCCATCACAAAGAACTGTATTGCCTTCTTTCTCTTGATTCCCCTAAGCAGGATAGTCTTGTTTTAATCTGTTAAATACCATTTTAACATACCTAACTAATGTGATGCCATTTAAAGGAATGTTTGGGAAGACTTAAATTTTATTTGTATAGTTCATTCTTCCTGTATTGTGTGTTCGGGTTAAAGAGAAAAGATATTTTAAGATGAGATTGTGACTTAATTATTCCAGTTAACTTCAATGGGACTAATGTGAGTGACTGCTCACCAGTGTGAATAAGGGAGCTGTACTCTAGCCCTTAGCTGGTATGTACCTTTTTGGTCTATGTGAGGAAAAGGCTATGTTATTTATTACTAGTAGATTATTACTGTACCAGCTGCTCCTTGATTCTGAGCTTTATCCTCTTTCAGATGTCACTTCACCAGACAGACTGTAAGTGCTTCATCTGAAAGTTTAGTCAATTTGTAATAAAAAAAATTCTCTAGTTTTTATAAGCTAGAGGCTATCTCTTGAGTTTCAGTGAACTGGGTAATTTCCCTCTGGAAACAAAGAAACCACCCTAACTTGCATAATAAAAGGGGAAGAATCAATGCCACAAGAACAACCTAAAACACATCCCACTCCCGTTTGTTACAATCTTAGTGAACTTGGCAATGAAAGACTCCACCATACTCCTTTAGCAAGAGCTCTGGAATGACTTCTCAGACATACCTTACTGTAGTTAACTGAAGTCTTGTTACCAAAAAGTGTAGGCACATATGATTGGGGTTATATTTATTCTCTTAATAAAATCAAATGTCTGAGTGGGAGGGAAGAGACAATGCACATGTTACTATAAGTAAAGGAAATCTTAGCCTGAGAATGGGGATTCCAAACTGATGCACCTTTTTAGGATTATTGATTTTTCTGACTTATTATTATCATAATCGTGTAACTGCAATTCATCAGTGGGTTTAATGGTTGCCTCTGTTTTCTTGCTCTACAGGACTAGAGTAAAATTGGAAAGTCTAGAAGATGCGTATATTTTACGAGGAAATGATGACTCTCTTTCTGATAAGCATGGATGCCCGGCCTATGTGAGTCCAGAGATCTTGAACACAAATGGCAGCTACTCTGGCAAGGCAGCAGATGTATGGAGTCTAGGTGTCATGCTTTACACAATGTTAGTTGGACGCTATCCTTTCCATGACATTGAGCCTAGTTCTCTCTTCAGCAAAATCCGTCGTGGGCAATTTAACATTCCAGAGACTCTTTCCCCCAAGGCAAAGTGCCTTATACGTAGCATACTGCGCCGGGAGCCATCGGAACGGCTGACTTCACAGGAAATTCTGGACCATCCCTGGTTTTCTACAGATTTTAATGTCTCTAATTCAGGATATGGTGCTAAGGAAGTATCAGATCAGCTGGTGCCTGATGTCAACATGGAAGAAGATTTGGACCCATTTTTTAACTGAGCACAAAGACTGGTGTTCAGAAGGTACAATAACCTAGAGATGGTCACATGAAGGAGTCCTTCCTGACCGTGTTAAATCACATCCTGCATCAGCCTAGCTTGGTAGCAAAAGACACTTGGAGTTCCTTGGTTTGAGAAGGAATCTCCACAAGGAGCTAATATAACAAATGTAGCATGGGGACAGATTTTGGGGGGAGGGAGCCTTGCTATCAGGTTCGATTGATTTGGAGGGCTGTGGGGGGGAGACAGCATGGAGCAATTGTAGCTTCTCACCTTTTGGAGCCAAGGAGACTGACTGCACGTGCCAATTCCAGTGCAGCTGTATCACTCCTATTTCTGTTTCATTAAAATAGTTGCAGTTCACAACAAGTAGAGAAACTTTTTGCCTCAACACGCATCTTGGCATCGCACTGTTAAATATTTAACTTCAGCCATTATTCAGGGAAAGTACAATTGGCTAACTCTCTTTTTTTTTTTTTTTAAATCTGATGTCTAATAATTAACGGGATTCATTTAAGAAAAAATTAGATGCACATAGACATGAAAAGTGGGTGCTAAAAAAATAAACAAAAGTTCAGTTCATGTCTCTTGATAGCTATTTTCAACTCATATTTCTTCTAAATATACTACTTAATATTCTTGTCAGGAAATGACATTTTAATGCTTTGTTCCCTTAAGGGGAAATAACTGTCATTTAACAAGCTGTTCTGTTTTGTGTCAAATGGTTTGTTGCAGGAAGCTATTATTACTCAAACTTCCAGATGCATTACTGCTATAATAGTAAAAGAAGAAAAGAAAACCTGTATTATTTTTAAAGGGTTTGAAATACTGGCTGCCATGTTTGCCATGCTGCATGTATGTGACTGTAGAGGGCAGAAAGCCCTTACATCAGTTCTAGATTCAGAACCAACCTTTTGTTTAACTGACTGGCCCACATGTAAATAGAGGGCTCTTTATTGAAGAAAAACATTAACATTTTTCTTTTGAATTCCTCTTGAGAAGGCAACTGTTCTATTTCTTTGGTTTTGAGGGGTTATTTTGTTATGCCCTGAATAAGAAATAAAAGGGTATTAATAAGCTGAACATTATTATAATATGGATACTTCTCCCGTAACATACGCAGTAATATGCACCTTTTGTAATGTCAAGACTTACTCTATTTATTGAAGAAAATGTCACAGTAGTGATGTATTAAGCCAGTACTTCAATTACGGGTTGACTTGGGATGACATGTTACATGCTGTAGTTAACACATTTCTTTTCTGTTCAGGTATTTCTGTCCCTGAATAACTTTTTATTTAGCTTTTTTTCTAGATAGCTTTATTTGATTTAGACTGGCAAATGGTTTTTAATTACTGCTTTTATATTGCTGTATGATATTGAAATCTCTTGGCATAAATATTTGTGTTTCCAGTACCTCAGTTGTTCTGATATTACTGCCTGTATACGTTTTGTGAAGTGGTCATGTTTTTTGGGTAGGTACATGTGGACTCTGTAGTATGTAAATGTTACTTGAATTTGTGCTCAATTATAGTATGTGGCATGTGCGTACAGCTGCTTGGCATTTGACGTATGGATGCTATTTGCCTGCCCTGCAGGGAAGTTACGATCCCACTCTCGAAGATGTTTCACGGGCCTTTATCAAAAGATGAAGCTAGCTGCAGCTGACCTGCCTTGGTTCTATTTTGGTAACTAAGAATATAAAGGGAGTATGTTTTTACACTCTGAAGATGGTGCTGTGTCAAGAAGGACTTTTTTTTTTTTTTTTTTAATTTTATAAGTACCTTATAGGAGGAAAGATTGGTGATGTGCATGGTGGGGTTTTACTGCCTCTGGTGCTTTGTCATGTATTTGGTTTAATGTTTTTGTCCTAATCTCTTCAATAAATAAAATTGTGCATATTTAACTAAACCACAGTTGTGAAGGATTTTTTTATATGTTCCACACTTCTGCAGCAATCTTGCCCATTTCTCATCATTTAGCTTATATCATCTCCAAACTGCTGCTAAGTGCTCATTAAACCTGTAAAGACAGGCCTCAAATAGCTTATCAAAGAACCCTTAAGTCTTCAGACCTAAATGTCACAGTTTTACTTCTGCGAATGAAATTAGTTTTCTTGAGACCTGTTAGGATGTCAGGATAAGACAGTTTCCTCTTGGTGCACCTGAATAGTGTCCATTAATGAGAGTTATGCTTCTCCAGTGAGACAATATAATTTCTTTGCAGGATGAATGTGCTGTCTGGCTCCTCAAGTCCAGAGGAAATACCAGTAATTACCGAAGTCCAACATGTCATCGTACCCCTAAATTCCATACCACAGGAGCTAAAGCCATGGCTGAGGGAAGCACTGTCTTTGTTTTGCACTTGAGTCTCCTACTCTTACTCATGTTGATTAGTACTTTACTCCTCAAATGCTTCAGTTGTTCTCAGTGGAAGGTACATTTCAGGGTGTACGAGTAAGGGTGTTGGAATCTGAGCTTTCATGTAAAAAATAGTGCAGAGTTCTGAAAAAAGCATTCTGTTCTGGGCATGTCTGCTGGCGTGAAGAGCCACTGCAAGACCAGAATTCACACTTAGAGTAACGCTTCAAAATAATGGTACATTCTGTGAAAATCCACTCCTTGGTACATATTACAGCCGTTAATACCATGTTGGCTAATTCTGTACCATGCTGGTTCATCCTAGTTTATTTTCTGGCACACGTCTTATATGCTGGGTGGTTGTTGCTTGAGAAATACAAATTGAACTTCGCAATGCCATCCTACAATGTTATTAATATGTGGAAACTCCTAGAGAAATTAGCTTTTAAATGATTTGTGTGTCTGCAGCCAGGGTTTAAATTACTTGAAACTCTTTCAAATCATACTCCTACAATAAATGTGCTTTATAGGAAAAAGCAGATTGTGATCCCACACAAAAAAGGAGATTTGGGAGAGGGGACTGTCTCTTCCTTTCCCCTTCTTCCCACCCAACACTCCCATAAACACCCACCAATCTACCCCGAAACTTATGCAAACAGCTTCTATTCTGTTTGGGTGGAAATAGTTGGATTTAATTTTACAACAACCTGTATGCTTTCTTTTTCAGTGCCAGTAATTATATGAAAAAAAAATGTGGCTGAGTAATGACTGCTCATTTGCAGTGATTTATATTAAACAATAAAGTATGCTTGATGCTGCTGTGAAGGAAGCCTTTGGCACTGGGAGTCAATTTCTTTACGCAATGCTGATGGAGTGCCTTATCCTTGTAGCCTGAGCTCTGAAGTTTCGGGAACCCAGAGCTTAACTTTGGAAGGGCTGGTTTTCAAATAGTTTGTCTTTGGCTTTTTTCAATTTAATCTTATAGGTGCATTTAGTGTTCCTGAAAGTACTAGTAGTTAGGGATCAGGCATCATGGTATCTTCCCAATGGCTTCGCTAATACAGGTCAAGCCTGACTTGGATGCTTACTGCTATCCCAGACTTGGTACACTCCTGAGCAAATACTGCCAACCTTGTTCAGTGAAGTGTTGATTCGTTCTATGGGCAAGTGTCTAACAAACTAGAATGAAAAGCCTCCTTCACAAATGAAATCATTCATCAGGACACAACCCTACAGCCGGTTTTCAGACACAAAAAGCTACCAGTATTGCAGTATTTACTGTGGTGGTTTTTAATGCAGGCAACTTTTCTTGTGACTTTCTCATCCCAGAGGACATAAACAACTTAGTCATTCATTCACCACAGTTGCATCATGTATGCTGATCACATTGAAATATGGAGGTGCACCAACTTTGTGAATAAACATTTAAATTAAAAATAATCTCTTTGTGAACAAACAGTAAAACCTGTCACTTGTGCGTCCAAAAAAAAAAGTTCTCTTTTTAAAAAAGAAAAAAAAAAATCCCACACTTTCCTGGCAGGCAGCAAAAGGAAGGGTATGTAGTGTGATGCCAAGGGAAAATTATTGGGAAGGGAAAAAAATACCATTCACCCTGAAATGATTATACAGAAATTGGAAATGCGTGAGTGAGCTTTGTGACTAATAGCATAATGAATACCAAAAGAATTACTAATGATTGATTCCTTATTCTTTAAAATTTCTCCTAAGCTTTCTATGGAAGAAACTCGCTAATTTAATAACTGTCAATATAGCCAAAAACTTGACCAACTTTTAACTGTCCTGTCCAAATGTTAGAGATTATTACTAATATGATGAGGCAAATTCAGAAGCAAGTCTGTGAACCACAGTGTAAGTCACCTGTAATGTGGTATAATTCTACCTGTAACACAAAAAGCATTTTACAAGAGGGAATCATAAATTATAGGTTAAAATAGACCACGTCCCATGTTAACTTGCATCCTTCTTAACATCCCTCTATTAGGTACTTTTCCTGTTATATCCTTGTCCTCCAGTTCCTTGACTTTTGAGTTAAACCAATATAGATAGACTCATTGGTTGAAATCCTGACTATTGAAGTCAATTAGTTTTTCTATTGACTTCCATAGGATCAGGATTTGGAAACTCAGTGGACCAAATTAAGGGGATGTGTAAGTTTGATTATGCTGGCAAATGGGTGTGAATCTAAGGGACAAACTCTGGTCAGAGCTATACCAGAGTAAATCCTTAGTAATTCCAATTAAATGACTTATGCCAGTGTAACAGCACAGAAATTTGACTCTTAAGACTCTAAATTGGTATACCTGACATTCAGAGTGGGCAGGAAGAAGGTGTTGGTTACACCAGCTTATACTTCTCTAAATACATGTAGACTTGCTTCTGAATTCGGCTTAGTGTGGCCTTGGTAGAGCAACGGACCACAACTTCCTGACACAAGTGTTTCCTTAGCATAGGGGTCAGCAACCTTTCAGAAGTGGTGTACCAAGTCTTCATTTATAAACTCTAATTTAAGGTTTTGCGTGCCGGTAATACATTTTAATGTTTTTTAGAAAGTCTCTCTCTATAAGTCTATTATATAACTAAACTATTGTTGTATTGTAAAATAAACAAGGTTTTCAAAATGTTTAAGAAGCTTCTTTTAAAATTAAATTAAATTGTTGATCTTACGCCGCCGGCCTGCTCCGGCCGCTGCTGGTCTGGGGTTTTGTTCACCTGGGCCAGCAGCAGGCTGAGCGGGGCCTGCGGCCAGGACCTCGGCTGGCAAGGGTCCGGCAGCCAGTACCCCAGACTGGCAGTGAGCTGTGCGGGGCCAGCAGCCGGGACCCCAGACCGGCAGTGGGCTGAGCGGCTCGGCCCACTGCTGCTCAGGGGTTCCATCCACCGGCTCCTGCCAGCCGGGATCCTGGCTGCCAGACCCTCTCAGCCCACTGCCAGTCTGGGGTTCTGGCCCTGTCCACATACAGTGGGTACCTACCTTCTCCCTGGTTCTGGCCCATTCTCTTCCTCTCGCTGCACTGAGCTGAGTGCACTGAGCACAGGACTGGGGGTGAAGGGTCTGGCCAGGAACTAGAATGAGAGAGGGGGCTCAGAGTTGGGGGAGGAGGTTTGGGTGTGGGGTACTTATTTGGGTAGCTCCCATCTGGTGTGAGGGGTGCAAGTGGGAATGTGGTGGGGGGGTGCAAGAGCTCCCATGTGGGGGGTGCATGGAGGGTTGGGGAGCTGGGTATATGAGGGGGGTGCAAGAGTCAGGGCTGAGGGTATGTGAGGGGGGTGCAGGTATCCAGGGCAGAGGGGTGCTGGGTATGTGTGCAGGTGCCAGAGTCAGGGCTGGGGTTGTGGAGGGGGGGTGAAGGAGTCAAGCAGAGGGATGAGTGGGGGGGTGGGTACAGGGCTCAGGGCAGGGGCCTGGGAGGTGTGTGGGACTCAGGGCTGGGTGTGGGCGGGGGGGTCAGGGGAGAAGGCTGGGTGTGTGTGTGTCGGGGGGGGAGTCAGGGCAGAGCCTCCTTCCCCCATTCCTGCGGCCCCCAGCCAGCTCACCCACTCGCACGGCACGAGCACAACTAGCGCCCCCCGGCGAAAGAGTCCCCTCTGACTGTCTGGAGGAGCCGCTCCAGACGGCACATGACCCCGCAGTATGCGAGCTCCTCGCCCCAGGGCTCTCTGCCCACCACTGATTCCTGCTCGCCCACACCTGCTACACGCTGAGCGCCGCCGGGCTCTCCGCTCCTCCCAACTCTCAAACAGCAGGTACCAGGCCCTGGCCGATGCCGGGCACCTCCTCCCCGGGACGCTCAGCAGCTGCCGCCGCCAGCTTCTCCCGCCTCCACCGGCCCCGCGTACTGCCGCCAGGAGTCGGGAGCAGGTCCCGCCGCCAATCCGCCATGGCCAGCTGTACCAAGGCGGCCCAGGTGAGCGGGCCCCTCTGCGCCCCCGGGCAGGGCTCCTCGCCGGGTGAGGGGACGCGGGAGCCCAGGGGCAGGCCGCTGAGGCGGCTCCTCTCTCGGGGGTCGCGGGCCTGCTCCTCACTGGCTGTGTGTCCTCGGGACTCCGGCAGGCAGCAGGGTGCAGTTAAAAATTGGCTCGTGTGCCGTCTTCGGCACGTGTGCCATAGGTTGCCAACCCCTGCCTTAGCGCAACATCTATCGCCTCCAGGGGGAAAAACTGATCTTGATATAGTAACTTATGGAAAGTAGTAGGTCAGCTGACAATCTATTTCCTCTCATGATATTGTTTCTCTCTTCCACAAACAAGTTGGTCCAGTAAAAGATATCTCCCTGCCAACATTCTGGGATGCTGTTGGGACTAATGAGGGGTTGTCACTGTCTGCCTTATAATCCCCAGGGCCTGAAATGAGGCGGGAAGTGTGACCCTAAACACACCTATTATATTCACACCCAACATGCTATTGTAATAATCTTTGAATAAAATACACCTTGTGTGGTATCACTGGAAAAACTAAACTCACTGATCATCAATATTCTTGTATGAAGCATGTATGTGGTGTGTGTTAAGAATTATGGAGCTATGTTGTAATTATGAGTAAAGTGTGTTTAAACCAGGCATGTCAGAGGGATTTGTTAAACAGGTCTATCCTAAACAAAAGAATGTAGGTTTACCTTAATTTATATATAAACAGTAAATAGGGCCATCAAACTAACAAGGGGGGTGAGAGGTGGAATTGCAGGAAACAAAACAATTTGCTGTTTAGCAAACACCAGCAGGGGAAGAAAGAGTGTGGAGCTTCCTTCATCACCAGACTCCAGGTTATCTCCCTCACAGCTTGAATTAACTTTACTTTGAGGGGCAACCTTCAGAAGAATCAAAGGTTTGCAGGTTTATAAAAGAAAGGGGCAGAATACCCCAAGTTCTCTCTTTCACCTAAGAAAACAAGGAACCAGCTGTCATAATATAACTCCCAATTCTGAACCTTAGCGTCCAAAATATGGGTACTAGCATGAATTCCCCTAAGCTTAATTACCAGCTTAGATCCCATAGTGCTGCCACCAATCAGGACTTAGAGTAGAGTGCCTGATAAACTCTGGTCTCCCCCAAAACCTTCCCTGGGGACCCCAAGACCCAAATTCCTTGAGTCTCACAACAAAGGGGAATAAACCATTTGCCTTCCCCCTCCTTTCTTCCTCCCAGCTCCTTTCCGCCCTGGGTACACTAGGAGATCACCGTGATTCAAACTCCTTGAATCACCACACAGAGAGGAATGATACCTTCCCCCCTCCTCTTTTCCCTTCACCCAGAGGCAATCCAGATTCAAACTCCAAGAATCTGAAACAAAGAGGAAATTCACTTTTCCCTTCTCCTCCCTGCTCTCTTTCCCTTCTCCCCACCAATTCCCTGGTGTGTACAGACTCAGTTCCTTTGAGCCTTAGTTAGGAGAAAAAAATCAGACAGGTCTTAAAGCAAAGCTTTTAATAAAAGAAAGAAAAAAGGTAAAAGTTTATCTCTGCAATTTAGATGGTAAAAAGTTACAGGGTCTGTCAGCTTATAGAAACTAGAAAGAAGCCTCCCCCCAGCAAAATACAATTTAAAATACTTCCAGCAAACTACACACTTGCAAATAAAGGAAAACAAATAAAAAGACTATATCGCCTTTCTACCTTTGTACTCACAAAATTGGAATAGAAGATTAGAGAGCCTGTAGGTACGTGTGGTCACTCTCAGAGCCCAGAGAGAACAAAGCAAAACCCAAAAAACACAAACAAAGGCTTCCCTCCACCGAGATTTGAAAGTATCTTGTCTCCTGATTGGTCCCCTGGTCAGGTGTTTGGTTCCCTGTTTGTTAACCCTTTACAGGTAAGAGAGACATTAACCCTTAACTATCTGTTTATGACACGCCCCCCAATCGCAGACAGTGGGGAACCTCACTGGTGGTGATTTCTTCCTAGAACTTTAGAATAAACAGATTAATACAACACATGCACCTTTACATATACTACTAAGTATGTAAACTACAAGACTTTCTACATTTGAAGGACTTATTTTAACCAGTGGATTCTGGGAAACTTTCACGAGAGAGTGCATCAGCTACTTTGTTAGAAGCTCCTGAAATGTGTTGAATTTCAAAATCAAAATCTTGGAGAGCTAAACTCCATCGAAGCAGTTTTTTGTTGTTCCCCTTGGCAGTATGAAGCCACTTTAGCGCAGCATGGTCGGTTTGTAGCTGGAATCGCCGTCCCCAAACGTATGGGCGTAGCTTTCCCAGGGTGTACACAATGGCGTAGCATTCCTTTTCACTGACTGACCAGTGACTTTCCCTCTCAGACAGTTTCTTGCTGAGAAACACGACAGGATGGAAGTTGTGATCCAGTCCTTCCTGCACGAGAACTGCTCCTATACCACGCTCAGATGCATCTGTGGTTACTAGGAATGGTTTGTCAAAGTCCGGGGCCCTTAGCACAGGGTCAGACATGAGCGTTGCCTTAAGTTGGGTAAAGGCTTTTTGACACTCATTAGTCCACTTGACTGCATTGTGCTGGGTCTTTTTGGTTAGGTCGGTCAGTGGGGCAGCAATTTGGCTGTAGTGTGGTACAAATCGCCTGTAATACCCGGCCAAGCCTAAGAAGGATTGGACCTGTTTCTTGGACTTTGGGACAGGCCACTTTTGGATAGCATCCACCTTGGCCTGTAGGGGGTTTTTGGTTCCTCGACCCACCTGGTGTCTCAGATAAGTCACTCTGTTTTGGCCTATTTGACACTTTTTGGCCTTAACAGTTAGTCTGGCCTGCCTGATGCGCTCAAAGACTTTTTCCAGGTGTTCTAGGTGTTCAGGCCGGGAGTCAGAAAAAATGGCCACATCATTGAGGTAGGCAACTGCATATTCTCCCAGTCCTGCTAGTAGACCATCTACCAGCCTTTGGAAGGTGGCGGGTGCATTTCGCAGCCCGAAAGAAAGCACATTGAAATTCATACACCCCAGCATGGGTGATGAATGCTGACCTTTCCTTGCCAGGTTCGTCTAGCGGTACTTGCCAGTACCCCTTGGTTAAGTCTATTGTAGATATGAATTAGGCACGTCTCAACTTCTCCAATAGCTCATCGGTGCGTGGCATTGGGTAGTTGTCTGGACAAGTTACCGCATTTAGCTTATGGTAGTCCACGCAAAAGCGTATTTACCCATCTGGTTTGGGTACCAGAACCACTGGAGATGCCCGTGCACTGGTAGATGAGCGGATTATACCCATCTGTAGCATGTTCTGGATCTCCCATTCTATTGCAGCTTGGACATGAGGAGACACTCGGTAGGGTGGGGTTCTAATTGGGTGAGCATTACCTGTGTCAATGGAGTGGTATGCCCGTTCAGTCCGTCCTGGGGTGGCTGAGAACAATGGGGCGAAGCTAGTGCACAGCTCCTTGATTTGTTGCTGCTGCAAACATTCCAGGGTGGTGGAGAGGTTCACCTCTTCCACGCCACCGTCAGTTTTTCCTTCGTAGTAGACACCTTCAGGCCACTCAGCGTCATCTCCTCCCTGGACTGTAAACTGACAAACCTGTAAGTCTCTGGAATAAAAGGGCTTGAGAGAATTAACATGGTACACTCTGGGCTTTAGGGAGGAATTGGGAAATGGTATGAGGTAGTTAACAGCTCCCAGGCGCTCTTGGACTGTGAATGGCCCTTCCCATGATGCTTCCATTTTATGGGCCTGTTGCGCCTTCAAGACCATAACCTGGTCTCCTACCTTGAAGGAACGCTGTCTGGTATGTTTATCGTACCAGGCCTTTTGTTCTTTTTGAGCATCCTTTAGGTTTTCTTTAGCAAGGGCTAAAGAGTGTGGGAGGGTGTTTTGTAGGTTGCTTACAAAGTCCAGAATGTTAGTCCCTGGAGAAGGCGTAAACCCCTCCCATTGCTGCTTCACCAATTGTAATGGCTCCTTAACCTCGTGACCATGCACAAGTTCAAACGGTGAAAACCCTAAACTGGGATGTGGTACAGCCCTGTAGGCAAACAGCAACTGCTGCAACACTAAGTCCCAGTCATTGGAGTGTTCATTGACGAATTTACGTATCATGGCCCTCAAAGTTCTATTAAACCTTTCCACCAGGCCATTGGTTTGATGGTGGTAAGGGGTGGCAGCCAAGTGATTCACCTCATGAGTTTCCCACAGTTCTGTCATGGTTCCTGCCAGGAAATTAGATCCTGAATCTGTAAGGATGTCGGAGGGCCAGTCTACCCTGGCAAAAATGTCTGTTAGGGCCAGGCACACAGCTTTAGCCCTGGTGTTTCCTAGAGCTACTGCTTCCGGCCATCGGGTAGCAAAGTCCACAAAAGTCAGTACGTACTGCTTTCCTCTGGGTGTCTTTTTTGGGAAAGGACCCAGAATATCCACAGCTATTCGCTGAAATGGGACCTCAATTATGGGGAGTGGCTGGAGAGGGGCCTTGACCTGGTCTTGGGGCTTCCCCACTTTTTGGCACACCTTACAAGACCGGACATACTTGCCAACATCCTTGCCCATCCCCTCCCAGTGGAAGGACTTCCCCAACCAGTCTTTGGTTCTGTTCACCCCAGCATGGCCACTAGGATGATCATGGGCTAAGCTTAAGAGCTTTTCCCGGTACTTAGCTGGAACCACCAACTGTTTTTTTGGCTGCCAGTCTTCCTGGTGTCCACCAGAAAGAGTCTCCTTGTATAAAAGTCCTTGTTCTACAACAAACCGGGATCGATTAGAAGAGCTGAGAGGCGGTGGGGTGCTCCGTGCCGCCGCCCAAGCTTTCTGAAGGCTGTCATCTGCTTCCTGCTCAGTCTGGAACTGTTCCCTTGAAGCTGGAGACACCAGCTCTTCCTTAGACTGTGGACTTGGGCTTGGTCCCTCTGGAAGTGATGTAGTTGATGGAGTTGTTTTCGTTGCTGGTGAACTGCTCTCCACTGGTGCACCAGGTGGTATTTCAGTCTATGGCTGAGCCTCTTGGGTGTGGTTGTCTGCTGCTTCAGCCGGTTTAGGCTCACTGGTGCCCTCTGGCATTGGGGTTGAAGATGGGTTTGCAAGCGCTGGTGTCAGTGCTGGCAACGGTTCTGGTGCTGGTTGCTTTTCCAGTTCCTGGTCTGGGACTGGAGGCACTGTGGTTGTTTCAGTCATTGGTAGGGGATTCGAGTCCACTACCTCGGTCTGGGTCTCTGGTAACACAGACGGGGCCTCTGTGGACGGCTCAGGAACAGGGATGGGTCGGGAAGCTTGCCTGGCTTGACTGCGTGTAACCGTTCCCACCCTCTTGGCCCGCTTTACCTGGTTGGCCAAATCTTCCCCCAGTAGCATGGGGATGGGATAATTGTCATAGACTGCAAAAGTCCACATTCCTGATCAGCCTTTGTACTGGACAGGCAGTTTAGCTGTAGGTAAGTCTACAGCTTGTGACATGAAGGGGTAAATTGTCACTTGGGCCTTTGGGTTGATGAATTTGGGGTCCACGAAGGATTGGTGGATAGCTGACACTTGTGCCCCTGTGTCTCTCCACGCAGTAACCTTTTTTCCGCCCACTCTCAAAATTTCCCTTCGCTCCAAGGGTATTTGAGAGGCATCTGGGCCTGGGGATCTTTGGTGTGATGGTGGTGTAATGAACTGCACTCGGTTGGGGTTCTTTGGGCAGTTGGCCTTTATATGTCCCAGTTCATTACTTTTAAAGCATTGCCCAGCTGACTGGTCACTGGGCCGAGCGGGTTACTGGAGACTGGTGAGGTGGGAGAATAGGGCATCTGTGGCTTTCCTTGGGTAGTAGGTGGGGTCTTGTGCTGCCCTCGGTTATAGGGTTTATTGTCGGTGTGCCCCCTGGGGTAGTGGCTCCCCTTGACAGTAGCTTTTTTCTTTTCTGCCTCTTCCATCCATTTGGCTTCAATCTCCCCCGCCTCGGTTATCGTTTTGGGTTTCCCATCTTGGATGTACCTCTCTATTTCCTCAGGAACACCATCTAAGAACTGCTCCATTTGTATCAGGAGGTGCAGCTCGTCCGTATTGTTGACCTTTGTTCCTGATATCCAGGCCTCATAATTCTTTGCAATGTGGTAGGCGTGTCGGGGGAATGACACATCTGGGTTCCATTTTAGGGTTCTGAACCGCCGACGGGCATGTTCAGGTGTTATCCCCATTCTGTATCTGGCCTTGATTTGAAAAAGTTTATAATCATTGATGTTCTCCTTAGGCATTTCAGCCGCCACCTCTGCTAAGGGTCCACTGAGCAGTGGCCTCAGCTCTATCATGTACTGGTTTTCAGAGATGCTGTATCCATGGCAGGTCCTTTCAAAATTTTCTAAGAAGGCTTCAGTGTCATCACCTGCCTTGTAGGTGGGAAATTTTTTGGGATGTGGAACAAAAACTGGTGAAGTGTTGTTAGGATTGGCTGTGTTCTGTTGCTTAGCCTGTTCTAATGCCAGGGCCTGCTGGTGGGCTTCCCTCAGGAGTTCCAACTCTCTCCTGTGGGCAGCCTCTCTTTCTCTTTCTCTTAGCTCCATCTCTTCCAGTTTTTTTCCATGTCTCGCCTGTGGTCTGCGTCTTTGATTTGTACCTCTGCATCCAGTCTTGCCCTGGACGTCATGTTTCCTGCTTTTTTGTGTTGGGGCGTCCTCTAGTGTTTTACTGCCTGAACTGCTGTTCCTCTGCTGCTTTCTCTGTTGCTAAGCAACAGAGTCTTTCTACTTTTTCCCCTAGCTACTCACGGTAAGGTAAAAAGGAATAAAAACCTTTTCATTTGCAAATATGTTCTGCTGGAGTTTGTTGCTGCTCACTTAAGCTTGCTTTGTTTAACAAAAGACCCTTGTTAAACCTTAATCTCTCTGCCTTCAGTGTACTCAGAAGGAAGAGAGAAAGAAAAAAAAACCCTGCAGACTTGCTTTTAAAAATACGTTTTTCTCTGCTTATAAGCAGCTACCAGAGAAAAAAGAAAAATAATAATCTCTCTGGCTTTTGGATTCTTATCCCACCGCTGCTCACCATGTCATAATATAACTCCCAGTTCTGCACCTTACTGTCCAAAATATGGGTACTAGCATGAATTCCCCTAAGCTTAATTACCAGCTTAGATCCTGTAGCGCTGCCACCAATCAGGACTTAGAGTTGAGTGCCTGATAAACTCTGGTCTCCCCCAAAACCTTCCCTGGGGACCCCAAGACCCAAATTTCCTGAGTCTCACAACAAAAGGGAATAAACCATTTGCCTTCCCCCTCTTTTCTTCCTCCCAGCTCCTTTCCACCCTGGGTGCCCTAGGAGATCACCGTGATTCAAACTCCTTGAATCACCACACAGAGAGGAATGATACGTTCCCCCCTCCTCTTTTCCCTTCACCCAGAGGCAATCCAGATTCAAACTCCGTGAATCTAAAACAAAGAGGAAATTCACTTTTCCCTTCTCCTCCCTGCTCTCTTTCCCTTCTCCCCACCAATTCCCTGGTGTGTACAGACTCAGTTCCTTTGAGCCTTAACTAGGAGAAAAAAATCAGACAGGTCTTAAAGCAAAGCTTTTAATAAAAGAAAGAAAAAAGGTAAAAGTTTATCTCTGCAATTTAGATGGTAAAAAGTTACAGGGTCTGTCAGCTTATAGAAACTAGAAAGAAGCCTCCCCCCAGCAAAATACAATTTAAAATACTTCCAGCAAACTACACATTTGCAAATAAAGGAAAACAAATAAAAAGACTATATCACCTTTCTATCTTTGTACTCACAAAATTGGAATAGAAAATTAGAGAGCCTGTAGGTACGTGTGGTCACTCTCAGAGCCCAGAGAGAACAAAGCAAAACCCAAAAAACACAAACAAAGGCTTCCCTCCACCGAGATTTGAAAGTATCTTGTCTCCTGATTGGTCCCCTGGTCAGGTGTTTGGTTCCCTGTTTGTTAACCCTTTACAGGTAAGAGAGACATTAACCCTTAACTATCTGTTTATGACACCAGCGCTTTGGGCTTCTGGAGGAGATCCTGACAAGGGTGGAGGATCAGCCATTTTGCTGGAAGACTGGGTGAGAAAAGCCATCATGAAAAAGCCTGTACCTTGCTAGACTGTTTTGTGTGTTTTTCCTTTATTTGTTTGTAACAGCCTTTGATTTTATTTCTTTTACTTGGCATCACTTAACCTATATCCTATTATCAATAAATGTTTTATGTTTTTATATAATGTAGTAAACATATATCAGAGCTATGTTTGTATGGAAGGGTGTATTTACCCCAATTAAGTTAATAAGTTGTGTTGTGCTCTTGTTGGCTTTCCTGCAGCTCCAACAGATGCATCATCATGTCCGTTTGCTCCCGCATTAGCCTCAGCATGCTGTCCTGCCTCCACTCTTCATGCTCACTTAATTCTTTCCTGGCCTTTACCACTGAATGCCTCCATGCATTAAGCTGTACCCAATCGGTACGGGAGGACTGCATCAGCTCGGAAAACATGTTATCGCGAGTAAGTTTTTTTCGCCTTCTATATCTGCGATAACCTCAGGGACGGAGATGATAGGGGGAGAGTAGAAACATTTGCACCTGGGGGAGATAAAAAGAGAGAGTAGAATTTAAGATGATACATTTCTGAGAACAAAAGGGAGACTCTTTCACAGTGAATGAAGCAATTCACAGCAGACAGCACATGTGCTTTAGATACAAGGTCGCATTTGCGTTTTATATTGAGCACCTGCCGGTATGGTGACACATCACACATGGCTGGGCAACAGAATTCGGTTTCCAGGCAGCCATGGTAAGCCAAAGGGTATGCAGGTTTGGCTTCTAATGCCTTCATAACATTGGAATGTTTTCAAGCTGCAGCACCCTCCTTTCCCAGAGGAAGCAATGGGTTGGGCTTCACATTTAAAAGGAGGGGCTATGGTTTTTGGGTGGATGTGCAGCACACACCTACCCCCACCCCACTGCATAGCTATTCTCTGGGATGATCCCGTCTCTCCTCCCACCCGCCACGTGGCTATTCTCTGGGATGATCCCTTTTAGCCAAGCTCAAACAGACCAGCATGAACGGGGTCCTTTTATTGTTCCCTTACAAAAATTCTCCTATTTCAATCAGGTGATCATGATCGTTATCACTCTACTGAGGCTAACACAGAAAGATATAGACCGAATGTTGCTTGAATGTGACCAAAACCCAGAACCATTCATTGCCATGCTTTGTTCTGCGTTGATTCCAGAATACTTGCTACTGGCTTGGCATGGTAAACTGTCCTACAGTGGAGGATGAAATAAGGTAGCCCTCCCCAGAAACCTTCTGCAAAGGCTTTCAGAGTACCTCCAGGAGAACTTCATGGAGATGCCCCTGCAAGATTCCCGCTCCATCCCCAGACATGTGAACAGATCTTTCCAGTAGCTGTACTGTCTGCGAATGCATCTCAAGTCTTCAGGGCAAAGCAAACATTAAACACTATTGCTTTTAAACCCTGTACTGTAGTTACAAATGTGCACTCACCAGAAGTGCCTTCTCCAGCTTCAGGGTCTGGGATCCCACCTTGGGATGGCATTGGCTCCAACATGAAGAAAAGTTCCTGGCTGCCTGGGAGAACGGATTCATCACTTGCCTGCTGCACATTCTCCTCCTCCTCCTTTTCCTCATCCGCAAAATCCTTCTCCCTATTGTGAGACTCCTCCCTTGCAGGTGTCGACGGACAGTGGTGGGATAGTGGTAGGGTCCCCACCTAGAATGCCATGCAGCTGGTCATAGAAGTGGCATGTATGGGGCTCTGACCCAGAGCAACCATTTGCCTCCTTTGTCTTTTGGTAGGCTTGCCAGAGCTCCTTAACTTTCACATGGCACTGCTGTGTGTCCCTGTTGTAGCCCCTGTCCAACATGCCCTGTGAGATTTTGGCAAATATATTTGCATTTCTTCTGTTTGATCAGAGTTCAACCTGCAGAGATGCTGCTCCCCATACCGCCATCAGTTCCAGTGTCTCCCTTTTGGTCCATGCTGGAGCTCATTTGCGATTCTGGGTGGACTGCATGGTCACCAGTGCTGCCGCCATGCTGACCAAACAGGAAATGAAATTCAAAAGTTCCTGCGGCTTTTCCTGTGTATCTGGCTAGTGCATTGGAGTTCAAAGCACTGTCCAGAGTGGTCACAATGGAGCACTCTGGGATAGCTTCCGGAGGCCAATACCGTCAATTTACATTTGCATTACCCCAAATTCGACCCAGCAAGGTCAATTTTAGTGCTACTCCCCTTGCCGAGGAGGAGTACAGAAGTCGATTTTAAGAGTCCTTGAAGTCGACGGAACAGGGTTGGTTGGGTGGACGCAGTCATTTTTAAATTGACCTAACGCGGCTAAATTCGACCTAACTCCGTAGTGTAGACCAGGCCTCAGGGATATAGTATATCTTTTCCCACAACCCTGACTGTCTATCCCTTGTAGGACCTAAACCTGATACTGAAAGATCTGACTAGGCCCCCCCTTTGAACCTATGGCCATCTGTTCGCTTACATACCTCTCAATGAAAACAACCTTCCTGATAGCGATTACTTCGGCTAGGAGAAATAGCAACTCTGATGGCACATCTCCTTGACACAGTATTCTTTTGAGATAAGGTTACGCTCAGGATGCATCCAGAATTCATCCCAAAGATAACTTCCCCGTTTCACATGAACCAATTGATTAATCTTCCAATATTCTATCCCAAGCCTCATTGAGACAAGGGAGGCTATATTACACACTCTAGCTATCAAGAGACCCCTAGTCTTCTACCTAGATAGGACGAAGGATTTCAGGAAGTCGCCAAGTCTTTTCCTCTCCATTGTGGAAAGATCCAAAGATTCAGCAATATCAGCCCAAAGGCTCTCCAGATGGATCTCCAACTACATCAGACAGCGTTACCAAGTTAGCAGTATGAACCCTCCAGATACTATTCATACACATTCCACAAGGTCGATCTCCTCATCCTTCACCACCTTCAAGAATGTCCCTGTCCCACAGATCTGTAGAGTGGCAACATGGGCATCAGTCCACACTTCCACAGAACACTGTGCCATCACTGGGGACTCCACCTATAATGCCATCTTTAACTCCACAATGCTGTCAGCTGTAACTGACCCAACTCCAAAGCTCAGGAATCACCTACAGTGAATCACCCATACCAAATTCATGACCATGAAAAACACATCATGGACCATGAAATCTGATCTCCTCCCATGAAATCTGGTCTTTTGTGTGCTTTTACCGTATACTATACAGATTTCATGAGGGAGAACAGAATTTCTCAAATTGTGGGTCCTGACTCAAAAGAGAGTTGCCGGGGGTACATGGTATTATCACCCTTACTTCTGCATTGCCTTCAGAGCTAGATGGCCAGAGAACGGCAGCTGTTGGCCAGGTGTCCAGCTCTGAAGGCAGCAACCTGCCAGCGGCAGTGTGGAAGTAAGCGTGGCAATACCATACCATGTCCCCCTTACTTCTGCGCTGCTGCTGGTGGCGGCTCTGCCTTCAGAGCTGGGATCCTGGCCAGAAGCCGCCACTCTCCAACTGCCCAGCTCTGAAGGCAGCACCACCGCCAGGAGCAGCGCAGAAGTAAGGGTAGCAGTACCACAACCTCCACAGTAAATTTGCGACCCCCCCAACACACAACTCCTTTTTTGGGTCAGCACCCCTACAATTACAACACTGTGAAATTTCAGATTTAAATAGCTGAAATAATGAATTTACGGTTTTTAAAATCCTATGACCATGAAATTTGTAGGGCCCTAATCATAGGGATACTACTCAGAGGAGAAGTTGTTACTCAGCTTGTGTAGTGACAATGATTATTCTTCAGCGTTTCCCTGTGGGTGCTTGTAGTGAGGTGGATTGGCCCTCCCCAGACTCAGAGGAAGAAGGTGGCTCCACTCCTTTGTGGGCAGAGCCCTACCCCTAGCTCCACTCTCAGAGGTCAAGGGACGGGGCCGGAAGTATGAAGGTGGGACCTGGAAGCTCAGTAGGGGCCCAGCCACTTGGCAGATGCTCCCCTGAGCTCTCGCGCTGGGAGGTGGCAGCAGGCCCACAGAGTGCAGACGACTGGCCCAGACCATCCAGACTCCTGGATGACCCGGCCCTACAGGAAGCAGACAACTGGTCTGGACCCCTGGACAACCCAACCCCACAGGAGACAGAGGACTTGCTCAACCCCAGCAGAGCTTCTGCTGGCAACTGAGACCCCCGCTGATCACCCTACCCTCACTGGACCAGCAAGTACCCTTGGAGAGGGGAGAGTTGAATTGTCCCAGGGGTAGTAGACCTCTGTCTGGCTGCATTGTTGGCAGAGGGTGAGACAGCGTGTTGCGGCTTGGATCCCTGCTAATGTGGTGGCAGACCCCTCTGCCACCCTGAGGGCCCTGGGCCAGGATGCAGTGCAATGGGAGGGCCTGCATCCCCCCTGCCATGCTAGTGGTGGGTGGCAGTCCCCCCATCCCTCAGGCTAGCTGAAGGAAAGCCTAAGTTAACTGACTTTGTTGCAGCCCGACCTGAGTGCAAGTTGGATCTGGGTGACTTTGTTTCCTGCCCCGCTCTGAACCAGAGCTTGGGCTCATTAGCTGCTTGCAGCCCCACCTCAGTGCAGGTGGAGTTGAGAGACTTGATTTACTGCCTGGCTCTGAACCAGAGCCTAGGCTGATGGACTATTTGCAGCTCCACCTGAGTGAAGGCTGGAGGAGGCACTTGGGCTGCTGGGAGGCAGCCAGGGCAAGAAAAGGAAGCAGGTCCAACCCCCTTGCCAGTGATTAGGGACCATTTCAGACTGCAGTTTGCCACTGAGAAAAGTGGCTAGATGACTACTGGCAGTAGCCACTGAGGCAAGGTGAGTGTAGAGGGTCGAGGTTCCCCGGGAGGAAAGATCCAGAGTGTGGGGACACTGCCGTGGGGCAGCACCCCCAGGTAAGGGGCACCATGGTCTGGGAGGGATGTGGGGCTTGAACTGGTGGAGTTAAAGTGACTGCAGAGGGGCAGGGGAGAAACCGGCCAGAGGAGGGCGCTCCTGAGCTGGATGAGCTAATTCCTGGACTGACCAGCAAGAGGCGCCGTGGCGGTGAGTGCCCCGCCCTGCTACAGTGCTCCACAACCCACTCTCATCCCCTCTACTTCGTAGTTCTTGTCAATGACTCTGTGGTAGAGAAGGAACTAAAGGTAGTTAGCCTGTGCGTGCTGACTGCCCTCATGGTGGGGCATGAGGAGGGACAGTGCATGTGCGGGCCTAACGGACACTGCTACCGAAATTCTTCGATCAGTAGTGCAGGGATGCAGACAGACCAGCAGTGGAGTCCCCATAGGGGGACATATCTCAAAGAACGATCATTACTGCACAATGTGAGTAACTTCATTTCTCTGAATGGAAATGACTGGACACGTCAGGGCATACAGTTTGGGGAAATTCAGGACTGGGAGTGTGTTGGGGTCACCTTGCTGGTTGTAACCCAAGCGGGTAGAAGCCAGCGTGGGGCTGTAGCCAGGCAGTTGGGGTCAGAGTTGGTGAAGCAGGGCTCGCTGCATAGCACACAGACACAGAGAATGACATGCATGCCTCTTTGCGGACTGTAAGTGTCCCAGGCAGAGAGCTGCAGTAGCAAAGCATTGTGAGGAACTCAGGGTAAGAAGTGACAACCTCTCACTGGTCTGGATTGCAGCCCAAAGGGTTAACACTTCCCCAGCCTTCTCCCCTTTGTATCCTGGGACCAGTACGGCTATTACACCAGTGCAAACATTAAATGCATTTCTCAAGTAGGAGTTGGCAACATACTAAGTACAAAAATAAAACTTCAGCCAGACTTACAATACATGACAAGGTGTTTATCTTCATCTGATTAGGTTCGGAAAATACGTCCTGCAGAGCGAGCATACAAAGAGGGAAATGGTATTTTGATCACTGCTTCACTTCTTGGCATCCCAACAGAGCAGTCACTTATGGGAAAGCCATGATACTTAGTGTGAGATACAGGGTTTTGCAGATAGTGGAGTTACACTAGGAATAGGTTTGGACCTACAGTATCTCCAAATGTTTCTATAAAACATGTACATTTAGTTTTGACATATAAATGTTTGATTCTTCACGGTCTCTCTTCACAGGTTGTCATGCAATGTCAATTTTTCTAATTACTGAATCCGGGAAGGAAAAAAGGCAGAAACGAGCCTGCAATCACCTGAACGCTACACCATGAAAACAGGGTATAAAGGCTACTCACTTTTGATTTGGCATGTTTATTTTAAAGTGTGAGTAGTGGGGGGGCAAAACAACCTATGTGAGGCTTGGAAGGCAGCACACACAGCAATGGAAAGTGACTAGATTTCTTTCCCTGTTTTTCTTTCAAGACGCTGCTATGATAAACTTGTCTGTAAGAGGTTACTTGCATCTGCACCTATTCATAGCTATGCTATAAGAGACTTCAAGGTGGCACACTTTATATAGTTGTACTTTTCAGGGCTCTCCAAGATGTCATTTGCTGAGGATAACATCAGGTTAAACACTTGTTTTTGTGTGTGTGTGTTTCAGGGGAGTAAGCATCTTACTTTTTTATTCCTTATGGGACTGATACAAAGTCTATTAAAATCAAAAGAGAGACTTCAGAGATTTTGGTTCAGGCCCTCTAACTGCAAACTTCAAAGTAATAGCTTGGTATATCTGTGAAAAGCTGTTCTCTTAGGCCCCAACTCAATAAGCATAGGGTTAAGTGCTTTACTGAATAGGAATGAACTTAAGTATGTTCTTAAATGCTTTGCAAAATCGGATAAGGTAGTTCAGAATTTCCTTTCAAGTACCTGATCTCACTGTCTATGCACACTTGTAACTCCCATTGAAGTAAATGGGAATTTTGCATGTGAAAAGGACTTCAAGATTCATACCCTACCTAGTTCATACATGACTGGTGCATGTCATTTCAAATCTTTTGTATTCATCCAAAGTTTAGTTATGTTGAATTTTTCTTATATAAGATCTGATGGTTAAAATTTCCCTCTAAGTTCATGACCAGGTGTAAAACAGGGTAGAAGCTGGTCCTATATTTCAGAAATCAGAATGTTGAACAGAAATTAGTATCTTGGATCTAAGTGTTTTTTGTATAGTACAATTTAATGTTTCATATTGTAATCATTCATTTTAAAAGTCCAGTGCGAGATCTCTCTAGTCTTAAGGAGGGAAAAGGAGAAAGAATATTTACTGGATCCCAGCTGACTAATCCAGGTATTTGTATCAGTGTGTTTCTTGTATACTACTCACTCATATGTGTAATCACAGTAACTGCAGATTATATCTAGATTTTCCATAGAATTTGGTTACATTGTTCATTAATCATGTTGGCTTTCAACTTGTTCTGATGAAAGGTGCCTGAGACCTATCATTTAGTAGATCCTTTTACAATGGGGTATTATGAAAAGAGAAAGGGTCCAACTATTTGGTGTCTAATAGAGTTGCAGGGGTCAGGCTGTATTGGTTTATAGTTTAACGTAACAAACAGCATGTTATTAAAGTAACCATACACTTCAAAATACTAGGTGCATCAAGTACCTGCACTGCTTCAGTAATTGAAAGCCACTCAAATCAACATATCTAAGGTCACTTGCATGCTATGCCAGATGTTATTTCTTACTCATTATGTGATTTGATCAAAGGAACAAATCCTTGAAGTACTACAGCATAGATTGCAACTGGGATTTTACAGCAGAATAAAAATGCCATGAAATAGCTATTTAATTGACTCGGAACTAGTTGTCTTGTGTAATTCAAGCTAGTAGTTGCTTTCACATCAGGAGAAACCTTTGAAATATTTCCATTGCTGTTGAATCCAGGACTTTGCTGAGCCACATTTTCATGCTGGTTTGATGATGATGGTTGTGCCTTAGCACATAACAGGGCAGACCACAAGAACGTTGTCATCACTTGCTCTTGTGATTCAGAGAAATTCACTATAGCTTGGTGCCATCCACAGCTGATGAAACTGGAATTCTGAGGTTCATGTACAATTTTGTTCCCTCCTGGTGACCAGGCCATTAACACAACCATGACTTACTCATAGGATGAAAATTCACCCACATGCAGAGAGCAGGCACAAGGACTCATCACCAGATAAGTCCTAAAAAAATAGGTTTACTTGGAACTCAGGTGGTGCAAAGGCCTTGCTCTTGTCACATGCACAGTAATGAATTTCATTCTGTGTGAACTTTGTCTACTGCTGTTTAAATTTCACTATTAGTGATATTTTGGGATCCACAAATGTATGTGTGCGTAAGACACAGGGGGAGGCTAAATGTAAAGGAAAGTTCTTCTGCAGTGCCCTTTCCCACAGTAAAGGCTGCATATGTAGCAGATCTTGCACAGCTGTGTTTGTATGGAAGTAAAATACAGAGGATTGAGACCCACTGTAGCTCTTCTTCTCTCTGACATCCAAAATGGCTACATTTGCAGAAATAAAGGTAAGGGAGGTATCCCACTAGGGACAAAACATTACTGGGACATCCCAAAATGACTGATATGGGAAGCAGCATGGCCTAGTGGACAGAATACTTTGTTGGGACTCAGGCAACATGGATTCTCTTCTGGGCTTGACCACTGGTCTGCTGGGTGACCTTGGGCAAGTAACGTCACCTCTATGTGCCTCAGTTTCCCCATCCATAAATTAAGATTAGTAACACCTACCTCTCTTGTAAAGCGTTTTGAGAGATACTAATAAAGAACACTGTATAAGAGCTAGATATCATTATAGAAGAAAGGGCTGAAATGTTCACACCTAAGAGCCATAGTGGGGAACAAAGGTTATGGTGGGTTGTTTAGGTTAATAATTATGGAGTTTTGAACAGAGGTGCCTGAAAGAAGAGATGGTCTGTTAGTTACAAAGTTTATGGGATAAACCATATATTTTTATGGAAGATATGTTTTTCCTATACAGCAAAAAAAAATAAAAAATTAAAAAAAAATCCCCCATAGATCTACCCAGACATCTTGGGACTTGAACCATGCTCATTGCTGGGGATAAAGATCAGAGACTACTTGCTGTAAAGGTGGGGCATTGTGCCTGCTACAGTGTTAATTTTGCTTAAGCCACTGTAATAGCACCTTTTGTGGTTGCATGCTTAGTTAATATCAGTTGGTTTAACCAGTTTTATTGTATGACTTTCCCTGTATTTTCTCTATTATGCCAATAAACTTTGCTTTTATTTAAGACAACCTTAATTGTATGTGAAGCCTGTTACCTTGGGTCACACACTTGGGTCACAGCAGAGAGTGCTCAGATGCCATGGTGAGGGCACTGCATAAATATGAAGAGGAAGGTACCTAAATTCTGACATGAGTCTAATTCAGGAGGATCAGTCTCAGTACAAGGGTAAAATCTTTGCATTCTCTTCTTCAGCTGGGGCGTGGAGTTAAAACATCCTATACAATTTTACTGTGCCCATCCACTACCAGCCTGTTTCTAATACAGTCGCTGTTGGATACTCATTGTTCAAAGTAGTGGGGGGGAAATGTCAAACATATCATGTTTGCTTGCCTCTTACAACTCTCTGCCACCTTTCATGTGGCTGCAGCTAATTTAATCCTAGATGCCTAGCTAGATGGGTATAGTGCTTTACAACCCAGGGTCAAAGCAACAGGATCCGTTGCTGGAATACATGTGAGATTGCAACAATTATGCTGGATGCAGTGCTTAAAGTGAGCTGGGTCACAGACCTCTGAAATAAAATTTCTAAAAAACAAGCTAGGTCCCTTAGGGGCACATGCATTAAGTGATGCCTGGGGGAAATCCCTCTCTGACTGGCTGCTTTCCCCACTTGCTCACCTCCTGGTGAAAAGCAGCCAGATCTGTGTCTCCTTCCCTACAGGAGCCAACACCATTCTCTCAGGAAAGGAATGGGGAGACGGGGACAGAAAGCCCAGAAGCAAAGTCTGGCTCTGCTCCCACAACCTGTGAGTAATGGGATGGTGCCTCTGCTCCTCTCCTCTCCCTCCCTGCAACATCCAGCCTGGAAAGGGGAAGAGGGGACCCCACTACAGCTGCCCCCAGGCCTTGGACGCTGGGATGAAGAACCCTAGGAGATGCAGGAAGAGCAGAAGTGAGGCTCTGTAGAGGACAGGTGGAACCCATGTGGGGATTAGAATTGTTGTGGGGACTCAATCTGGTGGTTGGAAGCAGAATTAATTGCTAGGCAGGGGAACTGGCACGTGTTTCAGGTTACTTTAAGCACTGGCTGGATGCAAATCTAATTTTGACCTTGTCTTCGCTACAAAATTTTATCAAGTGTTAACATGACGTGTTGACAGTTTTGCAGTCTGGTTATAGCCAGGTCCTTGAAGAGTGGCAGAAGGGCCCAAAAATAGCTAAAATAAAGGGAGGCAGCATGTTTAGGTTTTAACTGACAGAATTCACTATCGATTATTATTTGTATTATCTATCTGTCCAAACTTGTGTCAGAGCCTCCTTGTGCTAGGCACTGTGCTTATGCAAAAGAGAAGACTGTCCCTGCCCAAAGAGGTTACAATCCAAATAGACAAGACAGACTAAAGGTCAGAGAAGAGAAGTATTCTTATGCCCATTTTACAGATGAGGAAATGAGACAGTCAGTTTAAATGACTTGCCCAAGGATACACAGGAGGTCTATAGCAGAGCCTGAAATTGAACCTATATCTCATGGGTGCCCGTCTAGTGCCTTTATCACAAGGACAATCTTACTCTCAATTTTAACTATGTAAACAGGATCTGGAGGGCATCATAGAATCATAGGACTGGAAGGGACCTCGCAAGGTCAGTTAGTCCAGTCTTCTGCACTAAGTATTATCTAAACCATCCCTGACAGGTATTTGTCTAACCTGCTGTTAAAAATCTTCAATGACAGGCAATTTATTCCAGTGCTTAAACACCTTGACAGGAAGCTTTTCCTAGTGTCCAATCTAAACCTCCTTTCCTGCAATTTAAGCCCATTGCTTCTTGTCCTATCCTCAGAAGTTAAGAAAAACAATTTTTCTCCCTCCTCCTTGTAACAACCTTTTATGTACTTGCAAACTGTTATCATGTTCCCTCTTCTCCAGAATAAACAACCCCAAGTTTTTCAATCTTCCCTCATAGGTCATGTTTTCTGTCTCTTTAATCTTTTGTTGCTCTCTTCTGGACTTTCTCCAATTTGTCCACATCTTTCCTGAAATGTGGCACCCAGAACTGGACACAATACTGCAGTTGAGCCCTAATCAGCACGGAGTAGAGCGGAAGGATTACTTCTCGTGTCTTGCTTACAATACTCCTGCTAATACATCCCAGAATGATGTTGGCTTTTTTTTTTTTTTTTGCAACAGTGTTACTCTATTGACTCATATTTAGTTTGTGATCCACTATGATCCTCTGATCCCTTTCTGCAGTACGCCTTCCTATGCAGTCATTTCCCATTTTGTATGTGTGCAATTGATTGTTCCTTCCTAAGTGGAATTCTTGACATTTGTCCTTATTGAGTTTCATCCTATTTACATCAAACCAATTCTCCAGTTTGTCCAGATCATTTTGAACTTTAATCCTATCCTTCAAAGCACTTGCAACCCTTCCCAGCTTGGTATTGTCCACAAACTTTATAAGTGTACTCTCTATGCCATTATCTAAATCTTTGATGAAGATATTGAACAGAACCAGACCCGGAACTGATCCCTGTGGGACCCCACTCAATATGCCCTTCCAGCTTGAGTATGGACAAACTGATGATTACTCTCTGGGAATGGTTTTCCAACTAGTTATGTACCCACTTTATAAAAGTTCCATCTAGGTTGTGTTTTCTTAATTTGTTTGAGTTCATGTGAGACAGTATCAAAACCCTCACTAAAGTCAAGATATACAAGAACTACTGCTTCCCTCCATCCACAAGGCTTCCCCCCATCCACCATGACCAAAGGTTTTCAAAAGGAACTGGAGCTTTTGGGTGCCTGAATCTTTGGGTGTCCAAACTGACACACACTAAATAGGCCTGATTTGCTAAGGGAGTATATTTAGCGCTTCCTGAAAATCAGGCTCCTTTAGGGTGGCAAGTTGACTGTCCAAAAACTCAAGCACTCAAAATCACTAGTCACTGTTGAAAATCCTGGCTTATGGTGATGAAAACATTAGATGTGCTTAGATAGATAATCCATCCAGTGCTTGTTTAAATCTCTTCAGAAGACCCACTTTTTTCTAAAGCCCACAAAGAAAAAAAATGTTTTAAAAAAATGAACAGCCAACTTCTTCACCTTGAGTTTGCTCTGTTTTGTCAGTGATTTAGACTGTAAATTCCATGAGCAGGGGACATCTCTGCTTCTTTTTCTGCAGTGCTAAGCATACTATTAGTGTTTAATTATATTTAGATTTTATAGGATCAAACAAAATAATACTCAATAGAGAATTCCAAACCAGTTACATATTAACTTCATAGCCTTATTAAAATTCCCAATTCAACCCCATATCTGGCCTCATCAATCCATAATCTAAACTGGAGTTTAGCAGGACATCAGGGTTAATACCCCTACTCTTTCAAAAAGTTTCATGGGACATTCATTGACTACAAGTGATCAGGATCTTTCTTTTCTGTCACACCTGAAAGATGTGCAAAGAATCTCCTACTGCCATGCTGGAGAATTAATTTGCTTTGACTTCCCAAGCTACATAACATCACCCAAATTTAAGAGTTTGCTTCTGAGGTGTTCCATCCAGGTAGAATCCTGCTCAGTTTGTGAGTTCCAACTGCATTACAACCTGATGTCATCTGGAGATGCTAAATTTCTCTTTTTTGCCTGAGTTTCTGGGCAACGCTGTTGCTTGTAAAAATTAGGGACTTAAAGGGCAGAGTATAGAGGCTGACAGATTGCACAATCCTTATCTGCACTTTTACATAGCTGTCACTGCACCTCAGTCTTGACCTGTAATGCCACCTGAACAGGAGTTATTAACTTTGCTAAGCTGTGCCCGTGGGACAATGTACTTCCAAATGTGGTCCATGGTAAGAGGAAAGCTGGCCTGGTGGTAAAGGCACTGGATGGAGATGTGGATCTAGTTCCTCATTCTGCAACAGACTTCCCTGGTGAATCTGGGAAAGCTACTTAGTCTTCCTGTGGATCAGATCACTCCCTGTTTAATGGAGACAACACTGACCTACCTTGGGGATAAATTCATTAATATATGTGAAGTACTCACAGGCTCTGCTGATAGATTCTGTAGAAAAATCTACACTGATAGACAAGTTGCCATTATAACAGCTTACGTTTAAAGTCTAAATCATGTTAATTGTTCTTTCAAAAGGAGAAGAAAACAAAATCTGAAATCATTAACTGAATCATCCTAAGAGACATAGCAGAAGTTGACACAATAATACAGTGCGGCCTAGTGGATTAAGTACTAGACTGGCAGTGAGGAGACCTGCGTTCTCTACCACTAACTTACTATCTGACTGTAGGCAAGTGATTTCCACACTCTGTGCCTTTGTTTTGTCTTCCATCCTTTGTCCCTTTGTCTATCTTGTCCACTTAGACTGTTAGCTTTTTGTGGCAAGAGTTGTATCTTACTGTGTCCAGGTTTAAATACCAGCAAGGGAAATTTAGAAATTGGAAACTGGCAGAGAAATAAAATGATTTAATGCTATTCTTGTTTCTTTATTTTAATGTCCACCAGAGGAACATACAAGGTATTCTCTGTTTGCAGAAGTGGCTGGTATCACAGAGATTTTTAATGTGCCTCATGATTCTTTAGGCAATATACACATTACCTTAACCTACTTTCCCTTAGCCTTTTTTTTTAAATGATTCCTTGCATAACAAGTAACTTTATTTCAGAGAGAAATTTGCATACTCTCAAAAGGAGAGAGAAATTCAAATCAGGCATACATAATACACATCCCAGTTGCAAATCTATTTGCTTTTGGGCAGCTGGGAAATGGGTACTTACTAACCATTTTCTAAGTTCTTCTGGCAAGTGTGCTGCCTTGTGTTCAATGGTTGCTCACTAAGTAAAAATCCTATGGCAACCAATAGATGGAAGCCAAAAAATGTTGCAATATTATTATAGAGGATTCATCTGCTTATTTTTACAGTTAGCCTTACACAACCCCTTACTTTTGGACTCTGCCTTATGTAAAATATTTTGTTAATGTTCCATTTATTTCCATTGCAGACTGCACATTAGGATAACTCACTTACCCTTATAAGTGAGTCACATACTTTCCCTTTATGATGTTATCCTGGCCTCCTGTAACCCTTTTATATAATGTGTATTTGTTGCTACAGCATTGCAAAAGTTTTAACACTTGCCCTTAAGTATTTTTATCTTTGTAATGCAAAGTGTTGCTACAGTATTTTGAAAATAATTTCCCTTGCTGGTATTTAAACATGTCAAAATTAATTTTGAGAAATGAGTGTGGCTTTTGTTTGAGTATCAGATTAAGTGTTTGTGTCATGAGTCAATGTAATGGGTGGATCACAGAAACCCCCTTGGGACTGCCACCTCATGTGTTGAGACTACCTCTGAGCCCGTTTTCCCATGCAGCTTGGGACTTCAAAACCCTGTCTTGTTGAGCCAGACACACTAGCCTGCTATAAACACAGACCCAGGTCTGAACTACATCCCCCAAAAGCTGCAGGCTTAACTGAAACAGCTTAAAACTGCTCCTGTCCCTAGCACCCAGATACCCATTCCCAATGGGATTCAAACCCCAAATAAATCAGTTTTACTCTGTATAAAGCTTATACAGGGTAAACTCAGAAATTGTTCACCCTCTATAACACTGATAGAGAGATATGCACAGCTGTTTGCTCCCCCAGGAATTAATTACTTGCTCTGAGTTAATTAATAAGTAAAAAGTGATTTTATTAAATATAAAAAGTAGGGTTTAAGTGGTTCCAAGTAATAACAGACAGAATAGAGTAAATTCAGGCCGCCCAGAGGAGTGGGAAAGTGGGGCAATTTGCCCCAGGCACCACAGGGGCCCTGCGAGCCCTGGCCCGGCAGCGGTCCCAGTCTTCGGCGGTATTTCGGCAGCAAGGGACCCTTCAGTGATGCTGAAGATGTGAAGCGACTGAAGGGCCTCCCGCCGCCGAAATGCCTCCGAAGACCCAGACCGCTGCCGGGTGAGTACAAGCACTGCAGCTGCCCCGCTTTGCCCCAGGCCCCCAAATCCTCTGGGCAGCCCTGAGTAAATTCCCAAGCAAAATAAAACAAAAAACGTATAAATCTAAGCCTAATACAGCAGGAAACTAAATGCAGGTAAATCTCACCCTCAGAGATATTCCAATAAGCTTCTTTAACAGACTAGATTCCTTCCTAGTCTGAGTCTAGCAATCACTCACACCCCTGTAGTTATGGTCCTTTGTTCCAGTTTCTTTCAGGCATCTCTTTGGGGTGGAGAGGCTATCTTCTGAGCCAGCTGAAGACAAAATGAAGGGGTTTCCAGGGCCTTTTATAGTCTCTTTCTCTCGTGGGTGGAAACCCCTCTGTTCTCCTGTGTAAAATCCCCTCAACAAGATGGAGTTTGCAGTCACCTGGGCAAGTCAGATGTCTGTGAATGATTCATCTTTTTGCAAGCCGATGCCATTGTTTACATGTTAGTTTGAATGATCCCGAGAAAGCTCAGATGTGGATTGGCGTCTCCCAAAGTCCATTGTTAGTTAAATGCTCCCAATTACTTGCATAATCCCTTCACATTATGTTGAACAAATCTGCCTTATGTGCTTCCTACTGCAAACACTTTAAATACAAGCAGAGCCAATGCTCATAACCTCAGATATAAAAATGATACATGCATACAAATAGAATATATGTAGTAGATCATAACCTTTGAAAAGATATGTTACGTGGCATATCTAGCATAAAGCATATTTCAGTTATGTCATATTTACACTCATAAGCATATTTCTATAAAACATTATGGGGTGCAATGTCACAGTCACTACCTATTTGTCTTTAAAATGTGTTATTTTCTTTCAGTCATTACCAGTGAAATGAAAATGTGTAAACAACCATGAAAAAAGTCATAATTATATATTTCAGGGGGGTACACCAAAACTCCTATGGTGCAAAGAGGGCTGTTTCATGGCACTCTCTCTCTCTTTCTGTAATACACCCATCATTGCTGCATCTAGACTCTACCATCAAATATCATAAGAGTTATGGTTGACACAGCCATGACCCAAAAATCCAGCCAGGACAGACACACCAGTGAAATATTGCTCCTCCCTCCTCCACAAAATATGACTTAAATCTGACAGTTTGTTCATCTTTAACCAACAGAATTGCAATATGTAAAGTTCCCTACATCAGTTGTATGAAGACTGCCTGCATTATACCTGATGTTGCAATCCCATCGCCCATGACAAATTACACATAACTGTTGTGAAATTAAATTCTAAATAAATAAAATGCCTGGAAGTCTTTTTCTCTTTCTTGAACAAACAGAATCTTACATTAACTTGCAGATGGCAAGAGGGTGTGTGTGTATGTGTGTGTGTGTGTGTGGTAGTTTTTCTAATTAAAATCTTGTGTTAGCCTTTGAGTATGTAAAGCACATCACAGGAACTGCTCAGACCAAGCCTCTGATTCTGCAAACACCACTAACTTCAATGGCTTTGAAGCGGACCCTTAAACATGTATAACTTTACTCCAATGAATAGCATCATTTAAATCTTCACTTCGATTGTAAGCTCTTCAGATCACAGAATATCTTTTTGTTCTGTGTTTGCACAGTGCCTAGTACAATGGGGTGCTGATCCATGACTGGTTTCCCAGGTGCTTCTACGATATAAATGGTAAATAATAAATGCTTAAATATTTGAAAGGATGAAGCACAAATTTGGCCCTAAATCTCTCTCATTTTATGATGCCAACTGCTCCCTAACCTTCAGAGAACATTCTCTTCTACTAGAGTATTTTGTTGTCCATGCAGAGCAGATTTTATATTTGAATTTCATCAGGAACTGACCTTAAATTATAAAAATCCATTTCTCACAGAACGTAAGCAGGATTTAATCCAGCTTTGAGGAAAATAAAATGTATTAATCTACTTCAGCACCACAACAACTGTGCTAGGCGGATAATCTATTAAGCGTAAATGAAAATGATGGCATGATTTTCTTCTTATGGCCTTAATCGGAAAAGGTCACCTAAAAATTCCACAAGCCTAGGTCTCATTTGTCATGTTAGATGCTTCTAGTATACCTCGAAGTAGCAATGTCAAAAATGCAGTTCAGTGTGTTTTGTTAAGAATTTTTTTAAAACGTTTGCCTTTCAGTTTTATCCAACATACTGCAATACTCATTACCAAGTTACCAGCCATATGAGAGCTGAAAGTACAAAGACAGAGCAAGGAAGGATTTGGGGAGATCTTTTTTTACAGCTGCTTCTAACTTTCAAGGTTTAGAAACAGATATGAGCAAACAGGTTTGTAAAAAAGAAAATACATTTCTAGAACCAAATTCAATTTTTTCAAAGTTCTGAAATGTTTGGGTACATTTACTTGAGTCCCCATTTCTGGCAAAATACGTGCTAAAATATCAGAAGAAAGGCTGTTGTCATAGTACTTTCAGTCATGAGCCATGAGATTTCCAGTAAAAAGCCAAGATCCAGAAACTGGATCCAGGTGGGTAGCAATGGAGTTTTCTGCTGGCAGAGTCGCCCTCCCACATAGATACAGCTGTTGCCTCAGGATCCAATTTTTCATACAGTAGAGGTTTGGAGAGGCATCAGAAACAAGCCTTGTGATATTTTTCCCCATTACCATTTAGAAGCCAGCACTGTGGTTCTTGCAGCAGGAATCTGTACTGCAGACACATCGCATCATACATGCCCTCTTACTATGTCCAGCACTTTTAAACCAACCATACATACCTTAAGCAGAGTTGCTGATTCCAGTTGTTAAATAGTGTGCTGTATTGTACATATGAACTGTTTAGAGCTGTGGGGTATTTTCCTGGGTTGTTTGCACTATGACTGAAGAATCTTCATGTAAGCAGAGTCAGGATAAGCTCTACCCTGACATCTGGTGGAAAGAATTTCAGAGAGTGTATTTGCATAGGCACGCCTACCCTATCCCAGACTGCTGAGCGGTGGGACTGCTTGGTGACAAATGACTCACCCTCAGTTGGGTGGTACTTGCTAGACAAGGGACATGGGTTCCAAAACCCAGTGAAGTGAGAGAGAGGCTGGGGACAGGTATCTGTGCCTGGTGGTGCAAGCTCCTTGTGGAGCCAAAAGCACCAGTTGCACCCCCTCCTCTCTCCACTGTGGAATGTCAGAGTTGATTTTTTTATTCCCTCAAGAATCTAAATACAGGTTACTGAGCTGAATGCACTTTGGGCTAATGGTGCACTAGCACTGGGGCTCCCCCACTAAGAGCTGAGATCACTAAGAGTTGAAATCACAAAAGAGCTGAAATGACTGAGCTGAGAGCACTGAGTACTGTGCTAACTAGTGGGGGAGCCTGAAGATATGCTGTGGAACAGAGCAGCTGGCGGAGTGGAGCAGTTGCGGGGACGGCTGGAGCGGATCACGGGACAGCTGGTGGCAGCAGAGCGGAGTAGCTGTGGGATGGGTGGAGCGGCCCACAGAGTAAGCGGAGCCGAGCAGTTTTGCAGAGCAGCTCATGGAGCAGAGCAGCTGGTAAAGCGGAGCAGTTCGTGGAGAAGGCGGAAGCAGAACCCACGGAGAGGCAGGGCAGTTGGCCCCGGACCACGTAAGGTGCCCCTTTCTACCCAGGCTGGGGGGAGGGACCTCTACAGATAAACTCTCGAACTCTGGGGTGGCATTGACCAGAGACTTTTGGGTTGTTGGACTTTGGGGTGATTGGACTTAAAACCCTAAGCGGAAAAAGGACAGTGCCAAACGTACTTGGAGGTGGATTTTTGTTTATGGTTTGTGTTATAACCCTGTTTGTGGTGTTTCTCCAATGGGATGCCGCATTGATTCCTTCCTTTATTAAAAAAGATTTTGCTACACTCAGACTCCGTGCTTGCGAGAGGGGAAGTATTGCCTCCTAGAGGCGCCCAGGGGGGTGTGGTATGTGAGTGTCCCAGGTCACTGGGTGGGGGCTCGAGCCGGTTATGCATTGTGTTACTGAAACGGAACCCCTGGATACTGAACCCGGCCCTTGTTGCTGCCAACTCAGAGGGGCAGAAGGGTTACATTCATAAGGAAGCAACTGATATGCATGTGAGGAGGTCTGGGAATAATTTGACTGTTTAAAAGTAAACATTTTAATCTCAAACAAAAATGTGAAATTAGAGAAAAATATTGCAGTATGGGCAGATTTGCTGGCAGCAACATCGATTTTTTTGTAAAAGGTGACAGAGTCCTATGGCACCTTACAGACTAACAGACATATGGGAGCATAAGCTTTCGTGGGTGAATTCCCACTTTGCCAGTACCCACAATCACAATAGGAAAAACCCAGAAACTAGAGATTCATGTAAATTCCTCTGTTAATATTTAGGGAATCTATCAAGCTGAATTGCAATCTGTGGGCTTTAAACACCTGGTTAATAGCTTTTCTGAAATAGCTAACTTACAGCCATACATATAGCATATCCCATTAAATCTGATTCTCAGGCCTGTTCTTGTGGCACCCTCTCCACTCTCTCCTTTCCTTCCTCCTCAGTGCCACACAACCTGAGATTGTTCTAGCACTTCCAGTGGTGTTGTCAATCCCCTGAGTGGCCACAAAAGCCTAATTGGTTCAGGCTATCTCTCATCCCCCTGCTACAGTACTGCCAACCTGTTACCATTTAATCATAAATCTTGCAATAATTTGTGTGTTTTCTTAAAGTCTCTGCACCTGGAGTCAGGTGATTGTGAGAATCTCAGCTTTTATTTGGGAAATAAAAATTTCTGGCCCTTATGGTTGTGGAGAAAAGCTTAAAACTCATAAGGTGAATAACAGACTCAAAATGTATTATTTTTTAAAATCTAATGATTTGGGGGATGAGGTGGCTAGGCTCATTCGTTTTGCATGCTTGGGGTTGGCCATACTGCAATTGCTGCAGAATGCTTTGTATTAGTCAGTTGTAACCTCATCTCCCCCACAATTGCTGGAGACATTCTTGGGTTTTCACCCCTTGATTGCTGCTGTAGGCAAGAGACGGAAATGCAATCTTGACTGGTTCTTTCTCTTTGCAAGATTCTGATGTGCCATCACCATCATGGTTGGTAGTCACAGAGGAAGGATGAAAGAATGGATGGGGTTGGAGACAGAACTTTTCTCTCAGTCCTAATGCTCTGCAGGTAGGATCCTTTCAGAACAGTGTTTACAAAGAATGTTATATTAAAACAACAAAAATACAGTCATACTTTGCAATTTCATTACATCTTTGAAGTACTACCCAAAGCCAGCCTAGAGCAGAGGTTCTCAACCTATTTACCATTGTGGGCCGCATATGCGTGTTACATGGGCTGCATCCAATACTACCTGTATGGCCCTGAGGATGTGACATGGGCTTCAGCTCTGTGCTGATTGGGCTGCAAGCGTCCCGTGAGCCACATGTTGAGAACCAGTGGCCTAGAGTCACCTTTGAAAGTATGTCACAACAGAGTTGATGTACATTGTGAGACCAGTGTCGGGGCAGCCTGCATTACCATCACTTGTTGTATCTTTGTGGATAAACAACTAGAAGATTGCAATTTCTAAAGTTCCCTTCTTGCATGCGATGTTTTGGTGATAGATACTTTCAGATCCCTGATCAAGACTTTGGAAAAGACGGTTACTCACCTTTGTAACTGTTGTTCTTCGAGATGTGTTGCCCATATCCATTCCAGTTAGGTGTGTGTGCGCCGCGTGCACGTTCGTAGGAGAAACTTTTACCTTAGCAACCCTCGGCAGGTCGGCTGGGCACCCCCTGGAGTGGCGCCGCTATGGCGCCTAATATATACCCCAGCCGACCAGGCCACCCCTCAGTTCCTTCTTGCCGGCTACTCCGACAGAGGGGAAAGAGGGTGGGTTTGGAATGGATATGAGCAACACATCTCGAAGAACAACAGTTACAAAGGTGAGTAACCGTCTTTTCTTCTTCTTCTTCGAGTGATTGCTCATATCCATTCCAGTTAGGTGATTCCCAAGCCTTACCTAGGCGGTGGGGTCGGAGTGAGATGTGGCAGTATGTAGAACTGTTGCGCCAAAGGCTGCATCATCTCTTGATTGCTGGACCAGTGCGTAGTGCGAGGTGAATGTGTGGACTGATGACCAGGTCGCTGCACGGCATATCTCCTGGATAGGTACGCACGCCAGGAAGGCAGCTGATGACGCTTGAGCTCTAGTGGAATGCGCTGTGAGGTGGCCAGAAGGGACATGAGCTAGATCGTAGCATGCGCGAATGCATGCAGTCACTCAGGAGGAAATCCTCTGAGAGGAGATTGGCAGGCCTTTCATCTGCTCCGTGACCGCCACAAACAGCTGGGGAGACTTTCGGAATGGCTTTGTTCGCTCAATGTAGAAAGCGAGTGCTCTGCGTACATCTAAGGAGTGTAGCTGCTGCTCCCTCTGAGAAGAGTGGGGCTTCGGGAAGAAGACCGGGAGGAAGATGTCCTGGTTGGTATGGAAGGCAGACACAACCTTAGGGAGGAACGCCGGGTGGGGTCGCAGCTGTACCTTGTCTTTATGGAAAACAGTGTAGGGTGGGTCCACTGTGAGAGCTCTCAGCTCGGAGACCCGCCTGGCCGATGTAATGGCCACCAGGAAGACTGTTTTCCATGATAGGTACAGGAGTGAGCAAGTCGCTAGTGGCTCAAATGGTGGGAGCATGAGCCTGTTTAGGACCAAGTTAAGGTCCCAGGTAGGGGCAGGGCGACGTACGGGGGGATAGAGACGCTCTAGGCCTTTAATGAACTGAGCGAACGATGGGTGGGAGAACACGGAGTGGCCACCTTCTCCTGGTCGGAAAGTGGATATGGCCGCTAAGTGTACCTTCAGGGAGGTTGTCGCCAGGCCCTGCTGCTTAAGGTACCAGAGGTAGTCTAGGACCGTGGGGATCGGAGCCTCCAAAGGGGTAACGCCCTGAGTTGCACACCAGCAAGAGAAGCGTTTCCACTTCGCCAAGTACGTTAAGTGGGTGGAAAGCTTCCTGCTGCTAAGGAGAACATGCTGAACCAGCACGGAGCAGCTCAACTCCGCCTCGTTCAGCCATGTAGGAGCCACGCCGTGAGGTGGAGGGCTCGTAGGTCCGGGTGACAGAGCCTGCCGTGGTCCTGTGTGATCAGGTCTGGATGGAGAGGGAGGGGGACTGGAGAGTCCACAGACAGATCCAGCAGTGCGGTGAACCAATGCTGTCTGGGCCACGCAGGTGCGATCAGGATTAGACGCGCTTTGTCCCTGCGGAGTTTCAACAGGACCTTGTGCAGTAGGGGAAACGGAGGGAAGGCATACAATAGGTGGTGCCTCCATGACAGGAGGAATGCGTCCATGATCGACCCGGGAGAGAGACTCTGAAAGGAGCAAAACTCCTGGCACTTCCTGTTCGAGCGGGAAGCGAACAGGTCTATGTGGGGAAATCCCCACCTCTGGAAGAGGGAATGTATGACGTCCGGTCTGATCGACCATTCGTGGCAGAGAAAGGACCGGCTGAGCCTGTCCGCCAGTGCATTCCGGACCCCTGGAAGAAAGGACACCACAAGATCTATCGACTGGGCTATACAGAAGTCCCAGAGTCGAACGGCTTCCTGACATAGGGGAGATGAACGGGTCCCTCCCTGTTTGTTGATGTAGTACATGGCCGTTGTGTTGTCCGTGAATACCGAAACACAACGGCCGTGTAGGTGTTGTTGGAATGCCTGGCAGGCGAGGCGGACTGCCCTCAACTCCCAGACGTTTATGTGAAGTGTCAACTCCTGGGATGACCAGAGACCCTGGGTACGCAGGTGCCCTAAGTGGGCCCCCCAACCCAGGGATGATGCATCCGTTGTCAAAGTCATCGACGGTGGCTGTGGATGGAACGGCATCCCCGCGCATACGAGGGATGGAGTTAGCCACCAGTCGAGGGAGCAGAAGGTGCCAGGGGGGACTGTCACCAGGACGTCTAGGTGGTCCCTGCCCAGGCGGAATACCGAATGAAGCCACGTTTGGAAGGGTCTCATGCGGAGTCTGGCATACTTTGTCAGATAAGTACATGCGGCCATATGTCCCAGGAGTGCGAGACAGGTGCGAGCTGAGGTGATCGTGGAGGCCTGCAAGCTTCGTATGATCGAGACGATCGTCTGGAAGCGGGGCTGAGGTAAGTAGGTCCTGGCTTGAGTAGAGTCCAGGGTTGCGCCTATGAAGTCCAGCCTCTGCGTGGGGACCAGGGTGGATTTCTCGGCATTGAGAAGCAGGCCTAACTGGGAGAAAAGGTCCGTAACCACCTCGACATGCTGCTGTACCTGTGACTGGGAGGACCCCTTGAGGAGCCAGTCGTCCAGGTACGGGAACACATGAATTTGCTGCCGACGGACGTGGGCGGCCACGACGGCCGTGCACTTCGTAAACGCCCTCAGGGCTGTGGAGAGGCCGAAGGGGAGGACTGCAAATTGGAAGTGCTGGTGTCTGACCGTAAAGCGAAGGTACTTCCTGTGCGGTGGAAAAATGGCAATATGGAAGTACGCGTCCTTCAAGTCGAGGGCAGCATACCAGTCTCCAGGATCCAGGGATGGGATAATCGTTCCCAGGGAGACCATGCGGAACTTCAACTTGAGCATTCATTTGTTGAGGCCCCGCAGGTCTAGGATAGGTCTGAGACCTCCCTTTGACTTGGGAATCAGAAAATATCGGGAGTAAAACCCCTTTCCTCTCTTGTCTAGAGGTACCTCCTCTATAGCTCCTGCTGTGAGGAGAGATCGGACCTCCTGCAGGAGGGTTTGCTCGTGAGAGGGGTCCCTGAAGAGGGACCGGGAAGAGGGGGCGGGAGGGTGGTGAAGAAGCAAATTGTAGGTGGTATCCTTGCTTCACCGTGAGCAGAACCCAAAGGTCTGATGTTAATTGGGACCACGCCGGGAGGAAGTGGGAGAGGCGGTTGGAGAAGGTAGGGGAAGGATCCTGTCCTGAGGCTGGTACGCCGTCCCCGGGCGCACCTTCAAAAGCCGGACTTGGGGCCCGGTGGTGCCTTAGAGGGCCCTTGGTTTTGGCCCCCCTGGGAGCTGGACTGGCGTCTGCAGCCCCTCCATCCGCGCCTTCTGCTGAGGTCCTGCCTTTGGCGGAGTGGGAAATATGGGCGGCGTGCTTGGGGCCTGAAGGGTCTACGCTAGGTCGCAGGGGTATGCATCCCCAGCGAGCGTATGATAACTCGATTGTCCTTCAGGCTTTGCAGCCTGGGATCCATTTTGTCCGAGAACAAACTCTTGCCATCAAAGGATAAGTCCTGGATGGTGTGCTGCAGTTCCGGGGGAAGGTTGGAGACCTGAAGCTAGGAAATGCGCCTCATGGTAATCCCCGAGGCCAGGGTTCTGGCTGCTGAGTCAGCCGCGTCTAAGGAGGTCTGGAGGGAGGTCCTGGCCACTGCCTTACCCTTCTCCAGGAACGCATTGAACTCCTGGCGTGAGTCCGGGGGTAGTAGCTCGGAGAACCTACCCACCTCCGCCCAGGTGTTGTAACTGTACCGACTCAATAGGGCCTGTTGGTTGGCCACACAGAGTTGCAAGGCCCCTGCTGAGTACACCTTGCGACCCAGGAGATCCATCCGTCTAGCCTCTTTGGATTTAGGGGCCAGTGCCTGCTGGCCATGTCGTTCCCTTTCGTTGACCGACTGGACAACTAGGGAAGAGGGAGGAGGGTGGACGTACAGGTATTCGTAACCCCGAGAGGGTACCATGTACTTTCTTTCGACTCCCTTAGCCGTCGGTGGAATGGAGGCTGGAGACTGCCAAAGGGTATCAGCAGTGGCCTGGATGGTCTTGATAAACGGTAGCGCTACCCGGGTGGGAGCATCCGCAGTGAGGATGCTCACTACTGGGTCTTCAACTTCTGGGACCTCTTCCACAGGTAGATTGATGTTAAGGGCCACTCTGCGCAGGAGGTCCTGATGGGCCCTGAAGTCTATCGGCGGGGGTCCTGAAGATGAGGTCCCTGCCACGGCTTCATCTGGCGAGGAGGAGGAGGATATTCTGGGGATGAGTGTGTCCTGGATGGCCTCCTGCTCCTGGGTCGGTTCCTGCTCCAGCTGCCCCGGGGATTCTGGTGGTATCTGTTCTTCCGACTCAACAGCGGGGGGGCGGGAAACGGTGGCCTCTGGTACCCGATGTTCTGAGGTAGCAGAACGGGTCTGGACCAGGGGAGCACCCTGGGCCTGATGGTACTCCCAGGGTGTCTAGAAGGACCACTGTTGGGATCCTACATCCTGCGGATGGGGGTCCTGGAACACACCCACCTGTACTTCTGGATCCCGGTCCTGGTCGTAGTAGCTGTCCGCCTGGGAGGATGCAGACGTGTGCCTGGACGGCCATGGTGGAGCAGCGAAGGATGGAGCCGAAGTCCCAACGGACCTCACACCCCTCGGTTGTGGCGACCGGTGCCGGTACTCGTATCGGTACCGAGAGCGAGACCGGGACCTGCGACCGGCTTGGTGCTGGGAGGTCGACCGAGATCTCAAGTCTCTCTGCCTTGACCTGCTCCTGGAGGTGCGGTGCCTGGTACGGTGCTGGGAGCTGGAGCGGTACCGCGAGTATTGGGTTGACGCTCGAGATGTTGACCGGTGCCGGGAGCCTGAACGATGCCGGGAGCCTGAACGGTACCGAGGTGAAGACCAGTGCCGGGAGTCCGAACGGTGCCAAGTAGGGGAACGATGCCGAGACCGGGATCGCCGTCGAGAGTGGGAGCGACGTCTCGATCTGGAGCGTCTGCGGGATAGCGATCTGGAGCGGTGCCGGTCCACCACGCTGACAGATGATGGTCTGGTCAGGGTCGGCTTGCCCATTGATTGCAGTACAGCCGGGGGTAAGGGCAGTGCCGCATCAGTGATCGCGATCAGGTCTCTTGCCACAGAAAACGTCTCCGGGGTAGACGGCAAAGTAAGCTCTACCACAGTGGGTACCGGGGAGCTGCCAGGCACAGGACTCGACAGCCCTCGTGGGGCTGGAGTCGACGGTACCGGCTTAGGCGGTGCCACAGCAGGTATCGGTGCCGGGCGGTCCGACTTCGGTGCAGGGTCTGGCTGCGAGGCGGGTGTTGGCAGGTTCACCTGTGTCTTCGCCGTCTTCGACCTCGGGGAGAGGGAGCGGCTCGGAGTAGGTTTTGGTGCTGGCGGGGGCCGTGTCGGGAGTCCTTGGTGGCAGCGCTCGGTGCCGTGGGGCTGCCTTTGCTTACCGGCTGGCTTGTGCTCGGTGCCGAGGATGGAGGTGTCAGGGCTGCTTCCATGAGGAGCTGCTTTAACCTGATGTCCCGCTCCTTCTTAGTTCTCGGCTTGAATGTCTTGCAAATTGAGCACTTAGCCGATAAGTGTGACTCCCCGAGGCACTTTAGACAGGAGTCATGGGGATCTCCTACCAGCATAGGCTTGTGACAGGCCGAGCACTGTTTGAAACCCGGTGAGCCAGGCATGAGCTCCGGCTCCGGGTGCGGGGAAGGGGTTCACCCCCGATTCCCTCAAACAAGTACTAACAACAATACTATTAACACTAACTAAGTCTAACTAACTAACTAACTAACTAACTATATATATATATATATATATATATATATATATACACAATTAACTACAATTATGGATATAACAACGATAAGAAAAACTATGAGCTGCTAGGGAATGTGGAGGTCAGCTAAGCCGCGCTCCACTGTTCCAACGACCGACACGGGCGGTAAGAAGAAACTGAGGAGTGGCCGGGTCAGCTGGGGCATATATTAGGCGCCATAGCGGCACCACTCCAGGGGGCGCCCAGCCGACCCGCCGAGGGTTGCTAGGGTAAAAGTTTCTCCGACAAACGTGCACGTGGCGCGCACACACCTAACTGGAATGGATATGAGCAATCACTCGAAGAAGAACAAATGCTCCACAATAAAACTTAAATACCTTTCTACTGGCCCTCAGCTGGTTTGGTTTAAGGAGCTCCCAGTCACTTGGAACATGACATTGAAAAAGCACCAAAACACACAAATTAAAAAGAAAAGACATGAGCTACAGCGCCTTTAGAAGTCTTCACTGATATTCAGTCAGCCGGAAAGAAGCTGGTCTTACCTTAGGATGGATGGTGGGTGAATATTTTACTGAGCATGCTCATTCTAGTTCCCTTCTATCCCATGGCCTTCATATACAGAAGGCTGGGCAGAGTCATGTACTTAACATATGGGAAAAGAGCATGTATAAAATATCCCTTTGCACAGGCTGAATCATAGATCATTATAGGGTTGGAAGGGACCTCAAGAGATTGTCTAGTCCAATCCCCTGCTCAAAGCAGGACCCATCCCCAAATGGCTCCCTCAAGGACTGAACTCACAACCCTGGGTTTAGCAGGCCAATGCTCAAACCACTGAGCTATCCCTCCCCCAAATAAGAGATCATCTAGTCCAACCTGCTGCTCAAAGCAGGACCAATCCCCCAATGGTCCCTTCAAGGATTGAGCTCACTACTCTGAGTTTAGAAGGCCAATGCACAGACCACTGAGCTACCCCATCCCTGCCTTTCCACACCAAACAGCTGCTATGGCTGGTAGAGCTCAGGAAACAAATGGAATTTGCTCACCATACTAGAGGTTATTGTTTGGACGGATTGGTGCAGCAAGTTATCAGAGAGGATTTCAGTCCATGGAGTTATATTATAGTTTACTGATTTGAAGTTCATCAAGTTACCCATTAGGATTTCAATATGCTATTTTCTTTAAAATATTTTCACTACTTCATTTTAAACTTAATTCAGGCTTCCTTGGTGCTCAGAGAACTTCAGAGTGGGGCATGATTGGCCAAGTTCTGCCAAAACAGGAATTTAACTAGAGCAGTGGGTTGGGTGAGCAAATTGTTGCTATTTAATAGCAGTACTAGTGTGCACAGTATGCTATGATCCAATGCAACAAAGAAAACAATTTCTTCCTGGTAGTCCAGTTTCCTTGGGCACGGAGCATTGAAGTAGATGGCTAGTTTTCTTTAAATGCCTCAATCAGATAGAATGAAGCCCTGTAAGTTGCTAAATATTCTTAGCTCTCATTCAATTTGATGGGAATTGAAGTCACTCAGCCAGTTATTCAGCACCTTAGCATGGAGCCCTTAATCATCATGGAATTTTAAGTGCAGGTCAACCACTTGTCTAGTCACCAGCAGGCAATTTTTTTTTTTCATTGGTTGGTCTCAAACTGCTGAACCACAGGACTTTCCTAGGCTGTAAAGAATAGTATACTAATTTGAAGATAAAAAAAGAATTGCCCCAAACCACTTTTTGGAAGATCAAAATGCAGTAAGGGTTTTTTGTTTTTGCCATTTGTTACCCACCTGTTTACTTTCTGTTTCTAGCTAGGAGTCACAGCACGAATTTAAAATATAGAACAAAAGGGTATTCTTAGGGTGTTATCAACATGATCAGGAGTTGGGAGTACTAGAAGTTTTATAGACGACCCTGCTCTCATATTTTCTGTCCAATTGTATAGCCTCTAAGTTATGCAAGATGTTCACATTTAACCTGTTTAAACTGAACCTGTGCATATTTTGCCCATCTCCAGTTACACGTCACCATTCAAAGAAACCTTAAATGAGTGTTCACGTACAGGAGATACTGCACACATGATAGCTATGAATGCTGAATATAACCTGTGCTATCTTGCCTTTCTCAGCCTTTTGATTCCCCCACTCCCCAAGCCACTGTACTCCTGTAGCAGAACACATTGTCTAAAAGAAAACAGTCTTAGGGCTCAAGCTCTCTTTTAAACCATGAGACACGGCATGTCAGAATGGCACAGCTGTTCTAACTTAAAAATCAAGGTTAATATTCTTTTCTAGTTAGTCTCCTTCTAAGCTCATTGTTCTGTGTCACATCTTATGTACAATGCCATGATGCTACAAAAAAGCAACCTAAAGTAAAATACCTGTAAAGAGCTGAGGCATGTGTTTAGGCGCTTATTTCCCTCTTTCCAGCAAGGAAAATAACTTTACAGGAACTGAAGTTTGCTTTGGTTCTCTGTATTAAGTGGGTATCCTCAGCTATTGGACAATGTTGGCAAAACATCCTGTAGATGGCACCTGGAATTTTGAGATGTTCTATGGTTGAAATCCTGGCCCTTCCAAAGTCAATGGGAATTTTATAACTCTTTCATGAAGCCAGGATTTCAACCTCAGATGTTTTGTAAAAACCACAAAGTGACCTGATTTCCTCCCCCTCCTGACGTTAAACTTCAAAACACAGTAGAAACTTTAAGGAACATTTTTCAATTCAGCAAGGTCCCACTGACAATGTATTCTCTCAGAACTTGATTCCAGATGTGTAGAAATGGGTGAAGAGTATCTTAAGCTTCTAGAAGGGAGAAATCCACCATGTTCATGGATAAAGGATGAGATATTATGAAAAGAACAGCTTAATGTCTTATTCTCCCTGCCCCACCCCCACTGTTTTTTTCAGGCTTGTCCCCATTAGTACTACTCATCTGGGTAAAGTTAGGCATGTGCTTAATATCTTGCTGTACTAGGACCTCAAAAGTAAGGAATGGTGGGGTTAGGGGAGTTACAGGATGGAAGACAAGTGGATATAGAAAATGTAACATGAGACAGCTCCAATTTTAATATCTCTCATTCAGTGTTGCTCTTTCTGAAGCGCACACACTGATGATAACCTTCCTTTCTCTGTAGAGAAATGAGAACCTATGAATGACACCATTATGATAAGATTTGACTATGCTGTCATTGTCAAAGAATTAGGAAGGATAAGAAAGGCTTCAAAAACCCAAAACAAAACAAAACAAAAATGTCATTAAAACAGTATCTAAGGAAACTAAATGTGTCTTAGAGTAGCAATTTAATAACTAGTAACACTTTATGGCACCTATTAACCAAAATATTCTCGGAATACAATAGAAAATACAACCCAGCACATTAAAACAAGAGGGATTTGAGAAGTCAATGGAGCTATGACAGATTACAACAGTAGAGAATTTGACCCTCTCCTGCCCCAACATTTAATGGCTTTTCCTCATCTTTTTCAACTGTGGTATTTCTCCCTCATGCCCCTTTTTCTTCTGGTAGCAGGAACTTAATACATATTTACTACACACTCTTTCAAAGTGAATGTTGATAATACCACATGCTGAGGTGATCAAGATAGTTTTGCCTTTTTAAACAAACAAGTTTATAGAATGCTATTAGAAAAAAACCTTTATTCATCATTTCTTTAATGGAACGTGAATTATTTATACCCAAGACTGAATTATTAAAAAAAGAAAATCACAGTTGCAAACTCCTCAGAACATTATTGGCTCCATTCCTCTCCTAAGATGAGGCTTATTTGTATTTTTCCATAGTATATGTAATAATTAAACACAAATAGAACACTTTTCAAATAAATTCTTAACCCTGGAAGCTTTGAATGATAATCTTGCATAATAAATGCACAGCTTTCCACCCATGCAAGCAGAATCAAAGTTTGTTGAAGCAGAACATTCTTACCATTCAGCAGCAGCCTGTACTTAGCAAAAGAATGATACAGGATAAATACAGACACCTCGTTTAAACATGTACAGCCCTGAGCCATGTTATAACTACCGTATTTACATAAATGTTTATTAAAAACACTGCACTCTTTATAGGATGGTCTCAACTGAGCCTTTCCTATAAGATTTCAAAAAGGTATGCTGAAGCAATGCTAAAGGCAAGCAACAATTCTTGTGTCTCCCCCACTGTGTGTAATCTCCTGTGACTGCAGATGAGTTCCCCTCCCTTCACCAAGATTCCCCTTCCCCTAGTTCAAGTCAATTAGCCCCCATCATTTTCTTGCTGTAGAAAAGGCTCTTACACTACTTTGCTGCGCCTTTTATACACTCTGCATTCTCCTGTTTCTTTACTACCTCTGTTGGAGGTGATCTGCACATTCATAACAATGGAAGAGAATCTTATGGTACTATACCTTTTGTGGTGTTTCAAGGACTGGCTGTTTTTCCCACATCTCTTGGCCTTCTTCTACTCCTAACCCCGCCTGATCTGAGCCTAGGGGAGCAAAAAATGTGCACTTTTTCCGCTACAGGGAACTTTCTCCTTACCCTCAGTGAGAATTTAAAAGCCTGAGAGTTTCCTCTTGAGGGAACTCCACAAATTCCAATCTGTGCTTTTGCTACCACTCTGCATATACTCCTGGAATAAAAGTGGTCTCAGTAAAGGACTCTACAGAAAGGGCACAATGGTAACTTAGTCAGCTACTGATATTCTTTAAAAGAAATGGGAAAAAATTCTAAGGGTTGTTATCAATGTGTCGAGGGGAAAATTAATCTCCATTTTCCACAGCTGTAGGAAGAGAACCATTACAGCTCTGCTGTGCAATGGTGCATGGGGAGGAAAGAGGTGAACAGAAAAGGGAACAGAAGATAGGGGGCTGAGGATTCATTGAAAGAGAACCTGACCACGGATGTCTCTACCCAGATCCTGGTGTGGGTTTGCAGGGTTTGTGGCCTGCATTTCCCTTTCATAGATAACCAGGTTGGGGAGACCATCCAGTGTGAAAGATGCCTGTCGGTGAAATCTCTCAAGAACCAGATGGGGGAGCAACAGGAGAAGGTGGCTAGGTTGAGGTGCATCCATGCTCATGAGAAATTCATAGAGTGTATTCATATGGAGACCTCCAAGTCTGAGGAAGTTATACACCTAGAATAGATTGCTGTCATACCACGCAGGGAGGAGGGTATGGCAATGTCACAGGGAGGACATTGACTTCTGGCAGCAGGCAGTGCTCCACCCCAGCTCCCAATCCACTGATCATAGTGATGAAGAACTGTTATGCTGTCCAGGCAAGGAGGGATGAGGAATCTCCCCCAAAGTTTGAGAAGGAGGAGGAGAAGTTCTGTACTTCCAAGGTTGGGATGATTGCAGCCACCACACCCAAGAGGAAACAGAGTAGTGCTGGTCAATGACTTCCTTCTGAAGGGACATAGGCACCTATCTGACAGCCTAACCTGGCATCCTGGGAGGTATACTACCTACCACGGGCCCGTGTCAGATGCTACAGAGGGATTGTAGAGGATTATCTGGACCTTTGACTACTGTCCCATGGTGCTCATCTGTCTGGACAATAATGATGCTGCAAGGTTTGACTAGAGATGTAAATACCATTTAAAAAGTTAACTGTTTAAATGATTTAAAATATTTCATTTAAACAGTTAACCAGTTGGGGCTGATCCTGCCAGCCAGCACGACTGAGGTTGGAGCTGCTGCAGCTGGGGCCAGCACTGCTCCCGCCAAGTGGCATGGCTGGGCCCACTCCGGACAGTGTGGGTTAAGACTGGTTAACTGGTAAGACTAATGCTTGCTGGTTAACCAGTTAATATTTTATATCCCTAGGTCTGACCCTGAGCAGATCAGACCTGATCACAGGCTGAGAGTAAAGGTGAAGGAGTTCATGGTGCAGGTGGTGTTCTCTTCAATCCTTCCAGTCAAGGGTAAGGGCCCAGGCAGAGATAGCTGCATCCTGGAGATGAATACATGGCTGCACAGATGGTGTTGCATATCATATATGTACACACTTGGACTGAGGTTGAGATGGAAATAGGAGACAGACTTGTTGAGAGTCTCTGGGTAAGGACAAAAGAGGTTTAAAAAAAAAAAAAGGATGTCACAGTAGGTGTCTATTATAGACCACCAAACAAGGAAGAAGAGTTAAATGAGTCTTTTTTTTTTTTTAAACCTAACAATGTCAACAAGACTTGATGGTGATGGGGGACTCAACTACCCAGACATCCACTCGGAAGGTAATACAGCAGGGAACAGATTATACAATAAATTCTTGGCATTCACTGGAGACAATTTTTTATTTCAGGAGGTGGGGAAAACAGTTGATGGAGGCTGTTCTAGATTTGATGTTGACAAATATGGAGGGAAATGGTTGAGAATTTGAAAATGGAAGGCAGCTTGCGTGAAAGTGAACATAGAATGACGAGTTCATGATTTTAAGGAATGGTAGAAGGGAAAACAGCACAATAAAGATAATGGATTTCAAGAAAGCAGTCATCAAACTCAGGGAATTGGTAGTAAGATCCCATGGGAAGCAAATCTAACGGCAAGAACAGGTCAAGAAAGTTGATTTTTTCAAAGAGACATTAAGGGCACAAGAGCAAATTATCCCACTGCTTAGGGAAGATTGGAAGTATGGCAAAAGACCATCTTGGCTTAACCAAGTGATCTTCAATGATTTGAAATGCAAAAGAGTCCTACAAAAGTGAAAACTAGGTCAAATTACAAAGGATGAATATAAACACATGTAGGGACAAAATTAAAAAGGAAAGGGACAAAATGAGATTAAACTAGCTAGAGACATAAACCATTCCCAGAGAGTAATTATTTGTGGTTCACAGTCATAATGAGTGGGACCACTCAGAGATTGGTTCTGGGTCTGGTTCTGTTCAACTGTGGAATTTCCATCATTAGCAGTTTTTAGGAGCAGGCTACAGAAACGCCTGTCACAGATCATCTAGTTATTATTTAATCTTGCCTTAAGTGCAGGTGACTGGTCTAGATGACCTATTGAGGTCCTTTCCAGTCCTACACGTATGAGTCTATGCTTGCTACAAGGATGTAAAAGCCCTCTGTAGGTGTAAAAGGTTGAGGATACCTTTCTTATAGCACCCTCCTCCTACCAGGACAAGCTTTGCTCTGTCTGAGTCAGCTCACTCCCTAGGTTAATTCTGTCTTAGCATTCTCAAGGAAGCCAGGAAAGCAGTTTCCAGCAGGGTTAATTGTTTTATTTAAGCCTTCTTAAGAAAGAAATCAAAACCTTTAGAGACTCTTTCCTCAGAAGTCTGTGCAGGGCAAGCACCCCCCAAACTCTGTCCTAGTAACACTAATAACCAAAATCCTACCCAACGTCCTGCTGCCCTCTTTTATAAGGGTCAGCTAATTAAGTTCCAGCTCATTCTCAGGTGCAGAAGGTGGGCCAGTCACCCAGGTGCATTCCTCTGAGGCCAGAGAAATGGTATCCCTTTACAGTAGGCTATTCCTAGACAGAAGTAGCCTCCATGGTACTGCTCTGCAATTGCACAGTGGCCTGTAGGGAATCATTACTCCCTGCCTCCTCATTACCCAGCTGCTCGAGTCAGGTATGCAGGGCTGGATTTGCCCCTAAATAGTTGTGTGCTACCTTCTATCTTTGAAGGTGGACTATGATTTATTTGTGAGTATCTTTGTAGATTTTTATTTTGAAATAAGTTTTAATTTTTGTGAAAGCACCTGGAGCAACTGGATGGGCACCTGTAATTACAAATCTGAATAAAGAAGGGCCATTGGCTTCAACCGGAATTGAGTGTCCTCCACCCTTCTGAAAATTTGACCCTAAGTAAGTAATGTTAAAGCAGCATTGATTTGGAGATGAAATCACTGAAGCAAGGAAATTGAGTGAAGGGCATTTAATCTATTATGCCTATAGGCACTGAAATGTAAACTTGGGCCAGATTCTTGGCTGGAGTGAATTGGCCTGCTTCCACTGAAGTCAAACAAGACAGTCTAATTTACACTAGTTGAAAATCTGACCTGACAACTACTCTGTTATTTTGTTTGGATTAGACACTTAAGATTAAACTTTCTCATGAAAAAAGGGGAAATATAATATTTTTTCCCATGTACATTTACCGAAATGTTACACTCAAACTCAGACTTTGACCTGCATCAGATTGATTTGTCCTGTATGGATGGCAATGTCACCTTATCTCTTGATATATAAAGACAGCTACCTCACAATTTCTTGTGGGGGCAATCCAGAGCTGTACGCTGGCTTTCATGAGACAATGAATAATCCCGTGAGCTGACCTTACCACATGCCTGGAAGAGGGTGAAGAACCTTCACAGACGAAGGAGAAGCAGCAGTGTGCTGTGAGGCCAAGGAGGAGATGTGAGGTGGTTGGGGCAGTATTAATTGTATGTGGGGAGAAACACAAAATTTATGTGGGGGCGTATAATTGATATAGCAGCTCATGGGCTGAAATGGCATCACTCCCTACAAAATTGTGAGAGCTGGCAACACTGAATTTCACACACACACACACACACACACACACACACACACACACACACACACCCCGGGGGAGTTAAATAAATTTGAAGACAGGCCTGTGAAAGGGTATGCCCTCACATTGACAGAGGGGACTAACAAGCTCCTCTAGGCTTGTTCAACACCAATGAGGTGCACTTGCAAGGCTTGTGTCCCTGGAGAGTAGGGAGCTTAAAAGGAAAAACCTGCCAGAGGCAGGGGTGGTAAAGAGAGAGAAGGTTACCCTGTGTCAAACAGGCCTGCCTAGAGGGAGACAAGAACAAGCCTCACTGCTCCTGAAGCTGTATAACCCAGCCTCAGAGGAGCATGCCCTACAAGAAAGGGCTAGGGGTGGATTCCATGTACACTGAGCACAAAGGGCTGACCCAGGAAGATGGCATGAGTTCTAGGTCACCCTTTCTTCTTTTCAGTTTCCTATGGACTCTTTGATAAGGGCAGAAAGAGGAGAAAAGACTTTTCTTTTTGCTCCAAGAACCACTTGGGTGTCTTTTTGGGGGGCAGAGAAAGACAGTACAAGGACCTGAGGTGAGGTCTGGAGGATATTTGAGGGGAGCCCTGTCACCCTCAAGGCCAAAAACAATTATGTAGTATAATATAACCATCTCAAGATATTCAGGCCAATCTCATGATATTGTAGAGTCTGATTCTGATTTTTGAACTTTTGGGGCTGGGAATGCAGCTAATGAGTTTCCCCAGCTAAAGGGCCTAGGAGGGATTTTGGACAAGGTCCAGAAGGACAGCCAAAGGATTGGGGAAATCACGCTGAAGAAGAGTGGGTGTTTAGGACTAAAAACCCAAGACAGCTTGGAGAGAACAGTAGCTGCTTAGGATTCTCCACTAAGGGGCTGTGTAAGAAGCTCACTGGTAAAGGACGGCCTGTGAGCACTAGACCAATGGGTATGAGCCCCTGCATTGTAGAGTAGAGGGTTTGGAAGTGTTGCTTACTTGGGAAAGGAAGAAGTTTGAGTTGGGCTGGAGGACTAAACTCTCTCATTGGAGGAAGAAAAACAGAAGCAGCATCCACACCTAGTGCTGGAGAGGTAAGCCACTGCTATTCCATCGAATATCCAAAGGGCCATTCCCCTTGGAGGACATTCCTGTTATTTAAAAGTACCTTATTATTTGCACACACTTGCTAAAGATAAGATCTGAGTCATGTTTTTTTCCCCCCAGTGTCAGTTTAGCACATTCAAATGAAAGTAATGCTGCACATGTGTACAATGCAAGGGGATTGCCATGGCTTGTTTTTCTTTACTTTGAAGTTTGTAAGATCACCACAATAGCCTTGTGAAAAAAACCTTCAGAGTTGATTCTGTCACTCAAAAGGGGAATTTCATATGCACTGACAACAAAAATCACATCCCACATCTCATTCACTAACAATGTTGTCTGTGAAACAAGTGGTTGGCTCTGAGAGAATCCACCATAATGGAATCATTACTTTGAATATCATTTATGTAATCTGAGGTCTGAGACTTTTCTTGTCTAGGCAAAATTCTGGTCCTTATTCAGGCAAACTCCCTCAGCAAGGATGTTTGGAACGGGCCATGTAAAAGCCCTGTAGAATTTAATAGGAATGAACCAATAGTGTACTATAGAAATCACTCGAAGCTTACAAAACTCATTTCAAAACTATTTCCCTGATATAGAATTGTATAGGCTGAATTTAAAATTCTGTGGAAGGGATGTCATTTTGTGCTAAATTCTGCAGGATTTTTCCCTAAGGAGCACAGTTAGAACTCTCTGTTTTACGTGCATCCTCATTACATTTTAATGTTTGCCTAAATATAGTGTGTAGTTCAAGGGCACCATTATACTAATTTGAGCTCTGATCTTGTATTTAGGTCTGCTAAGACCCCTGCTATCATGCACAGCTTCATTGACTGCCACTGCTTTCCATGCTTTGTGCCATCAATGGGACTGCATGGGCCCAAGCTCAGCACAAGCTGGTCCTGCTGCAGGACTGAGGTCATGATCAGAAGAGTCTTAAAATCTGCACTGTGTTGCTTAAATCCTGTACTCTACAGATGCTGAAGTTACATATTAAAATGGCAGTAGTGTCTTTTTTTATAGATGCAATATGAGTGGGAATGTATAAGTTAGGCATGAGTAATGCAAGTGTAGGTTCTGCATGTATAAAATATTTGGCTTTAATAGTGATACAATTTAGAAAATGTGTTCCCAGCTGAACCATTCTGTTTTATTTCATGAGCAATAAGTGAGTCTATGGCACCTTCTCCTATTAGTTGGTCTTATGTTTCTTTTAAATGCTTGCATATTATTTAGTGTTGATTAAAAGTCAGTAAAATACATTGGCACACACAGATATATCACACTCAAAGAAATGAGCTATCATATGAGGAATTGAGTGACTCTAAAACCCTCCAGCAGATACTTGTGTAAAACACACCTGACCATGGAGCGCAGTTGTTGCATGACAATGTGGTTGTGTGGAATGCCATTTATAAATATTTATACCAAATTCCTTTACGTACCTGGCACTGGAGAGAGTGAGCATATACAGGGCTAAATAATAGGACTCAAGCACACACACAAAATTGGAGCATGCTACCCTCTAGACCCATTAATCTCTGGGGGCTGGAGACAGATTTGCAGGAAGACTTGCTTTCACTCTGCCCCTCAACCCTCCATGCAGCCCCTGAACTGCATCATTTCTAGGTCCGCCCCTGTGTGTGTGTACGCACAACCTCATGAAGAGGCTTAAAGGAATGCATGTCACAGAAACAGCTCTCCCCACTTCTGCACCTCTAGCCTGATGACCTTTAAGTGTGTATACAATGTATAGCCCAAGCCGTGAACCTGCTAGCAGCCCTGTTGACGTGCCTCAACTATAATCTGAAGAGACCACCTAAGGGTGAGAAACTATTTCGGTCTTCATGCCAACTTAGCCATTGGACAGTCTGTTCAGATTGCTACCGCTGACTGTGCATGAGTTTGCTTGTGCCAGGTGGGCCATTGATAGTTCAGAGCTTAAAATGCCAATTAGTGCCAAAGGTAATGGCTTTTGTGGTGTGGGCCCTTGCCAGTTGGGAATGGAATTGTGTTAAGAACAACTCAAGAAATGGACCATCATTGTAGCCAGCTCAGTGAAGACTCAACATGCAGCTGTGACCAAAAAAGCAAATGATATTAGGTAGCATAAGAAATTGGACGGTGAATCATATGGACAATATTATGATACCTTTATAAAATCAGTGGCATGGTCTCATCTGGAATATTGTGTGCAATGCTGGTCACTCCTTCTCAAACAGGATATTGCAGAACTAGAGGGGGTTCAGAGAAGAGTAATAGCAATGATCAATAGCTTGGAAAAACTCTATGAAGAGAGAGAGAGAATCCTAGCCTTTTCAATCCCTTAAAAAGGAGTGAATAGGAGGGGATATGATGAAAGTATACAAAATAGTGAGTGGTCTATAGAAAGATTGGGAATGTCTGTTCTCCCTGTCATAACATTAAACACAAGGAGACCTTCAATGAAATTGAAAGGTAGAAAATTCAACACTGACAAAACAGTTTTTTCACACAAGGCACAATTAGACTGTGGAACTCATTACCACAGCAGGTCAAGGTCAAGAATTTAAGGTTAAAAAATGTATTGGAATCTTATGCATAATTAATAACAAAATTTGTGTAAAGGAGATTTAGCTTTATACTTCAGGGCTTAAGCCAATCTCTAACTATTAGAGAACAGGATGAAACTGCATGGTGGGGGGGAGAGGGAGGGAGGGAGAGAGGGAGTCAGATTACCATGCATCTGCCTACTGCAGGGCTCATTTTCCTCTGACACATCGTATGTTGATCATTGTTGGACATAGGACAGTGGTCTAGCTGGATCTCGGATCTGATCCAGTCTGTCAATTTCTATGAATCTGTCCATTCCACAAAGGCAATCAAACAGCCACCAGATGAAAATATATGTAATCTTTACTCACCTTGGCTGCATTAAAGTTTGATTTAATAATAGGAAAACTTCTATTATGTTTCAGTGTTGCAAATTGCTGTTTTTTTTCCCTCGGGGGACTATATTTTTGCGGAAGGCAAAAATGCACACAAATGACACTCCTGAGAGGATAATAAAGGTGCTGTTGCGGGATCAAGCTGTAGAGCCAATAAGGGGTGGGTGGTCTGTGTGTATGGAAGACTGATACAATAATGACTTACTTTAATACTCATTAACATCAGCCAGGAACACCAGATGGTCACCAGCTGGGAGACAAAACTCTTCATTTCTAAAAATGTGCATCTCTTGTAGAATATCTTAATCACTATCAGCCTCTGTAAACTCAATTTTAACAGTCTGGTGTGGTAACACCGCATAGCGTACTGTGTATGGGAATTATAGATAATGCTGCAAATCTAGCTAAGGCATAACTGGACAGTCATATTTTAAGGTCAATCAGATTTTGTTTATGACTAAAATCACAACTGAAACTATGCACATAGGGATAAAAGTTCACCATAGTTCCATGCTCTAGGCACACAGAGGTATGAGGCAATGCTAGGCAGCATTTTGGAGTAGATAATTTTATCAGGGGGTTATTCTGTCCTTTCTTATCATGGAGGAAAATTGTTAATATTTCCTGTATGCTTAACTACATGGCAGTGGCTAACATGTTAGGAAAAACAAAGTAATCAGAAATTGGGTGGTGCATTCCCCAAAGTAAAATAAAGAGCCTACAATGGAATATTAATAAGCCATGTGATGGAAACACTAAAGGTTAGGAATGTTTTTGAAAATAGGAGGAAATTAGCTTAGAGAGACTTGTATTGTTGACACAAGATTTGAAACGACATTGATTGTGGAGGTTCGGGAACAAACTGATTGTATAAATGTGACTGGTTGACTCGATACAACAGGCCAAATTCACTTCTGCTACAAGTGGGTGGGCCCAACTTCATGAACTTTATTGAGATTTGCTCTGGTTTATGTCAGTGACGGTTTTGACCCATGAGATCCAACTATAAAAGGAGTTTACTTGGTAATCAGAATGTGAGCATGTGGCTGAGCTGCTATGTGTAAGCTTAGTTTTTTTCCCTTTTATCCCTTCCCTGCTGATATGTGATGACACTGGCGATAACCATGAAGGGGGCAGCTTGCCCCTGTTTAATTATAAAACTGAAGTTACAGCAGTTGCAATCAACAGAAGATGTGAGGGAAAGGAGTAAAATGCATAAGAATTATGAGCCAGATTACTTTCCCCACATCTGCTTATGGAGGGCACTCTCAGCAAATGGATCTGTTCATACTCATGTGGAAGAGCAGGGTTCAGCTGCCTCCATCTCCTCCTCCTTGGACCCCACAGAGAACTCCCCATGGGGTCACAGGAATGGGACAGTGGAATGGTTGGGACACACATTGTCCTTCTTTCAGCCCCATAGGGAATCTACTCAGGAATTAATATTACCTGAGGAGGAACTGCTCCATACAATGGGATCTCACTTTAAAGGAAGATTCCAGGGCCTGCTGCCTTCAGAAGAGGCTCTGTGACCTAGGTACCACAGGTTAATTCCACACTGGAACCATACGGACAGGAAACTGGGGTCAGAGGACCCAGGACACCCGTGACAGCACAAGTCTTCTGCATGAATGGCTCCTGACCTCAGCCTCCAATGGATCCACTGAGATTAGCTAGATAAAGGGGAATCTGGCAAGTTTCTTGGTTGAACTCCCTGCTTTGTTCACAGAAAGCAAATTTTGTTGCTTTCTTGGAAGCATTCAGAAAAACATGGAGGGAATTTATTTAGATTTTCCCTGCAGGATGAAGCAATTTGGATCCATAAAAATAAGGCGAGAAGACACCTACAGCACTGGTTTAATATATTCAGATCTAGATTAGGTCAATAATGAACAGAGTTTAGATATTTCAATATATTAAGCAGTAATTATGTAGCCATATCACAACACAAACAGTCTAATACATTTCAGAACAAATGACAGTCCTTGCTTAGAAGACATCTGGTAATAGGATGGGAAAAGGTATTGCAGATCAGGACAGAGGTTTGTTGGTAAAACTGTGTGGAAAAAAATTAATATTTACCATCACCAGCAAGAATTTTTTTTTACCGTTTTTTGTGGGCAAAGAGACCCAGCTTAAAACCTATCTGTATGTCTCAAGGGTAAAAAGTGTTTATTAACAAAGCAGAGTCAGACAGATAAAGCACAGCTTATGTCTAGTCATGTCCTTGGAAAAATTGTCTTTCATTTATGACAATTAGAAGTGAATGCTAGACTAGATTTTGTCTATCCATGATGGACTTGAGCTGCAATCCTCTGTTATAAAGGACTGTTGCAATAACATACAGTAATGATCCAAAATGCTGCACCTTTGTCCTGGACAATTAGGTTTCCTCAGTTTTCATTTAGACCTTGCTCAGACAAATTCCAATTGATCTGAATGAGAATTCTGTCTGAGCATGGACCTGAGGATATTGCCCTGAATGTAAAATACTGCACCATTGTTTTTTTTGGAAAGAGCTGACTCACACTCTACTAGTTCTGTTTTTCATTTTCAGCCATAAACTTCAAATAATTCTCTTGACAAGTTTTTTTTTTAAAGAAAATATAGTGCACTTCCCTTCCCACCCCTTTTCTGTATATATATATAAAGGCTTTTTATGATTGTCTACTCCCCTTTTGCAACAAATCATTGTGCAATAGAAAATTAACATGTCCAGCAGTTTGACTTTGACATAGATGGGTTGGGAGTGGTATTTGTCTGAAAAAAATTACACTGATTTGCTTCTCCCTTGCCAATGGTGATTGCAAAAGATCCACTCACTTGTGGTGCTGAGTAACTTCCAGTCCCGTTAACGTCAATGTAAGTTAAGAATGCTCAGCAACTTGCTGGACTGGCGCCTCAATTAGCCTAAACTGTATTGAATAGGTATGTGTGTTTTCTCCCTTAACAAGTTACAATCTTCATGCGCCAACTAGATTCTGAAGTATATAGTATCTTCAACTGAAATTAACCAAACAGGAGAAATATAGAGATCAATGTTAAAGATTTTCTTTTCCTGACTTTCCTTTTAAGGGTCATATGTATGAATGAATGTAAAGTGACTGCTGGGAGTCTTGTCCTGGCCCCACTGATGGAATTGGAAAATCCTATTCATTTCACAGGCACAAGCTGAGTCTCAGGTTCTGCTCTGTGTAGTTCTAGCGATAAATACCTCAAGTTGAAATCCTTGCCAACCAGATTGTTTCCTTAGTACAGAGCACATTGTAAAAGATTGTAATCGGATGTGCTTTGCAACGAATTATGGAATCAACAATGAAATTCATTGCTTTCCCAGCTACTCAGTTTCATACCTACCAAATATTTATTTAAAAAAAAATTCAGTTGTAATACTGTAGTCCAAACCACATAGATCCAGACACAACCACCATGAACAGCAACTTACTAGTAACATCATAGTGATGATACCACATTTACAAAAAGCCTCTTGATACTTAACCAACAAATAAAACTGAAAGGAATCCCCTAATCTGGCTGGCTCACAGTTGACACAAGATGTAAAAGAATAGTTAAATAGTATTTTGCAACTTGGGCTTCCAAAGTGCCTCTTCCTTTATAGTCCATATTCAACAGCATATGTCAGCCAGATGTTGCATTAAATTTGATGAGTTTGCATATGGTATTGATGCTCTGTAGATCATCAGACAATTCTTGGATTTAGTTAAACTGTTAGGTCCAACTAACGTCTCTGAATATTCAGTAAATATCATTCAGATTGATGAAGCATATGCAATTTGAATAATATTCTGTTTTAGAGTCCAAGTTTCTAAAATGTCAACAAGTAATTACTTTGTGTGTTTCATTTTAGATATCTCATTAATTAAATCCTATTTTCAAAAAACATTTTAGAAGAGAGAGTTGACAAAGCTATTTAAAAATACTGTAATGAGTCTTTTGTTTCCCCTCCAAAACAGTCAAATGTTATAGCTATTACCACTGTTAGGTATTGTCCATGAGGTTTTTTTAATAAAAATGTGTCACTCATTTTTAAATTTAATTTTAGAAATGTGTAACCTAGTAATATGAAAATGATTCCTGTGATTTTCTGGCAGACATGACAGTAACAATTAAAGCTGTAAGTTTACAGTAAAAATGTGTTTGTAGAAAATCTTGCAACATACTGATCAGGGATGGCTCCCTGTATAATGTCTTTTAACCTGGATTCACTTGTCACATGGAGCAACTCTTCCAAGCATTCCAGGGTTGCCCTAGTTTTGACTAAACGCACAAACATAAAACACTGTGAAAATGTGTGTGTACAAACACACACACACAGTATTTATTAAAAGTAAGGCATTTTGTGTGTGTGTGTGTGTGTGTGTGTGTGTGTGTGTGTGTGTGTGTGTGTGTGTGTAAATAAAGTGTTATGCAAAGGTCAGAAAACATGCCTTACTTTTAATAAATAAGGTATTTTTCTCATATTGTTTCATAATTTTGGTGCAGTGGAATGCAAAATACAACAGCCATGCAGTTATTTTTCCTGTTTTACTATGCTTGCCATCTGGACAGAGCAATTTTAAGGTGTTATGTTGCAGACCTTACTAAGGTAAATCTCCGGTAGGACTTCTGGGAAAAGTAACATTACAAAGGAGGATAGATACTGCACATTTAAGTTACTCTTATGGCCCTATCACAGGGTCCACTCACTGCTGGCAGTGCCTCCTCTTGGCAGTCCTAGGGTTAGCTTTGGCCAAGCATTGCCCTCTCCTCTGGTAGTGTCTCTCTTAATGCTCTCTCATCCTGTGGTCCCCCTGGCTCCAGGAATTACAACTTTCTTTTCATGACTTGGTTCTCCAGCAAGGTTACCATACATATGTCCCTCCTCTAGAGAATACTAGTTTTAACTTCCACCACCTCTTCCCAGGGAGCGACTGCATTATTTCCCTGCTTATATAGGCCCCACCAGACCCTGACAACTGAGCCTCCTGTCTAGTTAATAAATCCCTGCTCCTTTTCACCTCTTTCAGGTGCATCCTGGACAGTTAAGTGAGGCTAATTTACCCTCTCAGGGCCAGTACAGGAAGTACACCCCCAAAACAGACCTCTATTACCATTGTGTCTGAGCATCTGTATGATGGGATATTTACACCCCCCCCCCAACACACACACGCACAATAAAAGGGTTAATCTGGCCTAAGAGCCAATTAACCTTCCTGCTTGCACCTAGAGGATGGGCTGGGACTAATTAGTAATAAAACCCAGGTGGGAGAAACTGGGTGAAACATACTGAGGAGAGGAGGTGAGGTGAGGTGAGGTGGAGAATTTCCTCTGTCTGGAAAGCAGCCTGGAAGAAAGCTGAGAAGGAGAGCAGAGTAGAGAGGCTTCTTCTGGGTGAGCTGGAAACTTGACTGAGGTAGGACCTCCTGGTAAGCTGCTGTCTGCCTGAACACCTTAGCGAGGGCAGGAATATGCTAGCTCTGGGCAGTGGAGGTTTTGGAGAGCCAGGAATGAGATGGGGGAGCGGGGAGAGACCATAGCACCTGAGATGTCTGTAAGAGGTGGCCTACTGCACCTGGCTGGCCTGAAGGTTTGATATTTTGGTTGCACTGTGATAAAAGTCTGAGGCCCTGGAAGGAGCTGGACTCTATAAAGTGGTCTGGCCAGGAGGCTACTCTGGCTGGAGTAGGCCAAACGACAGTGGGGGAAACTGAGGCAAAAATGGACACAGTGCCATAGCCAGCCAGGAGGAGGTGTGTTGGGGTGGCCACAACCTCACAATATTAAATGTACTTCTCACAGCTATTATCCCCATTTTACCCATGAGGAACTGAGGTAAAGAAAGACTAAGTGACTCACCTAATGTCTCACACAGGCCAGTGGCAGAACAGGAACTGAATGCAAGTGTTCAGCTAGATCCTGAACCACTGGACCAACCTTCTGCACAGCATACAAAGATCCATGCTCATGGCTAGATATGCTCCAGAGAGGGAGGGTGCCATCAGAGAGCAGATTACAGCTCCCCAGTGCCTGGCCTGGCCATGTGAGTTGTTTAGAGAGCTGGGTCTCTGACATGCACCAGCTGCCAATGGCCTGTAAGGGATTGTCCACTAGCTGCAGATTACAGGAATCCAATGCACTCTGGCCACTTCCCTGCCTTGTTCTTGGCACACCTCTTGCAGCATCTGACCAGCCATCCTTAATCTCCACTGTGCACCTGCTAGTGCCTATAGCCCAGCTGTGTGTGAGTGTGAGAGAGAACAACCAGCACTTCTTTAACGGAGGTGAAAAGTACTGTTGCTCAGAACACTCAACAGACATTTTCCTTGACACTGACTTATGTAGGGGAGAGAGCCTTTAGCTACCTTCATTCAACTGGTCTGGCTTCACAAACTCTCCTAGAGGTATTAAAAATGAAAACATTAAAATAGAAATGATTAGAGATGAGCTAATAATTCTCACAATGAGTAACACATTTAACAAAATTTTGTTTGCTCATGGAATGTCTTCAGGCTGATTGCAGTTTTCACACATTTATTTATTATTTGTATTTGCTTGATATATTCTTTTGCTAGTTTTTCACGGTATAGAAGGCTCAGATTTTGAATACAAGTACTCATAGCAATTTTTTCAGGATGCCATGTTGGTTGATTGTGGTTGGTCACACTTAGTCCTGTGGGATTGCTTCCATTGAGGATAACTTCTGCAAACAAGAAAAGCAGGCAGAAATCATTGAGGCATCATATTTCTCAGGGTGGGGTACCTGAGATTAAGAAGAAATTGATTTGGAAAAAAACTTCAGGCCTTTTCTTTTTCTAAGCAACATAGGCTTTGCCTGCAGCATAATTCCTAGAAAAAATAAGCTACTGCAAGATTTATTGGTGAGGTAGAGTCTACATTCTAGACACATTCCCAGAAAGTAATTGCTTGTACATGTGGAGCCCCTAACTGACTAGGGTACAGTTAGATCTGCTTATAACTCTAATTGCCTTTGTGTAAGGGGTTTTTTTGGAGCCCTGTTCTACTGTGCCTAGAAGCACCCCATTCCATATAAAATATACAATTGCCAGTGCAAATACCTGTACTTAAAATTTGTGTTCCATGAGCATTTGTGCAAGAGAGACCCAAATGTTCCTGTAAAACAAACATGTTCATGTAAATGCATCCAAAACAAATAAATTTTAAAATTTGTGTAAATACTTGTACAACACTTTTTGTGGTATTTGCTGAGCTCTGTTTTCCTTATTGGATGAACAGTTGGCTTGTATGTTGCTTTTGAGGCCAAATTATTTTTAGTCAATATGAATCTTTAATATGATTACATTTTTATTAGTCTAAAAGAATATTTATGTTCCATTACATATTTATAATCTTATTCATGGAAGAATAATGGTCATCTTAAAGCAGTAATTCCTTGGGAATTTTTAGAAAGGCTTCACTACAGTTCGCTTCTTCCAGCCTCTTTCTTAGAATGGTGTATGCAGGGCAGTTGGTGAGCAATGCATGCACATTTGTCACCTCTGGCTACAACACAACGGACTATAGTGATGGATTAACATGTTCTGTTGCTCTGAGTGTGACCTAATTTTTTCCTAGTCTTCCCCAAAAGACAGGAAGTAAAGTTACCCACTGGTAGCCCGCTATGTCTACTGTTGCTGTGGCACTGGTGCTGTATTCTGCAACAGACAAATCTTCAAATATATGCAATATTGCATTGCATGTAGAGGCAACTCCATCCCTGCAGCAGTGTTATTGGAATCTTAGACCCTGAGTTAGCAGAGCATATAAGGAAGTGTTTAAGCTTTAATGTGAGAAGTCATGTGACTTCCATGGGACTCTTTGCATACTTCAGCTTAAGTATATATTTAGGTTCTTTGCTGGATAGGGGGATTTAATATACAGTCCAGTGATTCTTTGCAATGTAGGCAAACTCTGAGAAGACCATGGCATTGCATCTCTGAGCTCAGGTCAGTTAACTGGGGCTCACGGGACTAAAAATAAGTGTAAACATTTGTAGGGGGAGGGTCTCAGATCTCAAGATCCAGTCTGAGCAGGAACATCTACACTACCATTTTGAGTGTTGACATGATGCAAGTCCATGTCAACTGAGCTGGGCTCTGATATTCGGTGCTGTGGTTTTTCTTTGCAATGTAGACATACCCTTAGTGTCTTAAAAACCTGATCCAAGACTGTCATTGACTTTAGTGGGCTTTGATTCAGGCCCTAAATGATCGGACAGCCAGCCAGGAGACCATAGCAAATGCATCAAGTGGAAATGGTGTTAAAATACATGAGGTGTTGTTTTCTCCCTCTCACTTAAGAGCTTTTGAAAATCCCACCCATAATGTTTTGGCCTCCAGAGACAAATTCTGCTCAGAGTTATATCTCTGCAACCTCTAAGTTAATGCAATGGAACTCTCCACAGTAGTAAAGCTTGTCCATGCCAGAGACACAGCCTTCTCCAGGAGTGGTCCCAGGCTGTGGAATGAACTCCCCAGGAACTAAGGACTATCTCAAACCGCACCACTTTCCACTCCAAGTACAAGGCATATTTCTTTGACCTTGCTTTCTGTAGTATAAACACATAGCAATAGATATATTTATTTAATGATAAAAACCCCTACCAACACAAGACACTCCACTGCATATGCTGATTTCTGGGGAGAGAGTAAAGAACATACAACGTGTCAGTTGTGTAGTCACATAGCTTATCAGAAAGCGGTTGGCTATTACAGTCATGAGCATGGTATAAAAACCCACATAGAAGAGAATAGAAATGGTTGCATGGATATCCACCTAAGGGCAGACTGCCTTACTGCCTGCTGCAGCTCCCTCTGAAATCAGTGGGAGTTTTACCACAGATTTCAGTGAACCATATTATGAAACCTTTACTCCCTCCTAATCACCAAGGCAAATAGCCATATGGAAGTCACTGTGCATGAATAATTGCTCACTAATGTGAATAAAGACTTCACAGTCTGGCCAAATGAGAACTGGATTATGTATTACGTGGGATTGATTGGCCTTGTAATCTCCATAAACCATGATAGTCATGCTATATGTCATTCAAAAAGTAACTTCCCCTACGTTTGCAATTAGGCTATTGGCCAGATCCTCAGGTGGTGTAAAGTGGCATAAGCTCCATTGACTACAATTGACCACAAACTCAATGTTATTTATTAATGATCTTCATGCGGGTAACATATAGGCAAACAGAGGATTCATGGCTATTTTTTTGATGGATACCATGAAATTTAACTTGCACTGAGTTCTTGTCCGTAACTTAATTATCATTTATTTACACTGAATACATTAGAACTGGTAAAATAGTTACTTTCCCCCCAACCACAAAAAAAATTAACTCTTGCCTCATTCACATTTTCTTCTTTTTCAACCAGTCTTAGAATGTAACTATTCCTCAAATGAGTAGTTCCATGACTAGAATTTATAAAAATGAATCCAAGAAATACTTCGCCAAGCAATTTGTTTTCTGTTTCAAATTAGAGCTTCAGGATAGAAAGAAAAAGTGGGGAGGGGGGAGTGAGAGGGAGAGAAGGAGTGACAAAAGAAAGGTTGGATTGAATCTGTTCTGTGGCAAACTTCCCAAATCTTTACTACAGCAGCTTTACAAAATGTTTCTTCCCAGTCTGATGTCTTTGCAAGCCATTGTGAAACAATATTAATGTTAAGTTGAGATCAGAGACAGAGACCATATGAATATATTTTTAGCTTTACAGCAATGCAGTCCTGAGCATGCATTGCTTGGATACCCTCTTAACTGGAGCCTTGGTGAACAAGCCCCCAAGAATTCACTTATTCAGCCTGAAACTAGAATTATGTACCATAAAAGTGCAATCCTTTCTCTCTGCCTTCAGGATAATGTCTCCAAGCTGCTTTTTGTTCTGAACCTTCACCGGAAGTTGAGTAATTATTGTTTAGGTCATGTCTTTGTGCTTTCAGAATCATGCGATGCTGGTTTTTTTATAGTATCTTAATGATAAAGGAAAGTGGGGTTTATGGTGATGAGTCTTTTGTGACAGAACTGTTTATGCACGCTATGACATAAAGAAGCCATAATTATGTATAGAATGTCTCCAAGGAGTTTACAATCCCAAAGCGCCTCTGAAATTTGTTGTGCATCTTTTCTTCTATATGTCCATAAATGCTACAAGGCAAGGACTATCTCAGGGTTAGGCAACCTATGGCACGTGTGCCTAAGGCGGCAGGTGAGCTGATTTTTTTCAATGGCACTCACCGTTCCCAGGTCCTGGCCACCAGTCCAGAGGGCTCTGCATTTTAATTTAATTTTAAATGAAGCTTCTTAAACATTTTAAAAACCTTATTTACTTTACATACAGCAATAGTTTAGTTATGTATTATAGACTTATAGAAAAAGGTCGTCTAAAAAATGAAGACTCGGCACACTGCTTCTGAAAGGTTGCTGACCCCTGGACTATCTTTATATTTCTGTCCTTCACGTTACCAAGCATGTAGTTCTTTTTAATTAATTAGTAGTAATGAGAGTATAAAACTCAAGTCTTTTCCCAAGTCTGGAAGTGACCCAAACTGATGGTTAACTCATCCTTCTTCCTGTCTCCAAGGTGGGAGAATTGCATGTGAGTGGAAGAAAGGGGAAAGACTGTTCATCAGTGGCTCTGGATGTAAACTGTAAAAATGGCATTATGGGCTTCTATGTTTCTCTCTGTCTTCATAGTAAATGTGCTTAGTTTATAAGTAAAGTGTGTGTTTAATTTTTTTTTCTCATTGCCAGCCCTACCATCTCACTGTGGGATCTGAAAGTAATAACTTCCACAACATAAGTATATTTTTATCTGAGACTACTGTGAATACACAAAAAATGGATTTACACACATACTGGGCCACCTCACGAGTAAATAGCATTTTGGGTTAGGGTTTTAGGCCCTGATGCTGCAAAGATTTACTCATGTACTTTATTTTACAGATTGTAAGTAATCCCAATGAGATTAAAGGGACTACTCAGTGTGTAAAGTTAAGCAGATGCATACAGTTTTGCAGCATTGGGACCTTAGAGTGTAACATACAGCTCATTACTGTGGCCAGTATAATGTGATTCTTGGAAATACAGGATACTGTTTCTTGAACTGCGGCCTTTCAAATGTCAATACTGCACCAGGCACAAAATTCTGCACTAAATTGTCAATTGTAGCAGCAGGGACTTTCACTGAAGAAGAAGAATCTCTTATCAGTCCAGAATTCATGAGGCAATTTCCTTTAGAGACTATTATATGGTAGGTCAAAAGTCAAGGGAAGCTGTAATAGCCTTCAGGGAAAGTACCTTTGGCACATTGCATACATATATGCTACTCCTAACCTTACGCTGAATATAAACCATGTGCATAAGAATCTGATCATCATCATGTAATGTAGAGAGAGTTTTAAAATTGCATTGAAAAATTTTTTTTGTGTGATAAACATGCATTTGAGGAACTTGCTATTACCATTTAAAAAAAAGCTTTTGAAGGAAAAAAACACAAACTATTTTCCCAAAGGGCAGTGTACTGGAGCTATCACATGCTTTCTTTTGTTTTGTAAAATAAAAGTGTTTTTAGAGCCATAATGTCCATCTCAAAAGAACATTAACTTGAATACAATAGACTGTACTGTTTGTGCCCAAGGGATTTTATCCAGTTTAGGGCTGTCTATAATATAACATTTATTTATTTATTTATGCAGTTTTCCCTAGAATATTTTATTCTTTTGCATAAAGTTTACATATATACCATGTTCAGTGTTTAAATTACTGCAGTGTTACTGTAAAGTAATGAGTATTAGCAAGGCAAGACTGATTGGCAGTGAGATGGGCACTTAGTGTGAAGTAAATTAAAGAAGAAAGCTCATGAAAACCAACAAACTGAAATCATAAGATGAATGCAAAGAATATTCTAATTATTCGCTATAGGTTGGACTTTCTCCATGGAAGCTGCAGATTCTGAGCACTTCTGACAATCTTGCCACTTCACTTAAGGTACATCTCCACTGCAACAACCTCCCCTCCCCTCTTCCACAGCACCAAGTCTCAGAGCCCAGGCCAATTGACTTGGGCTCAGGCAGTGGAGCTAACAATTGTAGTGTAGAGATCTGCGCACAAGCTGGAGCTCAGCTCTGAGCACTGCTGTCATGGGGTTTCTCTTGCATTTTATTATTATTATTATTATTTGTTAAATATAAATAACAAAATGTGAGTGCTGCTGAGCAGTTAGGCATGAAATCCTGGCCCCATTGATGTTAATGGCAAAACTCTCACTGACTTCAACGGGGCCAGGATTTCACCCTAGAAGTTGATTATTCACAGTCCTGTGAGGTACTGAATACCTTCAACTCCTATTAAAGTCAATGGGATATGAGGTAAAGGAAGGCCTTACAGGACTGGACCCTATATTATGAACCCTTCATCAGCACTCTAGGACATGGTATTATATCATACATATATTTCAGATTTAGGCCTTGATCCAACACAGCATTTAAGCACATGTGCAGTGTAGCCAGCTTCTGTGATTTTATGGTGAATCTTGTGATCTTTGGTATATGCCTTAAAGCCCAAGCTCCTGGAGTCATGTATTGATGTGAGAAGCTCCACTTTTATTTATTTTTTTAAGTTAGTTTCTAGCTCTTATTGTTGCAGAGAAAATCTAGAAAACTTGATTCCCAAAGGCTCAAACCCCAGGAGGCAAATAATAACCCCAAATGAATTTCTTCTTAACAGCTCGTGATTTAAGCCAATCGCATGATTTTTTGAATCCTTGGCATTATCTGTAGTGTGTGTGTGGTAACTGTAAGCATGGGGTAGTCCCATTAAAGCTTGTGTGGGTGCTGTGAGGAGGAGGTGTAGGAGACTTTTATAATCACCAAGGACTTGGTTTATACTCTCATTGCGCTGCCTGAGCAGGGGAAAGAGAGGGGAAGAACACAGGAAATCTGCCAGTGTAAGAACAAAATCATAACCAGAACTAGTTTAGCCAACCAGTCTAAACCTCTCTAAAACTGCTGACAGAGATGACTGAACAAGAATATAGAAGTTAAAAGAAATGTTTCCTAGTTGAAAACATAACTAATCTAATCTTTTGAATGAAACAGATAAATCCCAGTAATTTAGCTATCATATTGGGTATACAATTATTGGCATCAGACTTCATTGCACAATTAGATTAGAACTTTGCTTCCTGCATTATCCAGAATATTTGGTAATGAAGCAAGAGACAATTCATCTTTGACTTCTTCCTGTTCTACAGAAGCCATGCAAGTTAACTATTTGTATATATGGATTAACTGTTTTTATGGGACATGGAAAAAGTCAGCTCCTATCTGCATTTTCCTCTAATTATTTTTCTTCCAATTTCTTGGGTAACTTTTTTGTTTTTGCGATTTCCCTTCATTAAGGGAAATCATGATATTTTTTTTCCCAGCTATGATAAAGCAATAACCAAGTAGTTGGCTCAGTGTGATAATCCAAAGATGGGTAAAGCACTAACCCTGTGTCAGTGCGATGGTGATAGAATGTTTTTTGGCCACATTTTCAATGCACAGGTTGATAATTATTTTGTTTGGTTCCCATCAACATGTTTTGAAAGGAACTAGATCTGGCCAGGTGAAAATCCTTCTGGCATGGGCGAGCCAACACCTCCATGTGACTCCAGCACTGGGAGGCCTGTTGGGGTGGTGAGAAGAAGCAGCCAGACCATACTGAGTCCCAGCTACAGTCAGCAAGCATATGAGCCCTCATGGGCTCGTGTGAGTTAGAGCATCCCGCAAGCTGCACAAAAAGCCCAGAACTCATCCAACAGCTTGACCCTATGTGTCTTCTGCTACAACTCATCTGTAAATTCAGGCTACATATTACAACATGGGGAACTTGGGAAAATACAGTACCTCTTTGCACTGCTAATAAATTCTTAGTAGCGTTGGCCTTGGGCTTAGCCTTGAAGTTATCAGCTTTATTTCTTTGCTGTTGCCTGCTATGCTTGTGCACATTGTACCACAGTCACAGGAAGAAGTTGGCCCAGTATGGGACTTGCATCCATGTATAGTGAAATCACTATGGAATCACCATGGCATTAACTTCGTGCCCTGTGTGTGGGATAAGCTTGTAATTTATATAACCCTTGGTAAACTTTTGAGCAGGCAGTAACTCACTGGTTGAAATTTCACTGATGCATAGTATGCTTGCTCAGCCCTCATAGTATGCTTTTACTTCTTAAAGTAAATAATGAGAATTAATCTAAAAGGGAGACAAGGCACTGGACTAAGATTCAGTGAATGTGCCATTAGAATAATAACACTTGTGGGACACTCAGCTTTGGCCTGCTGGCTGACCTTGGGCAAGTCAGTTCTCCTTTCTGTTTGTACCTAGGTTTCTCCATCTGTAAAACAGGGAAAATGACACTTACCTTCCCCTGTAAAGCACTCTGAGTTCAAAGGATGAAAAGTGTTAGTGTTATATAAGAGCTTGGAACTATTACTAGTAAAAGCTGTGACCCAGCAGAGGGAAAGGTAACACTCTATGCATATGAACTGGAACAGGACTAGATTATTATTAGGGGAACCATGCAGCAAAATTCAGATATAAATAGTGAACTTGCCCCTCCCCCAATTACCTCAAATTCAGGGATGGATAAAGCATTGTGATTTCTAATTCCTAGAGTTGGGAGCAAGTCATTCCCTGACTGGGGACTTTGGATGCTACCATAATATAAAGGTTTATAATCATGGTGATCCAGGTTCATGTTTGGATTGTTAACTTTTTGGGATTGCCAGAATTCAGGGGTTGGATCCAAAATTTTGGGTTGGGCTTATCTATATTCATTACTCAATAGAAAGTATTCTTGTTAGGTGCCTCATTTTCTTTTAAAAAGGAGGTAGAAACTAGAATCACCTACACAAGCATTAGAACTCTCTGAATGGCCTTGTAGGAACTACCACACTTGTTTCCACCTCTTGTTGCTTATTCACTAATACATTTTGCCAGGTTGAGTACCATGGGCAATTTTTTTTCCTCTGGGGAAAACTATGTGGTCAGTTTAATTAATACCTGAACATAACATCAGCACCTAAGTTACTGCTTACAAATATTTATAAATATTTGCTTCTAAAACATTTTTACCCAATATACTGTCCATGAGGCAGTATGATACAGTAGCTGCAGATATGTCAAGGTAACACAGTTATTATTGCAGCATCCATATACGTTATCACAGCCACTTACTGATCATTGAAGCTGGGAACTGAATGAGTAGTAATTTAAGTGACCCATCCTTTGTAATTTAAAACTTCCTGAGTGAGGGACTGGGGGAGCATTACTGTCTCCAGATTTAGGCCTGCTGAAGACTTTCAGATTATCAGTGCAGGAACCTGAGGGAGGGTAGAAAATTTGAGTAAGCACATTACCACTTCCTCTGGAGGAGTTACTGTTCCAGTGGTATTGCAGCCACTAAATGTCACAGCCAACTCTCTGGGTCCATCTCAGCATAACTCCACAAGCTCATGTTTTTAGTCTCTGACTCAGCTTTCTGAGTAGCTTTGGTCCCTTTTTGTTTTTTAATGCTGTAAATGCAGGTGCTCTGTAAATAAATTATCTTCTACAGCTAACACACTTTATTTATTTTTGTGTGTAATGATTTACAGTTTGCACAGTTGGGCTTTTAAAACAAACAAAACAATTAAATCAACTGTCACTGAAGAATTAGACTTAGGAGCCACTTGTGAAAAGCAGTTTTTTCCCCTGGATAAGACATGGTGTAAGTATATGAAACAGTTTTTGATTCTTAATGTAGTCATCTTGCCCATCACAACAACCAGATCAGTTCATATATGTTGCAGTAATAATTGTCACTAAGGATCAGTTTGGACAATAAGGGTATTTTCTAGTAGCTGGTTCAGGCAACCATCTGAAAAGCATTTTATTCTGGAAGCCTTTTTGCTATATTTTCTTTTAGAAAAATGTGAGATTGCACGAGTTAGATATGTTTGTTCGGATTCCTGTTCAGGATTTCACCCAGTCCTCAGCAATATGTTTGACCATGTCTGTGTTCTTGCTGTCATGTTATTGGCTAAACCTGACAGGTTTTCCTCAGTATATTTTATTTGCAAGACCCAAAGTAAGGGAGTTGGTCTCATACACTGGAGGGAGAACTGGGGTGACCAGGGGCAAAATCCTGGTCCCATTGAAGTCAATGGTAGAAGTCCAATTGACTTCAGTGGAAAAAGGATTTCACCTCAGGCTTTATTCTCAGCTTTGGCAACTCATTTCATCTATGCTTCAGTTTCCCTGTCAGTAAAATGGGAATAATTAGACTTGCCACCATCTTGAGATCTATACATGGAAAAACACCAAGCATTTTTAATAAGCAAAAACATAGCCTCTGACGTACAAAAACACCCATGTTACTTAGTTCATGGTCCCTTCTGCACAGATTTCAACATAAAGACCAGTGTTGTCTCTTCAACTTAGCAGAGAAACACAAATAGACTTAAACAATTCTCTCCCCTTCCTCCAGTCCCTCTATCTCTTTTACAAGAGGTGTCTTTATAAATGATTGCATGGAGGGTGGGAGTTTGAACAACGATACAGCCAGAAAGCCAGCTGCATGATTTCAAACAATATTGTATTAGAGCAAACAAACATTTTTCTTACAGTTTATTTAAAATGTAGATATATTTAAAAATACTGCAAGAGTTATAGGAGGTTTGCAGTGCTTAGTATAGAAAAGAGAATAACTGTCTTTTCTCTTTCTGCTGTTTTCTCTTATCCTCCCACTGAGAGTGTCTCGCTGGACTCTGAAATAGTCATTTTCTTCAGGATGTCAAATACATCTATTCTCCCCCCCCCCCCATGTATCTGTCTCCATCTTCCACTATTGGCTCCCTGCTGGTGCTAATAGTCATTACAGGGAGCAGCCACTGCAAGTAATAGCATTACGGAATGAAGAGAGTTTAGCTGGGTGGGTGCAGTCTGTTTAGACCTCCGTCTGTTTAAGAAGTTCTTATGTGCTTTGTACATCTCCTTGTTCTTCAAAGTATGTCAGGATGAGCAGTCCCTCTTGACCTCTGTGATCTGATTAAATCCTAGCCGGTTTTGCCGACTTTGTTAATTTTTAATAGGCCTACACAACAGACAGGAAAGGAAATATACTGATGAAATGATTTACATCATAAAAGTTGTAATAACTTTCACTTAATAATTCATCAAGAAAGTTATTTGCATAACCTAATGGGAAGCCTAGGACTCGGGTGTAGAATGTGGGCCTTGCTCCAGGAAAGCATTTAAGCATGTGCATAATTTAAAGCAGGTGTATAGTCCAACTGAAGGCAATGAGTACCTATGAGCACCCCCATTGCCTTTAATGGGACTGCTTACCCACATACAATTATGCATGTGCTTCAGTACTTTTCTGGATCCTGGCCTATAATCCTTGTGAGACGAATAGAGCATGAAATTGACTGTGAACTGAGACTTTTCATTTTTGAACACATCAGCTGCTCCAGTTTTTCTTCTCAAACTACAGCAAACACAGCAATTTCCCTTTTTCACTTTACACTCTTTCCTTAGTCCCTGTGCAGTCTGTTTGGAGCTATGAACACCTCCTTTTAACCTTACTTCCGTTTCAACTCAGCAGGCACCACATTTTTTTTTCTTGGTTCTCAGTATCTCCTCTTATCAGACATCATGCTTTTAAGCTGGCTCCCTGCATCTGTACTAGGTATCAGGGAGAACTAAAAGCTTCCAGCTTTCCTACTTTCTCTTGTCTGTCAAACTGGCTTTCCTGGAAGAAAAAAAAAAGGCAAAAACCCTTACGGTGAGTCATCTGTAACTTCAGTCCTTCCCATTCTCCTATAGAAGTGTTACTTGCTATCTTTACTCTGCTTGAAGATTCAACACCTCACCCTGCACTGCAAAAATTCCTAGACTCTTTGATAATACCCTATGCTTAAATAGAAAGTGTGCTCTACTGATGAACTGCAGTCAGCTAAAGAATGTGCACTGTCTTACCAGACTGGGTATATATAGCAGTTGTAGTTAAGACCAAAAATATACTGTAAGCAAACATAATCTCTAAGCAAACATCTAATATAACTTCCTATTTCAATCCAGTGATCTAGTAATACAAGGAACTGGTCAAAAATTAGTTACATTTATGTTGCATCTTTCACTACTGTATGCTTAATTACAATTATTACATATAACAATAATGGCCCAGAACCAAACTATTTGTACACTTTACTGTATTCTAAATTTAATGTAACAACTGGGGAATAATTATACCTAGGTCTTGCACAGTGTGTTTCACTCATCAATCACAAAGCAGTTCAATATTGTTATCTCTGTTTTACAGATGGGGAAACTGAAGTACAAGAAATGACTTGCCCAAAGTCATACAGCAAAGCAGGGGCAGGACCAGGAATTGAATGCAGGTCTCCTGTATTCTAGTCCAGGACCCTGCCCACTAGGGGTATATCTTCATCCTGTATTAAAAAATGATCTGAGTATTACTGTGCAATTAAGACTTTTATGCTCAATGTGCAGCTGTGGTGAAAAAAGGAACCACGATGCATAAGGAGTGGAATAATACTGACAATACTATGCCAATGTATAAGTTAATGATATGAGCTCCATGGACTATTGTCTTCAGTTCTGATTACCCTGTCTCAGAAAGGATATAGCAAAAATATAGGGAGTTCAGAAGGAGGCAACAAGAATGATTGGAGGCATGGGGGAAAAACATCAGTAAAAGACAGATTGAAAATGGGATTTACATTAGAGAGGAAATAAATATGGGACGAGAGAGAGATACAAAACAATTACTGATCCAGAGAAGGCAGATGGGGTGATTTCTTTTCACCTCTTCTCTCAGGACAAGAATAAGGGGATATTCAAGGACATTGAAAGCAAATTAAAAACTAATCAAAGGAATTTCTTTTTAACACACTGCCCAAATAGCCTGCAGAGCTCACTGCAACGTAATATCATTAAGGTCAAGAGCACAAATGGATTAATAAAGGGATTGGTCATATGTGGATAAAGAAGAGCATCCAGAGTTAAAATCATAAGAATGAAAGTCTTATCAGATCATTTCCTATTGGTTAGTGACAACTCAAATCATTTAAATTAATGTTCATACTGCACATTATTAAAATATCCCATGGAGCAATGTAAACTAGGTTTCATATCTGAAAGCAGCTGAAAATAGTTAAAATGCATATATTTGGCATTAAATACTAATTTATATTACTCCTATTTGCTCAGGATTGTATGGATCTACAATTCAATTTCAGTGTTATTAGCTTTGGGAGTTTGCTTTTTATCTTTTGAACAAACAATAAAAAAATCCATTCTCTGTTTTAAAATGACTCCAAACTCTTCAAAGAGAAATAGAGAGCCACAGTTAGATAACTCCTTGACCCTCTATTAGCTCTTGATTGTGGTTAAAAGTAAATAAGTCAAATTCTAATGTGATTATGTGGTTGAATAATAATACAGAGCTATTCATCTAATCACACTGCAAGTCATATAGCCTCTCATAAAGCCACATCTATTACCCCAAGGAAAGAAACCATTTTATATTTCTTTTATTTCAGTTGGTCTTCATCTCTGTTTCTCTCCTATGGTAGGATTATATTTAGCAGTTTGTCTCTTTTTGCATTATTTTTGTTGTGTAAGCATAACTAAACTCTCATTCCTATTTTTGTGTCTCTAACTGCAGAAGACTCCTGATCTTCCTTAACAAGAATTACAGTATTTCATGTTTTCTCCTTCATTTTCTCCTCTTTAACATTACCTAGGCTTCCACGCTCTGTGCCAAATTCTGCAGATTCATGCCTGAAGTGACCTTATTGAAGTCAGTAGGTCTGATTCTCGACTCACTCTCACTTATGTCGATCAGGATTTACTCCAGTGGAGTCAGATCTACACCAGATTAAGATAATATAGATTCTGGTACTGTGGGATTATACAGGCTGTAAATTAGGCCAAGATTTGGCCCTCTGTTAAAATATTTATAGTCTCTTAACTTAAACATGGCCAACCCTACTTCAGCTTATCTATGATCTCCAAAATGTCCTTCTCTTTGTTGTTTCCTTTACCCATTTTTTGTTTCTTCATTTTTGATGCCACAATTGTATCCCCACGCTTTGCTCTTTTCATTCTGTTCCACTTCATGCCTATCTGTATTTCTGTTTCATGCTTCATTTAAAGTGGCTAGCAGTACACAGGTATCAGCAGTGTTTAGCTAGCTTACTCATCATGCTGCAATGCAGGTTTCCAAAGACACTCTGTCTAACCTGATTCTTCTTTTCATCTCTTCCTTTTGCACTGGGGAAGTAGACATAGTCCATAATTTTAAATTGTCCTCTTTTTTATCCTCGGCAATCTTCCCCATAAACACATTTATATTCAACGTTGTTAGATTTAAGACTAATTACTAGAATCCTGCTATAATATCTTTCAGATAAGAGTACGTGTCCATCAGCAATTAGTCTGAGAACACCAACTCAAACACCGAGGTCATTAATATCCCTCAGATGATTGCAGCTTCCAGTCACTACCATTTCAGGGCCAGCTGTGAACCAACAGCCTAAAGTGAAATTCATCTCCATTCACAGTTCCAGCACATCACTTCAGTCCCACATAAGCCCTGTTTTGAATTTCACTGCTAGAGAAGGAGCCCATGACAAATCCCCATGAGTCATGTAGCTCCCCACCTATAACAATGCAGGTAAGCAGCTATTCACATTGCAGCTATGATAAGTGCTGGATCTATAACTGCCCTCCCCAACCTAATTTTTCAGTTAGGGCTTTTTGTAATATTCACAAAATTGAAGAGGAAATCCCCTGTCTTTAAGGAGGTTCCAAACTAAACCCATTACACCTATTATAGGTTTGGCCTCAGTCTAGTTTTGACAGCTACTATAAATACATAAATCCTGCTATTTTAGAGTCTTTTAAAAGATGCATGCAACGCTTTGTTCATGAGAATGGAGTGGGCATGTTTCAACATGCAAAATGAATGCTGAGACTCCATCAAGTATTGCTCAGTGGAAAGCTAAAGCTTTTTTGTTAAGTCAAAATATCTTCCAAAGCCCTAGGAAAAAATGTGTTTTTTTTTTAGGGAGTAGGGGGATCTAGATGTTTGATTGCAATAGCTCGAACTCCTTATTCAGTATGTGGTGTGGGTTTTTTTATTAAATATCTTTTTTAAAATAACCGGGAGTTAGCAGCTGCAGTATGTGTGGGTGGAGAACCCGATCTTAGCTCCACAGGAAGAAAAAATACAACAGATGCAAATCAGAAGAAATTTGTTTCTTTTTAATAAGCTAGGGGGGCTGTAAGCAATGGATTTTCAATAAACGATGTGGGTTTTAAATTGTATCAGTTGAAGTCTGGAGTGTTAATGTCATTCTCATCTGTAAGATAATTTGTTTGTTAACTTTTGGAGGCTTATTCCAGATGACAATTGCTGAGAAAACAAGGCTTCTAGCAGCCTATTTCAAAAATGTGTTTCAACATTTTATCATTTAATTAAAATTTCATTGCAACAAAGAGAAAATATTTGCCACTAGCAATAATTTAGCATCAGGGAAACAGATTATTTAACCACAAATATTTGCCTTTTTTTTGCTTATTTTTATTCAACAGTTAAACAAATTAGACTGCATCATTAGCAAGACACAATAAATGTTTTGTCTTAACAAAAATTCCTTTAAAAATCTTCAGCAGTTTTCTCACTAATTCTCTCTAACCTGTCTCCAAAGTGATTTTTTCCTTTCAGTATCTCTGTGTCCTACATACCCATTTATTTATCTTTAAGCAGATCCTTATTTGATTTCTCTTCTGTCTCCTAGATCACACCAACTCACTCTCCTTCCTTCTCCTGAGATCTGGGCAGAGGGTCTTCCATGGGCAGATATGAGCCCTTCCGTGGGCCCAAGTTGGCCAGGGACAGGTAAGGGCTGTCATTTTCCTCTAGCACCACTGTCTACCTCCCCAGACCCTGCAGGAGACTGTCCATGAAACGCAGGGTCCATGCTGGGCTAAGGAATATCATGAGGACAGGCCAGGACAGCAGTGAGACTGGCTTGGGGAGGTACACATCCTCCTCCCTCTCCAAGTTGGATGAGTTTCAAGAAGAGATGAATATAGCCCTCAGCTGTAACTTTTCTGCAGGACATCCCCGTCTTTTTCAGGGAACCCCGGTCAGAGGGGGTCCCTGGCAATGTGGCCTCAATGAAGCCATACAGGCAGGGAGATAGGAGTGTTGGCAGGGGTAAAACTACCCCTGGGATACAGAGGATTTATGCAGATGGCCCTGACATCACATGAATTTTGGAGGATCTGCTTGGCTTTGGGGTAGCTTTTCTGTGAGCATACAACACACCCTCTCTCCTCCTAGGACATCTCCATGAAGAACTCTGAGGGATGTTTCCCTTGCAAAATGGGTTATTCCATGGGAGGGGATGATTTTGTCTTCTATCCCCAGGATTTTCTTCCCTCTGCCTTTTCTTCCCTCTCTTTCGTTGGGTCCTTCTCTTCTTATCTATCACCATTCCTATCAAATACTGCTGTAAGATGGGGCTATTCCTGGGAGGCGGGGAGGAACCTTTAGTGAAGATGCAGGGTGGGCATCTTGATTTGAATAGTGTCTCTCTGGGATCAGGATTCTGAATACAGGTCAGAAGCAAATAGGGAGCCAGGGAGTACATGGAGCATTGGAGAGGTGCACTGATGGTGGACTTTTAGATGCAAGCTGCTGCATGCTTTACAGGTTGCATTCTTCTCCTCCAGGTAGTGTGAACTGCGGTTGGGTAGTCAGGAAGTGATAAGACATGGTTCACAATAGCAAGGTCTTCATCAAAGAGAATGAGGCAGATAGGGCAATATTCAATTCTCACCCTTGTTGCAATTTGTGGTCTTGAATCTTCTCTGACTTACACTGTTTTTTACACGTGAAACTGTTGGCTTTAATGGAGTTACTCCTGATTTACACTAATGTGAATGATAAGAGGATTAGGCATTGGACATCTGACTCATAAAGACTACTCTGTCTTTGCAGACTAACATGACAATCACTCTGAATGTCCTCAGCTGATGGTTAAGTTAATATTTTGGGAAGCTTCCTGCATGTATTTCGCTCCTCCTCCTCCCACTACTTTGGAATTAAATTTGAGTCAGTTACTTTTAGTCTACTTGTTTTTTTCCTTCAAGGCATGGAGGCACTCATGGTGATGCATTTTTTTTTTTTTGCAGAGCTGCATGTAGTCATCTCTATATTAGAGCTGGTAGGGAATTTTTTGATGAAACTGTTTCAGTTGGAAAATGTCAGTTCATCAAAACCAAAACTTAATAACCCTCTCTCATTTCCAATGAATTGCTTGATTTGAAAAAATTTTGGGGGAAAAATTTTGAAATTATCAAAATGTCCAATTCTGACATTTTCAAAACAATGTTCTATTCAAAACATCTGAATTTAGAATTTTTGTTAAATTATGTACAAAATTATTTTACATAATTGTAAAATGTTGCAATCTAAATGAAATGTTTTGAAATTATTGAAATGAAATATTTTGTCAACATCAATATGATTTTTTTAGTATTGGTGCATGAACATTTTCAAAATTTTTGACTTGTTTTGGGATGGGAGGAGAAAATGTTGACAACTAAAACTCTCATGTTTCTTTTCCAGCTATAATATTAGATATGGCTACTTCCGCAGAGGCAGATTTTGCCTCTAACTTTTGTTGGTACAAGGTTTAGGGGGCATGTAGGGTATGCACTCCTCTATGGCATGCAGCTCAGCTCTCTGGGAGTGAGGTGTGGAGAAGATCAGATGCATCAAAGGATCTGCCACTAAGCAGACCTTCTGGTTCTTCCTCTCCCTGGAGACAAGGGAACTACTTAGCCTGGAGATAGAAGATACTTCTACCCACTCTGTGGCAGAGATTTGCCATGCCTAGCTGAGTTATTCAAGCTAGGTACGAGGAAACTGGAATCACCCTTGATGAGTGATTCTTGGCTACATCAGTGTTTCTGTGCTCTGTATTCTCTTTGGCTTTTTCAAGGCCTACCATATGTGACTGTGCAATCATTTTCTGCTCTGCTTATCTGATTGGGTTCATTTTAAGCTATTTGTAGGCAGCACAAAAAGAGATCAGATTAAAATCAATGTAGACAGTGTGTTCCTACACATACCCTGTATTTATAGGTATTAGAAATGGGAATGAGTCATCCAGCAATACCGTTAAGTACTGACAAATGGTTGTCTAAGGCTCTGATAAGTAAAATCCTTCTGACTTATTGCATACTGTCTGTCTCCACATATCGCTGGCAAAAACAAAGGGACTGTTTTAGTCTCTGCTCCCCAAAGGACAGAACTGCAGTCCTTGCTCAGGCACACTTTCCACTGAAATATAAGGGATCTCATGGGACAGGAGGACTAGATCATGTCTTGAGAAGGCGGGGGAAATAAAGGTATCTTGCCCGCACAAGTGTAAATGTTTGGGTGCCTCTGTTTTCTCTCTAGTTACAATGATATTTTTAAAACTCTGTGTCTGGTGTTCTAACTCTCCTAAAATTCACACACTGTTTTATCTTCCAAATCATTCTGGGCTTACAAGATGTTAGCAGTTAGAAAATGAACAATAAAGCACAGAATAGCAACAATTATAGTGGAAATGTCACCTGAAGAAAATGGAATGTGCTATCTTTATTGTTTATCGAGACAAATTTCTAGGGAACTGTGGTTATGTACCCAGAGGGTTTCAGTTAAAATCATTTTTGCAATAGAGCAAGTGCAATTTATGATATAATAATAAAAAACAGAAATATAGTATTTAAGTGAAACCAGTGCATGCATTAACGGTAAATCTTGTGCTTGGACATTCAAGATGGTTTTATTTTCGCAAAAACATACTTTAAAAAAAAAGTCAGATTCTGAAGCTTGAATGCGTTCCCATTGAAGTCAATGGCAAAATTCTCATGACTAAACTGGGAACAGAATTAAGTTCTGTTATGATCTACCAACTTTGAGTAATGTTTCCCTCTAAGGGTGGTTCCACAGAAAGGGTACAGGATCTGTCTCTCCATTTTGCTGTAGCAATCCTCTTTAGCTCAAGAGGGAGAATGCTTAGCTCCAAAAGCACAGCTGTCAGAGTTCTAGGCCTAGAGAGGGACAGACTAAATTTGCACATGGTGCCTTCCTTTCCTTGGTCTGTCCCAATCATTTAACTATTCAAAGAGCTCTAAGGAAAAGAGAGAATCTGTATGGAAACAGCAATGTTACCTTTTAATTGGGGGCCAAATTCCACCCACCTTTACTCATGATGGGTAGTTTCTTACCAGATAAGTGGTCTCACTGAAAACAGTGTAACTGATTGTGTTATAAGGTACTAGTCAGGATGAGTGATGTTCACAGAATTAGGCAAGGGAAGATAGCACATGGGATGCTCTGTAGTCTAACTGCAGTTTACATTTTGTTCACTTCCTGTTCCAGAAATCTTGATCCCTGTTTTTCAGCTACACATGCCTGAGATGTTGTTGTTGTTGTATTTATAATGTTTGTATGCGAGATATGAGGAAGAGTTGCCTTGGTTTGAGTCAGGCACTGGTGCAAGTGTAGGCAGCCAATGTGCAAACATCCCCTGGCCACTCTGCCAAAGCATTTCACTGCAACACCTTGTTGTTTTTTTTATATTGGACTATCCTCAAACAGCAAAGTGTGCTGTAGGTTGGATGTCACAAACTGGGGATTAAGAGGAGTCCAGGAAACTTTTTTTCTTTTTCACTTTGCAACACTAGATAGGATTTGGATTTGGTCCATGGAAGGTGAAAAAGTAAGGTCTGATCGTGGCTCTCTAAAGTGAGTTGCCCTTACTCCCATTGGTCTCTCTCAGTGCACCCCATCAGGTGTCAGGCTTTGTGCTTTTACTCTTCCCTGGGTGGGACTCTGCAGTTCCCCATCTGAGAACAGGGCCCAGGCTACAATACCCTGTATATCAGCCATTAGTAGTGCAAGGCTCATTTCTTTAACTTTGCCTTCTCTAACATAAACATTATAGCAATGTGTGTGTATAAAAAATTCCAAAACAAAACACTCCACTGCACACATTTCTCCTCCTGGGGAGAGGATGATAGAACAAACATATGACAGATGTTTTTAAACTTCCAGCTTAATGCACTGCTGGAAGATGCTCAGACACTATGGTGATTAGGGCAGCATAAGAACCTATAGAGAACAGAAAGTTGTAGATGAATCTCGATGACTAATATCTAACCAATTGCATATTTTGGCCCTGCAAGTTCCGGTTCCCAAGAAGGATCCTGAGAAAAGATATAGGAAGAGATTTTTCATAAACATGAGTTGTGCGTATTGCATAGGCTGAACTAAGTTATTGCTTCAAGGTCTTTGTCTTGCATTTTCAAAATTTGATTAGTGATTGTTTTACAGACTCCCAGTCTGTGTAGCATACCATCCTCTGTATGTAATGTGCACTGCTTCCCAACCGTTCATATTCAGGGTTCAAAAAATAGAAATGGACAAATGAAGTTGACCCCTGGGAACTAAAATAGTGTATGTTGAGTGTGTAGCCTCTGGAAATCTGATCTTTTGGGACAAATGCTCAGTAGATGCTGATAGATTTTTAATTGCTTTATTTCTACATCCAGAAAAATCCCTCTGCAAAGCATCCACCAAGCTCTGGCTAAGTCGATGTGTTCTGTGCAATGAGACATGGCATGTCCAAACAATGCCCATGACCAGATACTTAGGTGGTTAGGATGCTTGCTAAATATTGGGAGACCTGCGTTCACTTCCATGCTTTGCTACACACTTTCAGTGTGACCTTCGGCAAGTCTCTTAACCTCTTTGACCCTCAGTCCCCCATCCATAAAATGGTGATAATAGCATTTCCATACCTCACAGGGGTGTTGTGAAGAGGCATACATTCAAAATTGTGAAAAGTTACTGTAATGGGGACCATATAAGCACCTTACGCAGACTCAAATTAGCAGGTCCGTGAAAATAGTGTTTCCCTTTCTTCTGATGGTAACATCACCTTCTGCTGAATGGTGGTAAAATTCCAGGGGCTTGATGGATTATTTCAAGAGGATGAAAAATCAGTGAAGTGAAATCTCAGTATATTCTAAGTGCAATTTATTTTATTCACACTCACAGTTCTGGAACAAAATGGTTAACAGCATGCAGGGCAATCCCCCCACCCCCGCTTTCAGAAATCTCAGCCCAATATGAATGTCTGGTTCTTAGAGGGCAACTCTGCCTCAAGAATTTACCTTAATCAGAGATTAAGGAAGAGGGCAAAATCTTCCACTGCTTCTCCTCCAGTGCCTTGGATAAACCCAAACTAAACAATACCGTGTGCCTTCCAAAACTAACAGTGCGCTCCGGAGGCCAAGAAAAAAACTTGGAGGACTGTGGCTGCATTTATGCTTGGACCTGGGGGTATGATTTGCAGCTCGAGTAGACAGACTCATGGTAGCTTTCATCAAGCTAGTGAGCTACAAACAGTAGTGTAGATGTGGTATCATGGGCAGTGGTGACAGAGGCTAGCTGTCCCCAGTATGTACCCACGAGGTCCAGGTGGATATGCACTCAGTGTGGCTAGCCTGTGCTGCCGCAGCTGCACTACTATTTTTAGCATGCTAGCTCAATGAGAGCTAGTATGAGTATGTCTACCGGAGCTGCGAATTACACCCCAGCTCCAAATGTAGACGTAACCCATGTGCCACCTGCCACCTGGTGACATCTCCTGTAGCAATAGTTTCTGAATAATGTGTTGTGAATGAGAAGTCCATGTAGTGCTTTTGGAATCTCTGTGGATTTACATATATGCAGCCCTCATACTTCCCTTTGTCATTTATTCATATGCTTAGCTTGTTATTCTAAACAGCGACTGATGCTAGACTACTTGATGCTGTCTATCAAGCCCACTCCTGCTGTGGTGAGAAGCTGCTATGCTGGAGACCTCTTTAAGGGTTCTTTTGCTTTGATCAAAGTGCATCTCAGATCGTTGCTACAGTAAGTGAAGGCACATTGTACATAATTGTCTGACAAGTTCAGCCTTGATGCCCAGCTTATAAGCTTCATTCATTTCAAGGCTCACTCCTTTTCCTGGTCTCTTCTACTCCTCTACCCCACTCCAATTCCTGGTCTTCCGAACTACTACCCTCTCCTCATTCATGTCTTTACTTAAGACTCCCTTCTGCTGTGATACTCACAAGGAGCGAGCCATTAATGATTTAAAAAAAAATGGCAACAAAAATACTTTTTACTGCCCCAGCCAAATATATGCTTGCCTAAAATGAGTAACCGTGATCATCTTGCTGTAACCGTTTTCCTTCCTGCTGTTTGTTAACCTCACTCATCATGTCATATCTAATAATAGGTTGTAAGCTCTTTCTCTAAAGCATCTTGCATAGTTTTGAGTGCTGTAAACATAATATGTAGTTGTTCTCCATTTGCTGCCCAACCTCCCCAACTCCCCCATTGCAGAATCCCATACTAATGTCATTTCTTTGTCCGCCTCACTTGTCAAACACATTGAAACGTCAGTTTCTCCTGGGCTTCTTCTGACCTGACTGTGGGATTTCACTCCTTCACTTTGGCCACCACAGTGGCGAAGGTATGCATGAAGGTCACACTCCCTGCTGGACATGTGAACAGTAGAGAGGGGCCTTCCAATCAGAATGTAAATTCAGCTGAGCAAGTTGCTGCAGTTCTCACAAATGCTTCTTTAACCACTCTTAATATCAGGGTACCTGTTCCACAGCAAAAGTTCCCACTAACTTCACTGGGCTTTCAATGAACACCTGAATGAATAATTTTGATATTAAAATAGTGGTCAAATAAGATCAGTCCAAGATACGTTAAAGTGTAAGTCAGTGTGCCCCCGAGGACAGGGACTCTGAACCTGGGGGTCATGAAGAGCTGTCATGTGGTTACATCTACCCTGTCCTACCTCTATAACTATTGGCTGTAGGCCCTGGTTAGATGGGAGAGGGTGTCAGAGGGGTCCTGCTATGGAAAAGGTTAGGAAACACTGTGCCAAGAACCCTTGTCACTCAAAAGAATGTCAGCTAATGAAACACTCAAGCCACATCACGGTATTGTTCAGATCTAATCTAGTTCTGTCAACTCCAGACTTGAGATAAGTTCTGAGTTGGAACTGAACATTGTGATTTGGGCCCATCTCTCATTAACATGAGTTATTATTGAATAGTTTCTATTTAATGGCTATATGTGGGAGAGAGGAGTGAAATGTCTGTGTGGTGGGGGTAAGTTTTCTTTCTGCAGAGATGTTGGGAAGGTGAGAAATGGACTGCATGTAATGTTTAAGCTGAACTCCTCTTTGAGAAAGGGTATAGTGTCTTTTTGCTTTTATGTGTTAGTGTGGCTGAGGATATAAGAGGCCCTCTGCTTTGGCTCATTGCACTATTTCTTCACTAAGCAGTTTGCAGCAAACATTAATTTTAAGATGATTAGTTACCACCTTTAAACTCAGAAGCTCTTATTTACATTTTCATAAATGTATGTCTTATGTATATAATATTTGGAATACAAAACTAAGGGGGAGTCATTTTATTGTTCAGATGGGGAGGGTGTTATTGGCTGTTTTAGGGGAACAAAATGCCTAGTATCACTGGAGTAGAGCACAGTTTACTGAAGAGAAATATGTTTCTAACACATGCAAGCTACTTTGTACAAACACTACCTATGTTTTTAAGGGAGAGGTGGGACAGTCATCAGCCCATTGCATGTGACAGGTTTCTGAGTAAATAGCATTGAGGGTGGCTGCCCTTAATCACCCTGTTGGCAGACCCAACAGCTGGCTCTAGCACTGCAGTATAAATCATGTACAGAAAAGGAATGTATTGATATTATCATGGGCCAGATCTTCAGAGGGTATAATATAGTATAGCTCCATTGACTCAAACAGAGGTATGGAGATTTATGCTCTCTGTGCATCTGGCCTATGGCATACTAGCAAGTTACCTGTCCTATCCTAATTAATTAATATTTAATTGATTTTTCAATTAATATAGTTTATTTTCCTTTTAAACAATGGGTTGGGTGTGTCTTTGCCTGCAAATATCCTTTTATGTGACTCTGAGTGGCTTCTGTGACTTTTTGCTAGGGGTCAGGTCAGCAAGGTGCTTCCTATATTACCAATATATTATCAAGTTGTCATAAAATGGGGGATTTATTTTTATGGGCAAGTCATCAGCTAACACCAGCTGTTGTGCTGTGCATTTGTGTGGTGGTTTTTTTTATGTATATTTCTCATTTGGAACTTACAGCCCATTGCAATGGGCCATGAGTTTCTATGGTAGGTGCCAGATGGACAGAAAGAACGTATCATTCTTCAAGCAGAGGAAGTTAGCAACTGGCCTGTATTATTATGGAATTATGTTAAGGTTCTGATCTTGATCTCTGAAGCCCTCAAAGGGTTTGGCTCAAGCTATTTCAGGGACTGTGTCTCCTTTCATAAGCAGTAACCACTAATCTCACTGCTTTCATACCAACTGCAAGAGTCACTGATTTGACTTCTTTCCCACCATAAATCAGTAAATTATAAAAGAGCAGGCGGGGGAGAGAAACTTGAGATAGACAGACAGACACCTAACAACTGCTCCCTCCAAACCCCTAGCCCCTCCCCAAAAAACACACCACCACAACACCAATTTGTAAAGCACTCAGACTCCACAGCTGTCAGCCCGCTTTGAGAATTTGGGAAGAAAGTCATACCTGACATCAGTGGAATTACACCCTTTAACACTGTCATGGAGTGTGGGGGAGTCAGGGCCCGCACCCCTCACTTTCTGCAATTCACCTTGACTCTCAGCCAGCCAGTAAAACAGAAAGTTTATTAGACGACAGGAACACAATCCCAAGCAGGGCTTGTAGGTACAACCAGGACCCCTCAGCCAGGTCCCTTCGGGGGCAAGGATCTTAGATCCCAGACTTGGGGTTCCCTGCCTCTTCCCAGCCAACCCAAAACTGAAACCAAACCCCCCTCCAGCAGGCTCTCCCCCCTCCTTCTCTCCCACTCTCCCTTTGTCCAGTTTCCCAGGCAAAGGTGTTGACTCGCCCAACTCCCCCTTCCTGGCTCAGGTTACAGGCTCAGGTACTGTCCCTCATCTAAAGTCATCCCCTTCTCTCCCATACCCCCATGTAGACAGTCCACTAAAACTAAATGACATCCCCAGGCCAATCCACCCTGCTGCCTACTGTGTCACAAACACCAAATGTGAATTTGATCCACAGTATTTTAATGTTATGTCTTGCTTATTAATGATGCAGAACACACATAGATGTCATTTAGACTCCTGTATTTGTCCTTCATGTTTTGAAATTATACATTGTAGTCTCACCTGCTCACTGTTATTCTGTTGAGTTTCTGGGCTAAAAAGTTGGTTTTATCCCCATAAAAGTCATTAGGAGTTCTGCCATTGATGTCAACATGACAAGAATTAAGCCCTAAATTAAAATTGTCTCCCAATTCTGTTTTTCCCTCTATCTCTTTCATTAAAGTATTTCCTCTTCTGACTAGTAGTGCTCTTTACTCTGTGTTTAAGCTTTACTTCAGATATCACCACTGCCCCCAATAGCCCTAGAATAGTGTGAATGCTTTTTTAAAAAACTTTATCTATGAATCCTCAGAGTTTCTGAAAATGTTAAGAGAGGACTTCTTGAGATTAATCTTTAGAGAGCCCTAGCAGGTACTGAACACCCTGGGCTTCATATACTGCAGATTCTGTGGCAAGAGACATGATCTCATTAGCTGTGCCATCTTTAAAACCTATGAACCAAACACTCACATTTTTATACCCATGCAGTTCCAAGCTACAGTCCCAAATGCTCAAACTTAAGTACTAAAACCATTCATAGGCACTTAAATAAATGACTGGATTTTCAGATGATCCATGATTCCAGTAGGAATTGTGGGTGCTCAGCATCTCTGACAATCAGGCCACTTACTTACTGTATCAGTGAAGTCAATGAGAGCTGCATGAACTCACTGACTTTCAGTATTGTGACATTAAGTGCTTAAAATTAGGCTCCTCATTTAAAAAATATTAGCCAAACTCTCCAGAGAGCTACATGGCCATAACTGAGTACAGAATTTAGTCTGTGAGGTTCATGTGCTCATTGCCACTTGGGGATGATTTACGTGTATAGACCTTAATAACAGTAGTAGGAGTTAACCATATCTATCTCTCATGTATCTGTGTGAAAAACAGATCCCCTACCCGGGATTCTTCCTTTTAACTTTTTGTTTAATGAATGTTGTAATATGCAATAACATTTTGTTACAGAGAGCAGTGACACATCCTGTACCAGAACAGATATGAACACTGACATCAGAAGAGAGAGATCTTTGTTCATCTGTTCTAAAAACAAATATCTACATTTTTTCTCCCATTGCTTAAAAAACAATTCTGTGCTCTAATACATCCACCGTGTGGGGTGAGTGGATCTGGCCTGGAAGCCAAAACCAACAATTTCCACATGTTGAACCAGAAGTTAGAAAAAAGGAATAAGATGGGTCTCCATTCTCAAGTCTGCATGTACATGTGAGGGTTTTGAATCCCAAATGTTCTCACGGATGGCTCACTGAAATTATGCTGCCACCAGGAGAAAAGATTAGATGAACTTGTTGCTTAACCTCTTCCCCACCCCACGCTGATGAAATAGAGTAAATAATTAGGAAAGAGCAGGATGTTTTGCTAGTTACCGTGTTCTTCAGAACCCAACACTGCAGATTTTCACTCTTCTTTTTTCTTCAAACTCTTTGCATTATTTTTATGTCTCCAAAAATAAACTGCATGTAACTGTACTAGGGTCAAAGATTTCCTAGCTACCCGACCAACACTTCTTCACTCACATCCTTTCCCAGAGAAATAAAACCCCACTTTTGGTCTGGCTTCTTGGTCCCAAATGCAGGGAAATTAGCACTTTCCCACCTATGTATATCAGAACTCTAACTTTTCTGGGCTTCCATCAATAATTTCATGTTGTCTCTGAAATTCACAGAGCGGAAAATTACAGAATCTCTCCCTTCTTTACAATATTATTGGATGCATCTTTTAATATTTTATTGGGCTCTGCCTCCTAAAGGCTTGTTTTATAATTGCAGAGTTTTTCACAATAGTACCCAACTTACTTGTCAGCTAATTGTAATAAAATAGGGAAAAGACTGGGGGAGGGGGGAGTTGGGGAGGAAGTTGTCTTTGCCATCTTCTTCCTCTGCAAGACTCAGTATTTGTGTGTCATCTTCCCTGATTTTAAAGAGTTGAATCCAATAGCTAAACTGTTTGTGTTGCTAGCACATTAAGATGGTTGTCTGTCTGAGGCTGTTCTCCATGTGAATCCAGCTAATACTGCAGCCATCCAGGTTTGCTGTCCCAGTTCTGGACTTTGATGGCGAGCATCCAAGCTATTCAGAAGTCAGGTTCATCTTGTGCAAAAAGCTGTGCCCAAGCCCTTCCTGCATATTATACTGAGCTGCACTCGGATGCACATGGATGTGCCTGCAGTGTTGCAGGCTTCATGTTAACTGACATTTATTTTGCTTTTCAACATCATTGAAACAAAACCCAATGTCTCCCAAGAACTCCTCTCAAGTATCCCAAAATGAGGGGCTGATCTGTTGGCCATTAAAATCATTTGCAGTCTTCTAATTGACTTCATGGAGCTCTGGATCGCATTGTTAATGAGCATGTAAGTTAGCAATGGGACACATCTCAGATTTACATCCAATGGCTGTATTCATACACAACTCATTAAAAATCTTATTTTATTTTGACTGTGTAAAATGGCCACCTTCTCACTCTCTCCAGCTGACAGCCCCATTGCAATGTGCTCCCCATTCCCACTGTCTACCCCACCTTCTCTCTTTCTTGAGAGGAAAAGAGGGGAATGAAGGGCAACGGCCCTGAAGAGGCAGTCAGGGGAGAGTTTGTCATTCTTTGCAAGCAGTTAGGAAGGATGGCTATTGGGATTCACATTTACTATCTGCCAAATGCCAAATCTAAGTATTAGGTATGTGGGGTGAAATTCACTCAGGTGGAGAAGGTCAGCACAAGGCTGATGTAGCGCTAACGTACAGATTGGGTTCATGCATGCGCTGAAATGTAAAGGTCTTGGATGGAAACAAATTAGAACTAAAATATTATAGAAACATCTAAAAGTAACAAAAAGTTTTTCCATATATAATCTCGTTCTGCTATTAAGGTCAATCTTTGATTATAAAAGTGGGGGAGATGTCATGGTATTCTGACGTATGAAAGTCCCAATTCTAGCCCTGATGAGTCATGAGATATCAGTATGTGTGCTTTTTACTGGTCCAGCTGCAAATACTGCCTGTCCTGCTCCACCGAACAGCGAAATTTTTGGGAAAAAAATCAAGCAATATTTCTTTAGTTAGTTATATTTAAAGAAACCCACAAATCATAGCTATAGATGGCAGGCACCTCCCTCAGGTTTGCAGAGGCCTTAATTAGACTACAAGCTGTTTGGGGCAAGGACCATCTTTATGTTCTGTGTTTTACAGCACCTAGCTCAATGGTGCCCCTAGGCACTACTGCAGTATAAGTAATGGGATACCTTTATGACGTCCATTACTATAGTACCTGAACATCTCACAGTCTTTAGCATGTTTCAGTTTGTAACATCTCTGTAAGGTATGGACGTGCTCCTGATTAGCTCCCTGGGAAACTGAGGCACATAGACACTAAGTGTTTTTTTTTTGTCTAAGGCCCCAAGGAAGCCTGTGGCAGAGCAGAGAACTGAAGACAAGTCTCCTGAGTCCTGGATTAGCACCTTAATCACTGGACCATCAACCCCCCCTCAGCCAGCACACGTACTTTACAGTGTAGTGTTTTTTCAAAGACCATTGCTCCGAGCACCAACCTTTGCATATTCTGTTAGAGTGAAAGATATGTTTGCATTTGGAAAAGCATATTTTTTACTCCCAAATATGTTCGTTCTTCCTGCTTCAGAATAACTTGCCTTTTTCTGGTGAGGCGCTAGAAATAGTTGCTTCAAAGAAAATTGTCAGGAATCCAAAAATTGCCAGATTCTCTTTGGATGCAGAAAAAACAACAACTGTTCACCCAGTTCTATTTCTAGCCAAACTTTTAAATTCTTGGCTACTTCTGAGGAAAGTACTGCATAAGTCTGCTAATAGGTTATCTCAGTGAAAGAGAAGTAACCTTTCTCTCTTTCTTTTGCTTTAGAACATTTTAATTGTGTTCCAATTATTTCAGCATATTTGATATACATCCAATATGTATTGCTACAGTCTGCAGGAAACTGATTTTCCAAGGCCTTATACAATATAGTGAGTCATAACTGAGTGCAGCTTGTTCTCCCCCCCACAAACAAGTGTGAGTCATCAAGTGGTAAAATCTCTCATGCTACAGTGCGGAATGACCTTCACCTGGTTGCAGAAGCCAGTACAAAGCTGACACAGAAGTTGCACGTGAGGGTTTACTGTCTCAGTGGCCACAAGGCTGCTGACACGTCCCCTACACTCTATGGCAAATGGCTCCAGGCCAATCCATCAGAGGCCATATTAGACAGATCCCTTGGCCCCAGTACTCCATGCAACTGGCAGGCAGGGTTTGTGGCTGCTGTTCCAGCACAGATCTGCACCTTGTTCCTGGGTAATGGAGGTGGATTTCACCTTCCCAACTACTCTGTGTCCATTTACACAGAATCCAGATGCTCAGGCTCTATGCAGATGGAGTGGATTCCAATTAAATAATTCCTCACTTTACAATTGTTCCCTTTTCCATTTCAAATACAACAGACCATGTTTATGGCTTAATGTAACTTATATTGGGGTTCAATTACTTCAGTAGGGTTGCACCAGTGTGAGAGCAGATTATGATCCTTGTTTATAATTTTGCATACACAAAGCTTCTAGTTTATTCCCCATACTACCTCTTTTCAAGTACCCTCATATTTCAGCCATATTATCTCAGTTCAAGTCCCCTTGACATTGGATGCCTCAATAGGGGGAAAAATCTGTTGCCTCATGCCCTGAAAAAATAGAAAGTTCTTTTTCCAAAGGAAGACTATATTTCTTGCTTGGAGTATAGATATTTTGCCTTTGAAAGGTGACTGCATTGGCCTTGTTAACAAAACATAACACTGCTATGTTCTTCTAATGTAGAAGTCTAGATAAATCCCAGGGAGATGTGCATTTTATTGCACTAAATCTTTGGACCAAATCCTGAAGTTCTCACTCAGGTTTTAGGCCCAAATCCTCCCCCGACTGAAGGGAAGGACGAAACACCCATTGACCTCCATGTTGCATGATCAGACCCTTAGTGAGGTTTTTACTCCCATTGACCAAAGTATTTGAAAGAATAAGCTAAGTAAAGCCAAACCAGGACTTCAAGATATAAAAAACTTCAAAAATGCAGGAAACTGCATCTGGTATTTTCAAATTTTTCAGGGAATTGAAATCCCTAGTATAAGTCTCCTTCCTGGCAGAGTCTAAATCTAAATGAGGGCATATACTGAGGTGGAAGTTGTGCATCTGCCCTGCTATCAACTGGGGGTTGGTCGTACGAGTGGAACAATTTGGTAAGACCGTGGGGTAAAGGTGGAGATGCTGGGGCACACTCAAGATGCTGTCTTTCAGGTCAAACTGGATTATTCACTTCACTTCCTCAGAAAGGCTTGTGGCTCCTGCTTAAGTTAATTTAATTATCAGACCGCCTATGGAGTATCTGCTACTTCTTCCTGTTCCATGAGTCTCTGCTAGCCCTCTGTGACATCTTGCTTGATGTACCAGAATTGTGAGCCACTGTGTTACCCCACTCTGCTTCAGCACGTGAAAGTTTTGCTGTTGCTCAGTTGTGTGTCAGCTTCCTGACACACCAGCCTGTCTGCCTTGACAGAAAACTCTTTAGGACTCTGCCAAGCCAAACCTTGCCTTGCAGGTAACAATCATTGAACCTCAATTTCTGAGTTCCCCAGAGATGTGTCTTTGCAGTGTCCAGTCCCTCTCCTTGTGACACTAATGGAAATGTTCATGATTAGCAACACCTGTATAATACTATGGGCATTCACCCAGATAGTAAGGGATTCTGTCATCCTGCCCTGTCAATTTGTTCTTTTTATCATTGTGTTATGTGGTGTTATGGTCAATTCATATGCAATGTCATATATATATAATCAATGTATGATAAATAGATCTACATTGTAGGATTATAGAAGTATAAGATTGACAGGTATTTAAGAGTGATGAGTGTATATTAGGTATATAAGTGAAGCATAGCTGGAATGCAAGGCCTACAGGCTGAGGCCCGTAAGATTTAACTTAGCCAGACTAGGCCATAGGCTTAAGAACACTTGACACAAGTGGGTGACTGTCATAAACAGATGATTAAGGGTTAATGCCTTTTTTACCTGTAAGGCATGTTAAAAAGGGTTAAAAAGTTCACCTAGCCTAGCTGACACCTGACCAGAGGAACCAATGGGGGAACAAGATGTTTCAAAAGGAGGAGGAAAGTTTTTCCTTTGTTTAGAGTTTCAGTTTCAGCCGGAGTGAAAAAGATCAAGGAATCAGCCTCTTATCAGAGTAGTAAGTTTTAGAAAGGAATAAATAGGTTGATGTTTATTTCTTTGAACCTGTCTTATGCAAATAGAGGTAGAATCAAAGTGCGTATTTTTTTTGTGTAACTAAATTTGTGCCCAGGGGAACATCCTCTGTGTTTTGAATCTGTTGTCTGTGAGAGTAGCTGGTATGCTAATCTCTCCCAGAGGGTTTTCTTTTACCTTTCTTTTCTTTAATTAAAAGCCTTTTTCTTAATACCTGATTGATTTTTCCTTGTTTTTAGATCCAAGGGGATTGGATCTGGACTCACCAGGGACTGGTGGGAGAAAAAAGGGGGATGGTTAATTTCTCCTTGTTTTAAGATCCAGGGGATTGGATCTGGACTCACAAAGGAATTGGTGAAGGAGTCTCTCAAGGCTCTCAGGGAGGGGAAGGTTTTGGGGGGAAAGGGAGTGATCCAGACACTGAAAATTCTGGATGGTGGAAGCGATACCAGATCTAAGCTAGTAATTAAGCTTAGAAGTGTCCATGCAGGTCCCCACATCTGTACCCTAAAGTTCAGAGTGGGGAAGGAACCTTGACAGTGACCTAGGAATAATCCTATGCCAGTAAAGTCACAAGATTACAGTAAAAGATGTGCCAATAAGTATTGCAGAAAACTAGATTGCAATAAACTGCAATGTATTGCCCAAGATCAGGAGACACCTGATTGTAACATCATGGAATATCCTATCCTGAAGGCAGAGTGTATGTCATGTGTAGATGCCAATGAGAATAAGAGGAACTAAGAAACAACCTATGAAAAACAGGTCACCACAGTATTCATGGTGTATGGAACTACAGATAAGCAAAAGAGGGTTGAAACTCACATGCATATGCTAAGGTGGTAGGTGTGGTCATAACAATATAAAAGAGGTTTCCTGGTTGGGTAAAAGTGGGAAGGTCTAGCAGGAACCATCCCTGTACTGATGGCTGTCTGTTGAGAGATCCATAGGACCCTAAAATGTCTTTGAGGATATGCACATTACTACAGTCTTAGTCATTGCATGGGTTTTTGTTGTATTTATACACACGTGTAATTGTAACTTTACTCATTGCTTTAATAAAACCTGTAGTATAGATGAGACTTTGTGCTTGTGATTGTGGTCACTATCCTTGGACTTTATGTGTGTCTGGAGTCTCCAAACTTGAGAAAAAAAACAGAGGTGATTTTCAATCTGCACTTCAAAGTGTACCAACAGGAGCTGAACCCATGGTAGTTTAGTACTAAATTCTAAATACCAATAAAAAAGCTACACCTGTAATCCTGGGTGCTTCTGTGCTGTGCAGCCTTGGCTTGAAGCCCTGAACACAGTAACCTGATCACAGCACAATGGCTTCACCCTGGCTTCCACCAGCCTGGTTATTCCTTGCAGAGTGACACTCAGAGCCCTTCCAGTCTTGGGTCTCAAAACCGTCTCCCCTGTAGTGTCCAGTCTCTGTCATTGTTAAGAAAATTGTTAAGCTTGCCATCTCCAAAAAGAGAGAGCACACACCCAGCCTGGTAATTTAGCTGAGGACTTCATCCTTCAGCTTTGAGATAGTTTTGTAATAAAACAACAATAAGTTTATTCACAAAGAGCAGATATTTAAGGGATAATAAGTAAGAATAGAAGAGACAGAAATATGGTTACAAGTAAAACAAAACAAAACATGTTTTTTAATGACAAACTCAATTTCAGCAAGTGACAACCATTCTCTAAGCAGGTTTCTCACCTACAGTTAGTTCCAGCTGCTCTTGGTTTTCAGGCCAAGAGGATCCACTTTTTGTGCGCTCATGGGGTGCTGCTCCCCTTCACTCCTGATATCCAAATAGCTTTTTGCTTTGGCTCATTGTTTTGGCCCCAGAGGCAGGATGACCTCCTGCTGTTCTTCCCTTTCCATTGACTTCTCATCCCCCTGCTGATCTGTATGTACTTGGATCCTCTGTTATTTTGATTCTGTAATGCTTAATTTCATTGGAGACAGGTAGATAGCTGCCTTCCCTACTGTCTGGGAGAAAACTCATTTCTCCCTTTTGTTTGGCCACAAACTTTAAAGCCTAATATCAGCGAGTATCCATAATTCCTCATATGAAGTCTTCATACATACATTTCATAATGATATTAATCACCAGTGTCACCAGATTTCATAAAAGACCTTACTCAATACACTTTTATAGCACAGTCATATTGTGTACAATCAGTTGATTTAATTGCTTATTCTTTGGGGCTCAGTTCCCCTGTTCTCCACCTGGGGTGTCTGGGCTGATGCTGTCTTCATTTCAAACTGGATAAGATATAGCTCACTTCCTCAAAAAGGTCTTGACTCTGGCTCGAGTTAATTGTCAGGCCTCCTATGGAGTCTCTGCTACTCTTCCTTGATTCACGTTATTGCCTGCAAGAAGAAAGAGTAGAGTGCGCCACTGATATGATGAGAGAGCTGTACTAAGAGTGTGGAAAGAACAACAACCTGAGGTGACATCTCTTTTACCAGTATTTCTTTCTTAATTTTGGGCTAGTTTAACTCTGCCAACTAGAAGGGTATTTGGAGGGGAAGGGAAATCAAGTCAAGGCATGTTTAGGGTGCCCATTTAGGAGGTCCAGGTTCTAGTCGCTATTCTGCCACAGACTTCTTGTGTGAGTCCCTCTGAGCTCTCTGGAAATAATAGCACTTCCCTACCTCACAGGGTGTTGCCAGGATACATACATTAAAAAGCATGAGGGCTGCATGAATATCTTGATAGATTTTTCTAGCCACCTGTGTTAACAGCTAATTACTTTTTTCTTATTTTTTTTCATGTTTTCCAAATATTGCCATTTGCAAGGTTATTCTTCTAACCACTGTGTGAGAAAACATTGGTTACAACTTTTATATTTGTTTCTTATATGAACAGTTAATTTTCCCCTACTATTTTTACTTGATTTAATAGCATTTCCAAAAAGGCACAAATAAGTAGGGCTGGGTGAATACTTCAGCTGAAGCTGGTCAAAAATGCTGCAGGAAAAAAAAAATCCATGGATATTTCAGTAAATTTTAAAGCAGCCTGTTCCATTATGTTTTGTAACAGTCCAATGTCTCTGTCTTCTGATTTTTTGCAAAACCCTTTTTCAAAATGGAGTTCTTCTGTTTCCAAACTGGAAAAATCTCAAAATGGAACATTCTATTTTGAAATAGAAAAAAAATCCAGTTTTGAAATGAACTGATTTGGGAAAAATATAACTTTGCTGCTGTCCTGCAAAAGACTTATGCGCTTGCTTAATGTTAAGCATGTGAAGAGCCTGAAGTCAATGCAGCATAAGGTCCATATGACTAAGTTTTTACAGAGACAGTAGAAAACAACAAACTGAAAAATAGAAATTGACAAAAATCATTTTTTCAGAAGTCATAGTCTGATATTTTTCTGTTTTAAAGTTTCCATTAAAATTTTGAGTCTTGATTTTTTTGTAATATTTTTGAAAAATCATATTTTTATTGATCTTTTGTGTAACATTGCATCAGATTTGACTGCACAATCACATTTGTGAATATATATTCAAGTTCTATACAGCTGTTTGCTTGGAAATGGAGGTCTATAAAGTTACTACTTTTCAACTCCTTTTTGGTTTCTTTGGGATGTTCATATCTGTCCATGTATATCTATAATGGTATACTGGTAGCTATCTATAGATCTAGCTACATAAATGCAGACAGATCTGTTTACGTATGTAATGATATAGATAAATTTCTTTGGGCTGAACATCTATATTATAGATAGAGTTATCTATAAGAAACCAATGAAGGAATGATCCAGGGTATCGCAGCTGATCTGTATTTTCTTCTCTTTCTGTAAATTTGCTCTCCTGTTATGTAATGGGAGCTAAGTACATATAGTAATAAATATATTTCAGTTTGACGAAAGCTTTCATCCTCAGCTTGGGAACACACATGCAGATGGTATAGTAATTACGTCTTTTGTGTTTACCTTCAGACCCATGAGCCCAGCATTAATAAAATGACAGAACCAGCATAATTTATCGTTAAAACTGTGGAGGTGCTGTGGCAGCTGTTGCTTGTAAATCTAATTAATCATTTTGCTATTAAGACTGTTTAGAGCGGCATGAAAGCAATTCTCAGCCATTGTTATTGATTATGTCACCAGTTCCACTCTAGCACTTTCCACAGGTATTGTAGATAGATTAAAAATAGAGCCCCCAAATGCTGTCGCAAAGGCTGATGCTATCTTGGCATGATTTGCCCTTTGGAAAGACATCAGCTTGATGTTAGCAACATTTGCTGGGCAAAGTCTCGCTACATGTCCCGTCTGTCTGGTTACAAGCTGGAAAGTGCACTTCTCATCAAACTATCAAGACAGATTTAAAGAAAGAAATACAGTATTCAGGCTTCTTTTAATGCCCAGATTATTCACTTGCTCATGCAAATACACCCCACCCCTCCCAGTTGCCCTTATGAGCAGTCTTTCTCATTGCCATCAAAAGAGAGGCAGGGATTCAGGTCAGGGGCTTGTGCACCTATTGGGGGCAGTTATACCGTCCTCTTTGCACTGAGCCGCTCTTGTCCCAGTATATTTTTGTTGCCAGCCCCGAAGCGAGAAGTAACATTGGAAACGGATGGAAGAAATGTGAAAAGCTAGCAAACTTCCCTTAGCAAAAGCTATGTCTGAATAACAATCAATGTATTTTTTAACTGCAAAAGGTTAAAATGCCTATACTCTATTAAATAAGAGCTCATGGAATTCTTTTGCTTTTTTTGTGTCTCATTAAAAAGGTACGAGTGGAAGAATGAATGTGCTTTCTGTCGCTTGTCTCATACAGCCAGGGGCAAATTCAGCTGGCTTTTCTAATCACATAGAGACAAAGGGAATAGTTTCCCAAACAAGAAAACCACCTAAATTACTCAAAAGGCCTCTCTCTGTCTCTCAAATATTTTCATTCTTGCATGTTCAGATAAGTAGGAGTTTCAACTACATTTTGCATGATTCATCCAAAGTAGACAGTGGGGCAGGGCTGGGGACGGGAGACCCACTGGGGACAGCTTCCCACCATTCCAGTTTGTTAGCCAGGGTCACATCTTAATCCATTTGAATTGTATCTGAACCATTCATCTGAACTATTCCTGGAAGATTTCATTCATTGTGATATATTTTAGTTAGTAGCTGACTTAAGTAAATAATTAAGTGCTTAATCCTAAAAGGCACTGAGCCCTCTGGCTGTATTCCAGCAAAGTATTAAGTATGTGAATTAGCCCACTTCAATGGGACTGTACACATGCTTAAAATTAAGCACATGCTTAAGTGTTTTGCTGGATTGAGACTGGAATGTCCAGCAATTTGCGGGATTGAGCCCTAGATTAGTCTACATATTTTTTTTTTAAAAACTATCCTGCCTAACAGGAGAATAATCTCATTCTGATTTTTGCTGGGGAACTAACTGAAACCAAAGATTTCTTCAAGGTGGCAATTAAGGATTTAAAATCAGATGTGTTGTTTTGGGTGATAGTTTCTGTGTGTTCTTCCAGAACACACCCTGGTCTGTTTTTGACAGACTCGCAGAAGCAACACCATATTATAGGCATAACACATAGCAAGAGAGATTGATAACATATGTAACTCAAGCCAAAAGTCAGCAGATTTAAAATGTCAGGAATTTAGATGAAGCAACAGAGCTGTGAGAAAAATTGTACAGCATCACCTCCTGGCATTGAATCTGAGTTTTTGTGTGCTTCCAATGTTAACTTCCTTTTCCAAAGCCCATGATAAGAAGCCATTATTGATTGATTGATTTACTTACTTATTTGATTATTGTAGCACTTAGGAGCCCCAGATGTGGTCCAGGATCCCATTGTGTTAGGCACTGTACAAAGATAGAACAAAAGGGCCATGCTGCATTACACAATTGTGATTAAAAAGAAGCTGTAAGTCTAACAAGAAATTAACATTTATAAATACCAATAGAACGGATAGATGTTATAAAGAGGGTTTAACTGAGTAAGTCTTGCATTCGAAATCAATGTGGTAAAATCTGTCTGGATGGTTTCATTGCCTATGCCTCAAATTGAGCATATTTAATTAAAAAGTAGTAAAATATCAGTATGTTGGATCAATAGCTCATGTCAGTAAGCTTTTCCATTATAAGACTATCATGTACTTTACAGAACCACTTGTATAATATTGGAGCAAAAGGTCTAATCCAGTGCTTTCTGTGTATAGCACAATACCTCATTGGTCAGTCTCTCAGTCTGATGCCAGTTATTTCCCCTGCCAGACTGAATGATCTGTTCCAAGGATTCAGCAGCAAGTCACATCTTGGGGGGAGGATGGGATTTTATATTAAAACCCTTAGGATATTCTATGTATAAGAATTCTGATATGGGAGCGGAGAACATCATTTTATCCAGGTATAAAATGTAGGACCATAGTTCTTAATGTCACCTAGTCCATCGGTTCAATGATGACATTTTCATGCTCTCTCTTTTCGTGGATCCTGAAGTGACTCTGAAGTCCAAAGTGTGACGTGCATGCTCGTGAGCTAATTGGGCAGACAAAGTCATTGGTGAGAGTCTTGGTAGCTATAGCAGCGGTACGGCGCTTTTCTCTTGCAGCTAATAATCAATCATTTCTGTCCTCTTCAAAGGCTTGTCAAGTTCTGAGTGCCATGTGTTGCCAGGCTGATATATTTGATGCAGCCTTCTTGAGATCATCTGGTTTTATTGCACCAAAGTGTATGCTGTTCTTGATGCTGTCCTTGTAGCACTTTCTGGGAGCAGCCTTGATTCCGATGTCCTTGTGCCAATTCTCCATAGAAATTTTTTCTGGGGAGTCAATGTTCAGGCATCCTAATGATGTGTCCAACCCAGCATAGTTGGGCTTTTATCAGCACGTCATCGATGCTTGTTGCATTTGATTTTTGGAGAACCTCCAGATTGGTAAAGTCCTTAATATAAACTGTGAAGAAAAGATAGTTCATTTCCACATAATCAAAGGCTTCTTTGGTGTCTAGACATAATATAGTTTCTGGTGTGCAGTTTGATCTAACAGAATGTATAGCATTAAGCAATCTTGTGATATTATCTGAACCTTTCTGTTTCATACCTGCATCGAGTCTCTCTCCAATAGCTATTAGGAAGAAAATATTCAGGCTTGATAGCTAGTACTACTCAGAGCGTTTTAATACTTGTATTAAGTAAAGGAAATGAGACTGTCAGAGGCACCTGTGACGTTGCACTCCATATGTTTTATGGAAATACACTTATGAGTGTAGATATGATGTAACTGGAATATACTTTATGTAAAAGGTTTCTTGTAAGGTATCATTACAAAGCTTATAATATACTGAGTGTGTTCATTTGTATGTATCATTCTTGTATCTGAAGCTAGAAATATGAAATAAAACTCTGAAGTCCAATTGTAATTATGCAAAGTCTGGGCCATTAATGGTGATTTTGAAGCTTGATGGCTCCCATTGACCAGGACAATTGGTTGTAAGTGGCTCTGTATACTTGCAAACCTCCCTGGGTACATGTGGGCCAGCCCTGGAAGAATGAAGAATGAGGTCTCACAGGACATGTGACCATGTCACAGGATACCGGAATCTATCTTAAACCTGGTGCTTTTCCATTTAGGAGGGGTGGGGATCCAGAGAGACAAAGGGTTCCCGCCTTGGGTCAAAGCTATAAAAGGGGGTGAAGCAGAACAAGGGGATCCCAGTCATCAGAAAGCCCCGATTTCTACCTAAGATGGCTGCTGGAACCAACAAGGACTGTACCAGGGGAAAAGATTGGGCCTGGGCTAGGAAGGAGTCTAGTCTGTGAAAGAAGCTTCTTGGAACACCTCTAAGGGTGAAATTTACCTGTAATCAGTTTCTTAATGTATTAGGGTTATATTTGCATGTTTTGTTTTATTTTTCTTGGTAACTTAGTTTGTTCTGTTTGTTATTACTTGAAACCACTTAAATCCTACTTTTTATACTTAATAAAATCACTTTGGTTTATTAATGAACCAAGAGTAAGTGATTAATACCTGGGGGCGCAAAAAGCTGTTCATATCTCTCTAGCAGTGTTATAGAGGGTGGACAATTTATGAGTTTACCCTGTATAGGCTTTAAATGGAGTAAAACAGATTTATTGGGGGTTTGGATCCCATTGGGAGCTGGGTGTCTAGGTGCTGGAGATAGATCACCTGCTGAGCAGTTTTTGGTTAAAGTCTGCAGCTTTGGGGATGTGGACCAGACCTGGGTCTGTGTTGCAGCAGGCTAGCATGTCTGGCTCAACAAGGCAGGGTTCTGGAGTCCCAAGATGGCAGGAAAAACAGGCTCAGAGGTAATTCCAGCATGTCAGTTGACAGTCCCAAAGGTGTCTCTGTGACCTTTCAGGACCTTTACCCTTATATATCAGTGATAAGACTGGACATCATAATCTTAGGTAATTGACCAGATATCATAGACTCATTCAGGGTTCTATATCTATATATACCATCTAAGTTCATACACAGGAAGTCTCCTGTCTGAAAGCCAGCTTCATTTGAATCTATGTATCTGGTGCGAGTGTCACAACAGAGTTAAGATAGGAAGAACCTGTATTATTCAGGCTGTCCTGTTGCATTTTGCACTTACCTCTTAAGCTGAAGTTTTGTCCAAAGTGGCAAGTGGCATACAAAACTTAGTAATTCTTTGAAATTTCCTGTCGACTGGAAATCCCCCCAAAAAATTATTTTGGAAGCAGCAACACATGGCTGCCTATGCCAGACCCATAGACCCTAGAAGACCTGGTTTCTGGGGATGGGGACAGTCTGCATGGCAGGGCTGCCTCAGAGCCAGAGGCCCTGGAAGACTCAAGATCCCTAGCAGCCCCACAGTGAGCTACGAGGTTTCCCAGGGAAACCCGTCTGACAGGCAGGGTCCCATCAGAACCCTGCCTTTAATTCCCTGAAAATGTGTCAAACCCAAGATATTTCAGGTTTGATTAATTGCCCTTTTCTGATAAAACTCTGTTCTGATGGGAAAATTTCTGATCAGCTGCAGTTCTGAACACCTACTAGTCTTTACCAATAGCTGATCCATGCATAGCAACATGAATACAATCATAGGCATGGAGCCTCCTCTTGCACAGCTTCTCACTGATGCAGAGAAAGGAAGGACACCACTCGCAACTCACTCTTTCAGTATATTTACATGGATTACCCTTCCTTTCACAGGAAGGAGTTGTGCAATCAGAGACTCCAATCCTCCTTCCCTTGAGGCTCTCAAGGCAATCCAGGTTCTTCCCACACAACATCCTCCCACCATTGCAATAAGCAGCCACACGCCTGTTCGGCTTGATGCCAAATGCCCTACTGTACCTTGTCAGTCATGCAAGTTAGGAAATACAGTGCCTCTGGAGCTGGCATTCTTTGTTGCAGAGCAAATATCTGAGGTCATCCTTCAGGGTTGGCTGCACACACTAACAATCTCAGCTCTGTCACAACAGCATATGTTAAAACGGTGATTTCCAGAGGGGATAAAAGAAACGTTGCAGTATTGTTTTGTAGTAGGAATGACTTCTGGTATCCGTTGATACCAGAGGCTCAATTATGTCCCTAAAGGCACAGCCCTGTGTTAGGCATGGGGTAGTTCTGGTCTTCCATGGCGGGACCACTGGGTCCTCCTGAGCAGAAGGCCATGCAGCTTTCTCTCCTCATGCACCGTACCCCTCTTCAGGTCATGGATATGAGGGCACCATGGCACCACCTCTTCCCTGCCCTTTTGGAGCACCATACACCTATCATGAAAGCACAGAAGAAGCAGTCTCTGTGCTCCTTTGAGTGTAAGGATTGCAGTTGTCCTTGACCCATACCTGGGTTGTGCAAATGGGGGAAGGCTTCTTACACCCCTATCATTTACTGCACTTCACACCCATGTATGGGCCAAGCAAAAACTGATTCAAAATGAGATAACAGTGACCATAATATAATTAAATATTACATCCTTTCTGGAGGAGAGAAATACCAAAGAAGCCGACCACAGTAGCATTTAACTTCAGAAAGGCAACGACACAAAAATGAGGAAGCTAGCTAAATGGAAATTAAAAGGTACAGTCACAAGTATGAACTGCCTGTAAAAGCTGCATGGAAACTTTTTTTAAAAAATGCCATAATAGAGGCTCAAATTAAATGTATGCCCCAAATTAAAAAGAATAGTAATAGCACTAAAAATGCCTCCAGGGCTAAAAAACAGAGTAAAAGAAGTTGTTAAAGGCAAAAGGGCATCCTTTAGAAATTGGAAGTCAAATCCTGCTGAGGAAAAGAGAAAGGAGTATAAATTCTGGCAAGTGAATGTAAGAGTGTAATTAGGCAGTGCAAAAAAGAATTTGAACAGCAATTAGCAAAAAATACTAAAAGCAAATATATATTTTTAAGTACATCAGAAGCAGGAAGCCTGCCAAACAATCAGTGGGGCCACTGAATGATCGAGTTCGTAAAGGAGACTCAAGGAAGACAAGACCAGTACAGAGAAGCTACATGAATTCTTTGCATCAATCGTCATTGCAGAGGATGTAAGGGAAAGTCCCACACCTGAGCCATTCTTTTTAGGTGACAAATCTGAGGGAATCTTCCAGATTGAGATGTCAGTAGAGGAAGTTTTGGTACAAATCGATAAATTAAATACTAATAAGTCACCAGGGCCAGAGGATATTCACCCAAGAGTTCTGAAGGAACTCAAATGTGAAATTGCAGAACTACCGATTGCAGTATGTAACTTATCACTTAAATCAGCTTCTGTACCAGATGACTCGAGTATAGCCAATTTTTTTAAAAAGGCTCCAAAGGTGATCCTGGCAATTACAGGCTAGTAAGCCTAACTTCAGTAAATCCAATACTCTGTCTGCTTTTCATACAGATTTCAGCACACACTCTGAATGTGCAGTATCACATGCAGGCGACACAGCACAGTACTGTCTCAATATATTGGACCACTGTCAGAGCTCCACTTATTTCCATGATACTGCACCATTTTCTACCTGCAAATAATTTGGCCTGGGCCAGCTCCTATTGTCACCGATTACTATTTAAAAGAAAAGCAAAAGAAATTCAGTATTCACAAATATATTCATGTGACATTAAAGTTATGAGAAGAGGATGCACATGCATAAATTAAAGAATGGTAACAAATTAGCAGCACTCTGGTAGACAGAGATAATATTTACTACTTTTGTTGGGCTTCTATAGATTTAACTCATCCAAAGTTACAAATTGCTTGTAGCAGCAGCACACAACTTCAAACATGCTAAAGTTGAAGTCACCAGTATTTAAAGAAGTTTTTTTTTTCAATAAACATGATAATTCTGCAATGAGGAAATCACATCCTACAATATCTGGAAAGAACCTAGTCCTGAAATGCATTGGACGTGCCAAGTAGACCTTATCTTATGGAAGAAGTCTCATTGACTTCAACAGAACCACTCATGTGAATAAGGATTATCCCAAGTGAATACATTTTGCAGGATCAAACCATAAAATTGCAAAAGGACAAATGAAGAAAATGGAAGCTTATGGGGTTAATTCGCAAATGGTTATATGCTTTGCAAGAAGCTTAAAGGGATGAAAATAGAACTGATCTCTAAACAAAGAGTCCAGAGTAAATTGAACTTGTTAGGTCTTGAAATAGAAAGCTCTGGGGTGGGCTGGGAATTTACATTTACAGGTAGATTGAAATGCCAGCAATATTATGCACAGAAAGTAGAAGAAAATGAGAATAGGCTACAGTATATAGCCTGAGATTTCTAGGCATTCGTGAGGAATTTAAAATGGCATTTGGGAGCTCCCATAACTAAATGGATTGTGGATTTACTTGCAATAGAGACTTTTTGACTGTCATCTGCTAATCATTTGACTGCTGGTAAACAGAGCATGCCTCCACTTGTCCTGAAAACACGGGAAAGCCTGGAAATGAGAAATTCCACCCTTAAGGCTGCCAGAGTGACGGAAAACTTGATGTATAAAGGATCACAGGCTGGAATATTTTCCAGATGATTCCCAGGTCCTTCTGAAAGAAAGAAAGTTTCTGAGGTGTTCCACCACATTTGCGAAGCATGGGGATTCAATGTGCATTTTTTTATCCTGCTAGGATGAGACCTAAATTTTCTGGTAAGAAACAGTTTCAGATTGCTCAGCTGTGGCAACTTTTACTCACAAACACCAGAAATGACAGACCTTTGGGCAGGGTCGGCTTTAGGCCTATTCCACCAATTCCCCTGAATTGGGCCCCGCGCCTAAGAGGGCCCTGTGCCCAGTGAGAATCCCTTCCCTGGCTAGAGGCGCCTTTTTAATTTTTACACACTTGGCGGTGCTCCGGGTCTTCAGCAGCACTTCGGCAGTGGGTCCTTCGCTTGCTCTGGGTCTTCGGTGGCACTTCGGCTGCGAGTCCTTCAGTGCCGCCAAAGACCTGGAGTGAGTAAAGGACCCGCCACCGAAGTGCCGCAGAAGACTCGGAGCACTGTCCAGTGAGTACAAGTACACATGTTTTTTTACATGTGTTTTTTTTTTAAGTCATCCCTGCCGGGGCCCTGTTGAAACTGGTCGAATTGGGCCGCGCACTTCCTAAAGCTGGCCCTGCCTTTGGGCATCTCAAGAGGGTACAGACTGAAACCTTTTTTTTTGCCTATGTAGTTTTAGTGTAGGGTGACAAGACAGCAAATGTGAAAAATCGGGACGGGAGTGGGAGGTTATAGCCTATATAAGAAAAAGACACAAAAATCGGGACTTTTCCTATAAAATCGGGACATCTGGTCACCCTATTTTAGTGTCCTGAGGTATTACTACAATGATGACTTTCAGAATAAGACTCTGTTTATGAATTCATCCTTTAACTTTATTGTTGGAGCATGCAGCCATTTGAGGTGCATACAGAGAAATGATACTTCTGTTGAAATGCTCATCTTTTTCATATTAAAAACAAAAAAAAAATCAGCCCCTCTGAACATCCCTTAAATAGAAAATCATTGTAAATGAGCAGAGGGACAAGTTTTTTCTTATTTTCGGTTTCGTGCTCCCAAGAGCTTATTATAAACAAGTTAGAAATCTGTTACCATATGATGATTGTTCATTAGTCTATGTAAAATTAACTTAATGCTCTCAGATCAGTTCTCAGGAAGCTGTACCCACATCAGAAAAAAACACCATCACCACTCACAATAACTTGCAACTTTATTCGTGGTCTCAGTAAAGGGGCCATGGAGAAGGAACTAGATCTTCACCCCTAGAGGCAGCAGCTATGTTTTAAGGCTGAACATAGGGCAGTGTGAGGAAGCCTGTACTGATGCCTATGCTGTATCTGTTTTGTCAACAAAAAGATGACTTTGGTCTGTCAGACTGGCAATTTGGTACCAATAAAATTATGAAAAAAATACTGTACTAGAATCCAACACAAAGCCGTACAAAAGAAATATGTCTGGCTGTAGCTTGTTACCAGGGTTATGCTACCTGTGAAGTATATTAATGTTACACACACATCCCTGTGTTAAAAGAATGTTATTAAGGTTGCAAAGGCAAGCACTCAAAAGTTAGGAAAGTTAGAATTAAAGTTGTCTGTGCCTGTACAACCTTGATTCAGCCCCTTTGTGCCTATGCATCATTGTTCAATGTATGGCCCAGTGCTTTATTTACTGCACAGTATTCAAAGCCTGCTCAGAAAACAGAATTATTAATTTCCTGATAGATTTTTCTGTGGTGCTTATCACTATAATATCTGCTGGGTCATCAACAGGACTGGAATTTTTAGATCCACCACATAGACTTCTGCCATTTGAGCTAAGGCAGTAACTGATAGCAGTAGTAGGGCATCTTCTTTTGTGTGGACCTGCACTAGAAGGGGATGAGATACCCACCTTGATAGCAAAAGATATTTGCTGACAGTAGAGGTATAGTGAGACTCAGTAATCTTGGGTTCCATTCCAGACACGCTGGAGGAGAGTATGCTTTAGATTTCTTCAACAGTTCCCCTCAAGACTTACCCATTTGCCCCCTCCCCTCCAATCAGTCCCTATACTGTCTCTTCCCCTCCCTTGCTCTTTGCTTCTGGCCTATCCAAGCCAGTCCTTGGGCTTCTCATTCCCGTCCCAGTTTCCTTTCTCATTCCCAACCCCAGTCTTTTTACCCAGGCATTTCCATTTAACACCTGGCGGCTTATACCCAGTCTCCTTTTTCCAGCCAGTCCTAGTTCCCCACCTCCTGGCTCATAGGTGCCTGAACTAGGGGTGCTGCTGTGCCGCCTGGCTTGAAGTGGTTTCCATTATATACAGGATTTACAGTTTGGTTCAATGGCTCTCAACACCCTCATGATACAAATTGTTCCAGCACCCCTATCCTGGCTCCTCAAAGATCTGTTTCTTCTCCCACCCCTCCAGTCACATTTCCTATTCCCCATCTCACGTGTTTCCCAGTTTCCCTCCCTGGGCTCCTTGTCTAATCTCAGCCTGTTCCCATTTGGCTCCTTGTCGCAGTCTCTTTGCCCAGCCAGTCCCAGTTCTCCTCATCAGATCTGTCTCCCTTCCCCCACCCAGCTCCATCATCCTGGCCCCAAAGATCCCCAATCACAGTGTTCCGGCAGTCCCAGTATCCTTCACTAGCGCCTCAACTGATCAAGTGTCCCCACCCAGTGTCCCAGTCCAAGCCCCTGCTCCGAAGAATGGGGAGCTACAGGAGCATCTCAAAGAAAAGATCACCAGCATTTTTTAACATAGGTCAAACAATGAATTTTACCTTCACCTCATTTTTGGAAACGCTTGAGCAGTTTTGGCTGAGATTTTTCATAAAAATTCAACTTGAGGCAGGACCCTAGTAGGGAAACGTTTAGCCCGAATGGTTAATGTTTGGTAAAGATATAAGTGACTGAAAACAGGGCCTTATAATGGGAGGTATTAGTCAACTTTAATTACAGGCAGCACTGCTACCTCTGTCTATAATGATAACTGTATGGTGCTACTCAAAGTTATTTTGGGTATCAGAATCTGTCACACAATATTTATGTTGCAGTGAATGAGATATTGAGCAGAGTTACTTTGCTGTTGTTTTCTGCTACCAGTTCTGCCTCTCATTACATTTTTTAAAATATAAATTAAAACCTGTGGAACTGCAACAAACACTTGCAAACTTGTGATTGGAAATCACTCTCGTTCACTTGGTAACTTCACTCTTAGCTGAAAACATGGGAAAAAATGAATGAAGAATGCTGATAGCCAGCCAGCAGGAAATACAAAAATAAATCTAAATTGACGACAACATTCTGTGGCTATACGGCTTCCTTTGCAGAGAGCTTTTTCTGTTGCAAATTCTCCAAACTCATTAGGGTGGAATTCCAAATTTCAGTATGATCTCTGACCCCACCCTCCCTCCCTTTTTTTGACCTTCCGCTACTGGTGATCTGCTGTACATCACATCCCAATGGTAATTTCAAGCCAAGCATACAAAGAAGGACAGGGATTCTGCAAATCAGTTACTTCTAGCTGCACCTCTCCAAGTATGAATTGAAAGCTGCCAGTGCAGTCACTTGCAGCTCTTCAGTCTCAAAATAAGTGTAGGTCATGCCCTCTCTTTCTGTTCTCCTAAAGAGGGTAACAGTTGTTTTCATAGTCATTCCCAGGAGTCCATTAGCAAATCTGAAAATCTCAATGTTGGGGCATTAGGAAAGATATAAACTGACATTCCTGAGGCGTGTGTCACCAGTGAGACCCAGTGTGTTTGCTACAATTAACTCATGTCTCTTGGGGTGCTGATATTTAAAGACTGTGGTCATGAGCTGCCTGGTGTTGCTATATTTCTTCTTCTGCTTTTTAAATGATGAAATCCTTTCAAACCTATCAGGTGGAGTAGTGTCGCCATTCGAAGCCAGTGTATTATATAGTATGTTCCATATACTGAAGCTTTGCTTAGCTTCGTGTCATCAGAAACCCTCCATGAGCAACTAGTTGATCGTAAACCACAGCATTGGTACCACTGTTAGTAACAGCTTTCTCTTGCCATTCGTGGACCCTTGATAAGCCTGGAATACACTTGTATTCCCTCTTGTGTTTAATAATAAAAAAAATCATTTTTTTACTGGAGTAGAGGTGATGAACTCTGGAGTTCTGGCTAAACGTCAGTTCAGGTGATTAGACTTCACTTTAGGATTTCAGATAGAGATGTTTTTTTCCACTTTCTGTCTTAAACTATTGTGTAGTGTTGCTGTTAAAAATTAAGTGGAAAGCAGAGGGACATTTGGGATTCAGTGTTCATTCAATGACAGGTGGCCTTCCCAGGGTATTCAAACTCAAACACTGTACAAATTGTTGCAGTTAATGTCAACTTGATCTTCTTTGTAGAAATAACTGCATTTTTAAATTGTGATGCTTCTTATCTTTGGTATTATAATGATTGTAGTAGTTCTTTTGTCCTCCACCTAGAAAATGTCACATGAACTTCTAGCAGACTAGCCTAAAAGTTTATTAATAATTTATTTACTATGCAAACAAATGTAATACATTTACTGCATTACTGTATTTACTATGATTTTCTGTGTGGCATGTGACAATCATTTTTCCTATTTGCTATCCCAGACATTTGGAGGTATTAAGTATAAATACTTTCTATTGCCAGAACATTAATAATACTAAAAGGCTCTGAATATTTTATAAAGCAGTTTTTTTTCTGGTAGGTTTGCACATTCAGATACATACACATAAGTGGGCTATTGTATGTTAACACTGAAGAGATTTAAGGAAAGTGTGATAAGGCGTCAACATCCCACAGGTTTGCACAGGATTAACCTTGTCCTACCTCAGAGTGGAGCAGTGGGGGTGAGTCCTCCAAGCAGTCTAGAGAGTCTGCATGGGCCACAGCCAATCAGGGAAGGGCTGCAAAGAGCAGCCAATCAGGGCCCACTCTTTTTTTCCAACCAATCCTAGTTCCCTACCTCCTGGTTTATAGATGCTGGGGCTGGGTAGTTGCATGCCCTGAGGCAAGGACAAAGAAGGTGCTGGAGCTGTGGGGAAGTGGCTCAAGGAGACATAGCAGCATGATGAGAAGTTAAAGAGTCATAGCAAAAGGCTGCTATCTATAGCGTCCCTGAATTGAGAGCCGGGTGTCCCCCCACTTACCCTGGGAAGTGGCTGGATTACTGGAATGAGATACCTACCTCCAGAAGGAGAAAACACGGATGGTAACATGGCCAAGGGGCTGAGTCATAAAGAGGACGCTGGGATACTAGGACTAAACTAGGTCTGCAGGCAGCATCAATGATGGGAGAGGCACCACATGGAATGGGCACAGTGGCTGGCTGAACTAATCCCTGTGATGGACAGCAGGAGGCGCCACTGTGGTGAGTGGACTCCATCACAGAAATCCAAAATATTATTCTATATCCTGTTGCAAAACAAATTTACTCTTTACATAGTTTATGTGAGTCTGGTCAAGTTTTAAATAACATACACACAGGGCCTGACTCTCTGCTCACTTAATCCAGTTTTGATTCCTGATCCTCAGTTGACTGCTGTTTGGAATCTGTAGCAGGGGTATCAGAATTGGAGCAACTGTAAGATATAATGTTAGAAGTAAGTCTTAAAAGAATACCCCAGTGCCATGTTCTGTGCTACTATGTAAGTAACCCTATCCAGTGTTTAAAATATCTCACAACATATCAGCCACACATCACAGCTGGCTGATCAAGGCTCACATTGTTTTGCCATACCATAAAGCTTAATTTCTCATATTTCAGTGATCTATAGGAGGCAGAGTCTGAACAAAATCAAGTGAAGGTCAGATTATCCCCTCTACAGAGGAGGCACAGAACAAATGTGCTACCTCTTCTGCATTACTTTCCCCTTATCCACACCCACAGGATTCTCTTCACTGGGATCTGGATCTGTAGGAGAAGAGGAAGGAAGGGGGAACGAGTTTAGCCTGAGGATAGGGTTGCTGTCTGTACACCCTACAACCTATCTGAGGCAGCATTTAGTTAGGCTATGTACACACTACCACTTATGTCAGTATAACTCATGTCGCTCAGGGGTGTGAATAAGCCACCCCCCTGAGCTAGGGTTGAAAACTTTCTAACTGAACAAGACCGATCACCCATGCTCCTTCTTCGAGGCCGTGCCCCTTCTCCAAGGCCCTGACCCCACTCATTGCAGCCCCTCTCCCTCTGTTGCTTGCTCTTCCCTACCCTCACTCATTTTCACTGGCAGGGGATTGGGGTGAAGGCTCCAGCTGGGGGTGCGGGCTCTGGGGTGGGGCCAGAAATGAGGGGTTTAGGGTGTAGGAGGGAGCTCCAGGCTAGGGCAGGAGGTTGGGGTGCCAGAGAATGTGAGGACTCCGTCTGTGGAACTGGGCTCTGGGATGAGGCTGGGGATGAGGGGTTTGAGGTGCAGGAGGGGGTTCCAGGCTGGGGCCAAGTGGTTTGGAGTGTGGGAGGTGGCTGAGCCTGGGGCAGGAGGTTGGGGTGGTGGTGGTTTGGGGTGCAGGCTCTGGCCAGGTGGCGCTTACCTTGGGCTGCTCCCAGTCAGTGGCACAGCAGGGCTAAGGCAGGCTCCCTGCCTGCTGTGGCTCTGTGCTGCTCCCAGAAGCAGCCCAATATCCGGACCCTAGGCGGAGGCTGAGGCAGGCCACTCTACTTGGTGAGCACTGTCCGTGCATGCGGGCGTTACTGCTGCAACTTCCATTGGCCATGGTTCTTGGCCAATGGGAGCTAAAGAGCATGCACTTGGGGCGGGGGCAGCACACAGAGCTTCCCTGAGTACCCCTGTGCCTAGGAGCTGCAGGGACATGCCGGCCGCTTCCAGAAGCAGCGCAGAACCAGAGTAGGCAGGGAGCTGGCCTTAGCTCTGCTGTGCTGCCGACCAGGAGCCTGCCTTAGCCACACTGTCCCGCCAACTGGACTTTTAATGCCCTGTCAGTGGTGCTGACCACAGCTGCTAGAGTCCCTTTTTGATCTTCTGGTCAAAAACCGGACACCTGGCAACCTTACCCTGATCAACGTAGGCACTTCACTCTCCATCTTCACAGTGGAACTTTGCAGCAGTTGCAGGGGCAGTAGCTGGCAGGGGAGTCCCCAACAGCCTGGTTCCCAGGAAGCTGAACAACCGTGTCACTGGGAGGAGAGCCCTTTATGTTTTGATGTCCCAAGTATTGCTGATTTTGGAGACTGAAACCTTTGCTTGTTACCAGGGAAAATTGCAAAGAAATGATAAGATGTCTAGTAACTTACAACTGGAAAGAGTTGCACCAGACGTGTCTAGAAAAAATAATACAAAGGGACCTAGAGAATTTAACGCTATTGACTTTAATGGGCGTAGAATTTTGTCTATAGACAGGGAAAAAGAAGTGACTGGTAACCTCCTTACAATCAGAGGTGGTTCTCAGTGCCAGTGAGTAAACTCAGTGATTAAATACAGAGTCGAGTGCCTGTGAAATGAGTTTAATGATATTATCCTAAAATATATGTAAATATGTACCTACTGTTCTAAGGCCTTAACAAATTAATGCTTGCAACACCCCTGTGAGGGAGGTAACTAGTGTTTTGTGTAACAGGCACGTAGCAACTAGTGAATCATGAGACGTTCAAAGAGCAGGTAAAGAAAGCTTTATTGGGCAATGAGATTTGGAGCATGCTGAGACTATTTTCCCAGTGTCCAAGAACTTTCAAACTAAATAGCAATTCAAAGGGGATGTTTAAAAGTCAGACCATAATGAATAAACCTAAGAGATGAGATCAATTACACAGACCACATCAAAATGAGTCACATGGGGGAGGGGCGGAGAAGGGGGCAGATTTTCAGAAAATGCTGAACACCTGCTCTCTTAAAATCAGCAGTCAAAATAGAACCAATTAAATTCACCGGTAACTTTTACAAATCTTGTCCTATTGGACCCAATTTTCTCCTTGCTTGCATCCATGTAACTTTGTTGAAATTAATAGAGCTGCATAGGTATAAATGACAGCAAAATTTGACTCTGTCTGTGCCGGGGAGGGAGAAGGAGGAGTTCACATTGGCGCTTCACCTAGTAAGTACAAAACTCAGGGCAGTGGAAGGTTGAACTATATGGTTCCCAAAGAAAATTCCTGGAAAATCTGGAACTTGTTTTCAGTAGGATGGTATCTCTTCAAAAGAGTTATGCAGTCTTTGCTCAATAGTATCACTACATATTGAAATCCTCAGTTTCACTGTAAAAGTACCTTTTACTTCTCTTTTCAAAGACTTAATTTAACTGTTTTAAAATGGAAATGCACATCTTTCTGTGTGGGCAAGTTGATCTGCAAAACTGCTGTGATGAGTTCCAGGTCCTCAGCTTGCTCTCAGTACCTAACCATGCTTCCTTTGAATCTCAAAGTTCAGAAGCACTCTCTAGCAATGTGAATTTTTGAAGAGACTCAGTCACCTGGATGACTCATGATTCTGTTCCCATTGACATCAAATAGGTGTTTTGCCATTGATTTCAATGGCAGCAGCTGCAGCTTGGTGGCCACTACAGTCAGCCTCAGCTCTGCACATTCATGGGTATGTTTGGTTTGGAAAAGAGGAGATTAAGGCAGGATATGATAGCAGTTTTCAGAGACTTGAAAGGCTATCATAAAAAGGATGGAGAAAAGTTGTTCTCTTTGGTCACAGAGGGCAGGACAAAAGACAATAGGTTCAAACTACAGCATAGCAGATTTAGGAAAAACTTCCTAACTGTAAGAAGAGTAGGGCAATGGAACAGGTGCCTCCGGAGGTTGTGAAAGCCCCTTCACTGGAGATTTTCAAAAGGAGGCTGGATAGCTACCTGTCTTGGATGGTTTAGACACAACAAATCCTGCATCTTGGCAGGGGGTTAGACTAGATAATCCTTGTGGTCCCTTCTAACACTAGTTTGATGATTCTATTCTACATCTTATTTTTCTGTTTTTTTTTTTCTACTTCAAGAAGCAAAGAAGGTTTGGAATTCTGCTACACAGTACTCTGGTTTCAGTTCTTGAATCTTGATCCATTTCACTCTCTTTCAAATGTGGAAGTAACAACATTAGCAAATTCCACTGTGGGGAGTTCTCATCAGACAGGATACATCGTGTTAATGCTAGCTGGGTCTGTAATGGAGAGTTTTGCAGCAAAAGCAATAATCCCCATTTAGCATATCTCCTGTAGCATATCTCCTGTAGCTTTGTCATTCATTGCACAACAATCCAGAGAAATTGGTCATTCAGACTAGGTTGAAGAGTGTACATGTTTCAAATAACACTACACAAATCAGGATAACAACAGATAGAATAAAATCAGAATGCAATCCAAATTCATTACTCCTTATTTCTCCACAAAACAAACTGCAAGCTTTAGAGTGAATTATTTATTATTTAACCTCTATATGACAGCAGCACCCAAAGGCCCAAATCATGTTTGGGGCCCAATTGTGCTGGGCGCTGTCAAACAGATAAGGTGACAACCTTCGCCCTGGAGGGCTTACAATGTGAAAAAAAGTGGTCAGAATACTTTGCACTTCTATAGCTACTTTCATCAGAGGAGTTGCGAGGGTACTCAAAATATCAATTAATTGTGAGATTAATTAACAGCACTATAGTGAGAGAAATTATGTAGCACCTATTTTACAGGGCCCATGTGCCTTTCGCAGGGCCACCTAATGAAGAGACTCTCTTTGAATAAGGGAAGAATTCACAGCAGTGCTGCATTTTGCAGGTAGCAGGTAGTTTCTGCGACTCAGGTGATAGATGTAAAGAGCTAGCTGTGAATTTCATTTTTTCTGAATGGTAAAAGGGCTTTTTTCTTTGTTTTTTTTAGATGGTGCACTGTTGCTGGACATCGTGCAGGTGTTCCTTGCTGGAGGGGCCACTGTTTTGTGTGGTGAGTCATCTTCATTCAGCCACAGGATTCGCTGTAGCTAAGCCTGGCACAGTATATGGTGAGTTTTGCAATAGGGACATGTTTAGATGGTGGAAAAGAGGCAATATAAACAAAAAGGCTGCTATTTTAAGTGATGACAGAGAGCCCAGTTATGTTTTCCTCTACCATACTATTTCCCTCATCTTATAAAACAATATATAAATGGGGGGGAGGGGGAAGGAAAGGTTTAAAAAACACTTAAGATAAACAAAGGGGGGCTAATCAGCAGGTGTCTTTTGCTTATAATTAACTTTCTGCCAACTGTTAGGGGAAAAAAGGTTTTTTTGGAATAGAATCTGCCCACATGCTACTAAAATGAATCATACTCACTTGATGACAGGCCTGGATTCCTGTTCCAATCACTTCTGTGACCATGCATCTAACATTTTCTCATAGCGCTGCACTGCTTACTCATTTCAGTAATTGCTCTCTCATTTCAGTGACAGTGTCATTTTCCTCCCTCTCAGAACCTGATGTGCACCTCAGGAAGTTGTCCATGTGAACGAAAAGGTAATTTATATATACACAAGGGACTGACTAAAATACAAATGCACAAAACAGATAAGTAAATCATGTTACACACATTCTCCTCATTAAGCCTGAAGTTCTACTGTCAGTGAGATCTGAAGATGGAGCAATGAGAAGCAGCACAGGAAAATTAGTCTAAACCCTTTCCTGCCCATGTAGCTTTTGCTCACCCAATAGCTGTAGCATTGTCTTTTGTGAGGTTAGATTTAAGTGAGTAATGCTGGTTCAATTTAGAGTTTTGCCTGGCTGTCCACATAATATTGGCTTTTTAGTTATTCACCAATCTGAATTGACACATAATATTCTCTGAACCAGGAGAACCATTATCTGCAGCACATTTATGTTGGACAGGCTCAAAAGAAACAACCCGCAAGAGATTATTTTAAAGATACAAAAGGCAGAAGGTCATGGAACTGCAATGCTGTGGATCCCCTGTCAGGTCATGTTTGCAGAAGATGTCATGTTCACAAACAAACAAAACACTTTGTTGCATGTGTTACAAATTTTAGTGAAACAGAAGGTGTCATTCATTCTGGCAGTAATACAGAGGTCATAGTTTCTGTGGGGAACAGTGAAACATTGATTTGGATGAAACCACTGGAGTGGAATAGAGGGGACACTACTCCCCAATTCTTACTATTCTATTGATAGTCCTTTGATGTAACCATGGATTTGCTGCACTGAGCCACGCCCCACACACTTTTCCCATGTGTCTCTAGGTACGCCTACACTGAAGTCACACCTTGTGACTGCAGCTCATGTGGACACACTCAAGCTAGCTTGATCTAGCTAGTTTGGGTCCTGGAGCAATGAAGCTGTGGCAGAGCATGCTTCAGCATGGGCTAGCCTGGCAAGTGATTACCCAGGGTTCTGGATGCACTTGAACAGCCCATAGTGAAATGCATGCTGCTAGATTAAACTAACTCGTGTGTCTTCACAAGCTACAATCACACCTGGTGACAGCACTATATCCAGACCCTGAGTTTGATGTTAACAGGCTTAATATAGCACTGGAGACATTGATACTGAGAAACATGATGGTGGTATTAACACAATGTGTTATTGATAATCATTCATCTAAAGCCACTTCACTGAGGCTTAGCTATCTATCTTAGTTGCTGATGCCATATTCATCACAGTCATCTCTAAGCACCTACAAAAGTATAACAACAAAGGCAAAATGTAATTATTTAATGTATTTATATGTATTGAAGGGACTAAGGACACATCCGATTAGGCACTGTACAAACAACAAAGAGACAGTCCGTGACCAAGGAGCTTGCAATATAAGTACAAGACAAGAGGCAGTATGTGGGTAGAACAAACCGACAAGGGGAACACAAAGAAACAATGAAACAACACTGATCAGCAAGAAAAGCAGTGCTCCCAGCACAACAGCTGTCTAAACTGCCTTTTAACACCCTTTTCATAAACATAGCCTGACGGTTTTCATTCCTATCTTTTCTTTTTTTTCTCCTGTCTCTCTTTCCCCTCATCTCCTTTATTAAAATCTCTAAGTTTAGCTCCCTCTTCCAGGAGGCGATTTTTATTGTGGAAAGATTCTTTGAGGACATTTTGTCCTGAAGATGGTAAGGTTACAGGTCATCTCATCTTCATGGCTGTGGCCTAGCTGCTGAGAAACTTGCATTGCCAGCGTGAATCTCACCTTTGTCATTGATAGAACTCTTCAGATGTATATAGTTTTTATGGTAGGTCCTAATCCCACACAGAGCCAATCATTGGCGCACTCACTTGAGGGCTTTGAAAAAATAGAGGATGGGATCTCCAGTTTGATCTGGTATTGGATACAGTACCAGTGCAGGCATATCATTGAGTGATATGCTCTTGTCAACCCATGTTGCAGACTCATGTTGCACCAGTTGGAGCTTCTTGAAGACTGATGATTCCATTCCCAATAGAGCACCGAGCATTACTGCAGCGGAGCCTGGGGGATCACAGTCATTGACAAAGTCTCTCTGGATGGGATACAGCCTTCTGGCCACCTGAAGAAAGGACTAGATTCATAGACTTGAAGGCCAGAATAGACTATCCTGATCATCTAGTCTGACTTCCTGCACATTGCAGGCCACAGAACATTGCCCCCCTCCCACCATAATAGACTCATAACCTCTGTCTGAGTCATTGAACTCTTCAAATCATGATTTAAAGATTTTAACATTTGCACTAGTTTAAACCTGCAAGTGATACCATGACCCATGCTGCAGAGGAAGGTGAACAAAAAACAACCCAGGGACTCTGTCAATCTGACCTGGGGGAAAATTCCTTCACAATCCCAAATAAGGCAATCTGTTGAACCCTGAGCATGTCAGCAAGAACCAGCAGCCAGCCAGCTGGAAAAGTATTCTCAGAGCTCTCTCCAACTAGTAACCCATCTCCGGCCATTGAGATATTTGCTATTAGAAGTCACAGATGGGCCACACACCATTGTAGGCAGTGTCATTATACCAGTCCCTCCATAAATTTTTCAAGCTCAGCCTTGAAGCCAGTTAGGTTCTTTGCACCCATGACTCCCCTTGGAAGGCTGTTCCAGAACTTCACTCCTCTCATGGTTAGAAAGCTTCATCTAATTTCAAGCCTAAACTTGTTGATAGCTAGTTTATATCCATTTGTTCTTGTGCCAGCACTGGTGCTTAATTTAAATAACACCTCCTCCTCCCTCGTATTTATTTCTCTTGTGTATTTATAGAAAGCAATCCTATCTCCCCTCAGCCTTCATTTGGTTAGGCTAAATCAGCCAAGCCTTTTGAGTCTCATCTCATAAGGAAGGCTTTCCATTCCTTGAATCATCCTAGCAGACCTTCTCTGCACCTGTTCCAGTTTCAATTAATCTCTTTTAAGCATAGGAAACTAGGACAGCTCAGTATTCCAGATCAGGTCTCACCAGTGCTTTGCATACTGGTATTAACACTTCCCCGTCTCTATTGGAAATGCATCATAGAGTTGTATTAGCATTTCTAACATCTACATCACATTGGTGAGCCACAGTCATCCTGTGATCAGCCAGTACACCCAGGTCTCTCAAAATTTGTTCCAGAACCTTGCATACAATTGAGGTCAAACTAACAGGCCTGTAGTTTCCCAGTTTACTTCTTTTTCCTTCTTAAAAATAGGCACTATATTAACAATTCTTCAATCATAGGGTATGACCTATGAGTTTACAAATTCATTAAAATTCCTTGCTACTGGACTTGCAATTTCATATGCCAGTTCCTTTGTTATTCTTGCATGAAGACTATTTGCTCACCCCTTCCCCCCCTGCCCCAGTTTGGTCCGATCAAGTTGTTTGAGTTTGACTTCCACCTCAGTGTGGTAACTTCTATTTCCATTTCTTCATTTCCATTAGTAACCTTGACACTACCCCTAAATTCCTCTTTACTCTTATTAAAAACTGAAGAAAACTATACATGTAGGTATTGGGCCATGCGTAGATTATCTTTAATCTCCACCCATTCCTAGAGTTGAGCAGTCCCGCTTCTTCTTTCCTTGTTTTCTTCATATGGCTATAGAATCTTTTACAGTTGGTTTTAATGTCCTTTGCAAGGTCAAACTCTGCTTAGCTTTTGGCAGTTTGTACATTTTTGTTATACTTTCTGACCTACAAGAGGTAGCTTTCCACTCCTTGTAAGCAAAGAGATTTCTACCAAACAATACGAGATGCATCCAGAAGGACCACAACACACTGCAGAACAGTTGTGGAGTTCATAAGGACCCTGAGGCTGCGTGAGGTGAATTGACCCAGATTCATAGCTCTGAGTAAAGCTGGGTGGAGAATGGGAATTCCTTTTCACTGAGAATTTCAAAATGTTTAGTTTTCATTCTGAATTTGAATGAAACCAAATTTCAAGAAATTCTCCATTAAACAGAATTTCTGTTCTCCACTCAGCTCTATGATATTGACAGTTGAGATATTGACAGCCTAGAGTATGTATTATGATGTTTGCCAATTAATCAAAACGTTTCCCATTTCCTATCAACATTACCCCAGTTTTCCAAGGTTTAACTGTGGCCTGTTTCTCTTCATCCAGCTGATATTCTCTCCTAGGAATTAAGACACACGGGGGATCATGCTGTTTGCATTTGAAGTAAAGCTGAGTATCATCCATGTTCTGCTGTCAGTTAAAGCCAAAGTCTTTCCCAGTTTCTCCCAGCAATTTTAGACATTTGCTGAATAGGATGGGGGAGAGGACTGAACTTCCCCACTCACTATTATTTTATGCAATAGTGAGGAGGTGGGGTAACAGAGCACAAGAAAGCTGTTACAGTATCACACACACGCACTGTTAAATACATGTTCCATTTGTATATGATCAGACTGATGTTTTCACAAAGCATATTATAACTTCAACTTGTAACATTAAAATAGGCTCCCTTAAAGCCCTTCCTCCCCTCAGAGTCCATCGGAATGCAAGAACACCTTAGCTTTTAATGTCATCTTAATAGTAGACATTATTATGGAGGGAGAGAGCTAATATCAACTGCTTTTAATTTTAGGAAGACTTCTTTTACATGAGGAGAAAGCATTTTTACCAATTTGATGGGAAGTTACCAGAGCCTTGCCAAGGGGTTTAAATTATGCTTTAAAAATATAAATCCTAGGAGTCCTGAAATTACAGGGTACGAGTAGAGAGATGTTAAATGTTTTACGGGTGAAGAGAAATGAATGCATTTTGGCTTATTCCCCGCATTGGTTCAGAAACAAAGCTGTTCCTTGAGAGCCTTTGTTGTATGTAAAAGGCACTTCCTTCTGAGGAAGTTCTCAAAAATTGGAAAGCACTTTTATATGATTTTGTGAAAATGACACACACAAAAATTAGAATGTGTAAAATAAAACTGGAATCAGATCTTCACCCAGGATCCTATTAACCAACAGGACTTGGGACTACACACCACTGCAAGATCTCATGTCGGCCAGAATAACCATGGGAGTATCCTGGATGTGATTTAACTCGATCCATAAAACAAGACACGTGCTAGAACAGTTATTTGAGTTGGGATCAGAGGAAGGGGAAGCGAAGGTTACCTCCTTGTCATGTGATAAATATTTCATCCTTTAATTTGAGATTGAGTGTACACCTTGCTCATTGATTTGGACACACATGGGGGGACCTGGTAAAGATAGCACAGCAGGAGAGGGTGGCTGGAAAGAGAAGGTGAAGAAGCAATGGATGGATTGTATCAAAGAAGATGGTAAGATAGTGGACCTTATTGCTGCCTCGGACAGGTGAAGATGGCAGGTGCATGCATGTCAACCTAACCTCAGTTGATGAGAGATTATGCATCTTTTATGGCTATTACAATAGGCCAGATTTTCAGTAGTTTGGTCTGTTTTATGCAGATTGAAATTATGTAGTGTATTGTGGTAGTGTCTCTTTAAAATGAGTCATGCATACTTATCAGCGGACCTCCAAGATAAGAGATCTCTTGCATGATGTAGGCATACTCAGGGACTGTGTGCTCAGAGTCTGTAGGAGCTATCTTGTTGTGTATCCAATAAAGAGAACTGAGTTTTAAGATTGATAGTCCTGGTCTGACTCTGGGTTCCTGCAGTACAGTGGGTGCAACATACTCTCAAGCTGTCTGACCATGCTAGAAAGCTCAACAGTTTACACTTAAAAAGGACTAGGTATAACTCAGATGTGAAAGGGGAGGGAGGGCACAATGAGTGTATTATTTAGACTGTAAGCTGTTTGGGGGCAGGGACCATCGCTGTTCTTTATTTGTACAGTGCCTCTCACAATGGGGTACTTGTGCATGATTGGAACTTATAGGCACAAATTGCCATACATAATTAATAATACTTAGTGTGGCCTGCTCCTTACTAAGTGGAATTAGACCATAGCCCTACTGGCTTACAGCAAGTCTTCTGACCCCATAGGAGTTGACCTATTGTGGTACTCAGCTACAGTCACCTCCTTTAGCTAAACACAAATTACTGGGCTCAGTACACAGGTGAAATTCTATGGCCTGTAATACACAGGAGATCAGACTAAATGATACTACCTTATAGTGACTGCCCAGCAGAGAGGATATAAACTTCTATGAGCAAAAGTGTTGTGAGACTAGTGTGTTTGGAATAGTGTTCCACTTCTGATACCATATATTTATTATTGGTCTGCGGTGTTTGTACGAACAGCCTCATTAAAGGTTGATCCTTGCTATATTAGTGTTTTGATTTCACATAGCTGGCAGTTTGATGCATCAAAAACTGAACACTTGAAGTACACAAGAACCTGCTAAAATATTATCTTTGTTATGTTTTTGGTAGTGTAGCCTGCCTCTCTCTTTCTCTCTCTCCCCCTACACATCTCCACACCCCTTCAATATAAATAGCCGTAAAAGAATATTGATGTTGGGTCCAACGGCTAACTGAGAGAGGGGACTAAAATTAATCTTTTCATGGTTCCTTATTTGTTTTTATGGTGAGTGTCAAAGTGGTGAGTGTCAAACTCAATTTTCATTTATAAATGAAGGAAATTCAGATAATGTCAAAGTAACCAGATGGTCTTTGATACTATGAGCTGTGTGGGTAAGAGTAGCCATCTATTTCTGGATTTTCATAAGGCATTTGATAGTCTGCAAGCTTCAAAAGTTTGGAAATTTGGTTAAGGGAGTAACCAGAAGTTCAGGTATTCATTCAAAGGCTTTTTATAGTCTCCATTTCCTGGATATATGTTTCTTTAAATCAGATACCAGTGTTTACCTAGGAATGCTTAGGTATTCCTAAGGATATGCCTACTTTTGGAGCTAGAAGTGATTCTCAGATTGAGGATACATGCCTATTGAGCATGTTAAAAATAGAGTATAGTTGTGGCAGTATGGGAGGTGGAATGGATTAGGCTCCCCGAATTCATACCTACCTGGGACCATAGGCCTCAGCCCATCATCTCAATCATAGCCAATGTAAGTACCAGAGGGTAGCCGTGTTAGTCTGGATCTGTAAAAGCAGCAAAGAATCCTGTGGCACCTTATAGACTAACAGACTTTTGGAGCATGAGCTTTAATGGGTGAATACCCACTTCCTCAGATGCATGGTTACTTTGACATGCATCTGAGGAAGTGGGTATTCACCCACGAAAGCTCATGCTCCAAAAGTCTGTTAGTCTATAAGGTGCCACAGGATTCTTTGCTGCTTTTACAATGTAAGTACGTCACCTTGAGCTGGGAATAATACCCTCAGCTCCAAGTGTCAGTGCCCTGAGAGGCTCAGTTCTACATTCTTTACACTCCAAAAAGTCCATTAAAGTCAGTGGGAGCTGTGGATGATCAGGTCTGAACTGTGTCAAAGAGCAGCACCCAAAGTTAGAAGCCACTTTGAAAATTTGGTGATATGCTTTTCCCAAGGTCACCGAGAAGTGGAATGAGAATCCAGTGATTCTTATTCCCTAACTTGTGCTCACTTCACTTGACCACAATGCTGCCTGGTTAACATTTAAAAACCTACTTAACTTTGCAAAACTATTTAAAATAAACCTGACAAATGGAAGTAATCTGAGATGTGTTGGACTTTGGTCCTGTAATTTGTTCTATGAAGGACTCCACTTATGTAGAACAAGTGGCAAAAGCTGTATAAATTAATTTGGAAGAGACAGGATACTAGAAGCAATATAACACTTTAATATTTTAAGATAACTTTTGTCCCATTATCTGTAGTTTTCCTTCAGAATCCAATATATTATGGGCCTGACATATGGTAGTCATCTGTCATTTCATTCATCAGCCTTGCTAACTTGTTAGGCCTCAGTGCATTGAAGCAATCAAACACTTTTTTTTTAAAGACCTTCCCCATTCAACAAAGCATAAAACCACATGCTTAGTGTTGAGCACGTGTTTAAGTGCTTTGCTGAATTGGGGCATTGGTCCTTACCGTAGTCATTTAGGGATTCAGAATAAACAAAGCTGAGTAATCCACAGCTATTTGGGGGACAGAGCAGGGAAACCTTGGCCTAGTTTTGTTTCCAGGATATAACAGATAAGTTGCTGCATCTTGAGTTAATTTTTCAAAGGTCAGTGTGCATCCTTTAATTCAGTAAACATCCTGATCCAAAGACAAAGAAATGCTTTGGAATTCAAATCTGAGTTGGTATGTCACTGGGGGTCACCCATCTAGTTAAGGAGCTCTATCATCAGCATATTTAGATTATCTAACAACATTTAATGCTACTGTTACTCATGCAAAAGCTAATTTGGTTCTGTCAAATCAGTGTTATGCATTGTATCTTCCTATTTTCCTAGGATTTATTGTAATCTCCGAAAACAGGTATGCCAATGGTCAGAATAACTCTGCACAAAATTTCAGCAAAATCTCTAGGGAATCTCTGTGTTTTTTAAATTCTACAGCATCAACTGAACATTTTACTATGGCTTCCTTATCTTCCCCCAACACTGTTAGGTTTACCTAGTAGACTCTAAATGTATAATTGAGAAGCACCCCAGATGCTGCATCTTACAGTATCCAGAAGAAACAACAGCGACAGAGGAGACATGAAAGGATAATTTTGCTTATACAAAATAGCAGCCTGAAAAATAAAACCAGGAAAACAAACAAGCAGATGAAGAAAGCAAAGACTGAAAGACACAGCTGTTAGCAGTATTTAGATATCCAGATGCAAAACAGTTAAAGGATGGGGCTGGGAGTTGGGGGAAGGGCATAGTTAGAGTAGATGGAAGTCTTCTATTAATGTTATGGTGTATATTGAGAATACGATTTTTTTTCAAAGTCGCTTAAGAACTTAAGAATGCCCCTACTGGGTCAGACCAAGGGTATAGCCCAGTATCCTGTCTTCCGACAGTGGCCAGTGACAGGTGCCCTAGAGAGAATGAACAGAACAAGTAATCATCAAGTGATCCATCCCCTCTTGCTCATTCCTAGCTTCTGGCAAACAGAGGCTAGGGACACCATTCCTGCCCATCCTGGTTAATAGCCATTGATGGACCTATGCTCTATGATTGTATCTTTTTTCAACCCTGGTGTTGTCTTGGTCTTCACAATATCCTCTGGCAAGGAGTTCCACAGGTTGACTGTGCATTGTGTGAAGAAATACATCCTTTTATTTGTTTTAAACTTGCTGCCTATTAATTTCATTTGGTGACCCCTAGTTCTTATGTTATGAGAAGTAGTATACAACACTTCCTTATCTACTTTCTCTACACCAGTCATGATTTTATAGACCTCAATCATATCTCCCCTTAGCTGTCTCTTTTCCAACCTGAAAAGTCCCAGTCTTATTAATTTCTCCTCATATGGAAGCCATTCCATACCCCTAATCATTTTGTTGCCCTTTTTTTGAACCTTTTTCAATTCCAATATATCTTTTTTGAGATGGAGTGACCACATCTGCACACAGTATTCAAGATGTTGGCATACCATGGATTTATATAGAGGCAACATGATATTTTCCTGTCCTATTACCTATCCCTTTCTTAATTATTCCCAGCATTCTGTTTGCTTTTTTGACTGCCGCTGCACATTGAGTGGATATTTTCAGAGAACTATCCACAATGACTCCAAGATCTCTTTCTTGACTGGTAATAGCTAATTTAGACCCCATCATTAAAATACGTATAGTTAGGATTATGCTTTCCAATGTGCATTACTTTGCATTTATCAACACTAAATTTAATCTGCCATTTTATTGCCCAGTCACCCAGTTTTGAGCGATTCTTTTTAGCTCTTTGCAGTCTGCCTGGGTCTTAACTATCTTTAGTAATTTTGTATCATCTGCAAATTTTGCCACCTCACTGTTTACCTGTTTTTCCAGATCATTTATGAATATGTATGGTGATCTGGATTCCCCTTAGGTGATCAATTCCCTGTGTATTTCAGAGGGAAATTTAGGCTTTTCTGAAAATCCCAGCCTGAATTCCTGGGCTCCTTATAAAATGGGACTTCCTAGTATCTGCACAGGCAGGGTCGGCTTTAGGAAGTGCGGGGCCCAATTTGAACATTTTTGGCAGGGCCCCAGCAGGGATGATAAAAAAGAAATGTAAAAAATAGTCTTTCATTTCTTAGCAGCCAGTTCCCTATAAAAGGTTCTGATTTAAGGATTGTGCCACAGTATGTATTTTTTTTGTACCAGTAGGGTTACCATACGTCCGTATTTTCCGGATGGCTATTTAAGAATCAAAAAGCCTGACATGTCCGGGAAAATACAGAGGTATGTTAACCCTACCTAAACTTCTTTTTTAAAAAGATGGGCCTGAACTAGAAATGAGCTCCCATTCATATGTGTGGGTCCCTGCCACTCCCTTGGGGGGGTGCACATGTGTGGGTCCCAGCTGCTTCCTGCCCCACTCATTGAAGCAGGTGTGCAGGCAATACTGCCCCGGGAACTGCAGGGCACCAGTGGATATGAGGCTCGCTGGAGGCAGGGCAGAGGCTGATTGGAGGTAGGGTCTGGCTGCAGGCAGGGCAAGGGGTGCAGGGTTGGCTGGAGACGGGCTGGTGCAGGCAGGGGTTGCCCACCCTGTATGGTGAGTGCCCTCTCCCCCTCCCTCCCCCACCGGGGTAGCAGCAGCAGCCCAGGGCTTGGGGCTATTTAAAGGGCCTGGGCTCCTCTGCTTCTACCTTCCTGGCCCTGTAAATATCTGCGGGAGCCCTAGGGAAGCGGCGGGGCTCCAGCGGCTATTTAAAGGGCTGCGGCAGTAGAAGCAACAGGAGCCTTGGACTTTTTAAATAGCTCCCGGAGCCCCGCCGCCCTACCCCAGGGCTCCAGCAGTGGGGCTCTGGTGGCAATTTAAAGGGCCTGGGGCTCCAGCTGGGAGCCCCAGGCCCTATAAATTGTTCCCTGGGGAAGCCGGGTCACCCCAGTACAGCGCACCGGCTCTTGCTGGTACGCTGTACTGGGGTTTGGGCACGGGGCCCTCTTAGGGGTAGGGCCCGATTCAGAGGAATTGGTTGAATTGACCTAAAGCCGGCCCTGTACACAGGCACACAACAACGAAAGACAAAAAGGGTACTAAAGTTGAATTTAAAAAGGTTTGTCTATAGCTGTTCATCCCCTTCTTTCCTGGCTAACTTAAAAATGATGCTTTATAATAATTTGTTGGAATGGAGAAAATTGTTTTCCAAAGCAGTTATTATTCATGATGACAATTCATACTTATACCATATAGTGCCTTTCATCTAAGAGTTAAAGTCTTTGGAGAATATTAATTAAGCATCACTCTGTTCTTCAGTGTGAAGTAGCTAGATGGTGCTTTTGGTCTATCTTTAGATGACTCCCCCCTCTCCTACTCTGCCAAGTATGATTTAATGGAGGGTTGGGGATATGGTGCTTCTTTTGCTTTTTTGTATTAGTCTTCAATGCTGAAGTTTTCCTTCCCCAAACAGTTGATATGGGAGAGTGTGTTCATCTAAAATGAGTCCCGGAATGGGGTTTGTATTCCTGTGTCATTCATCTTGCTGAACTTCAGAATCCCTTCCTGAGCCTAACAGAGCTTGCGCCCACATTCTGACACGTAGAGAAATATGACTGTGTCAGGCTAATCCCCAAACAATTCTGCTGGCTTGTCTTTCATTTCAGGATCCAATTCAAAACTATCATTCCGTTTGAAAACCCCTCTGTGGACACTACAGCAGCCCTCTCTTGCTGGCCTTCTCTCCAAATTCCCTAAGTTCATTAGCACTTTGTCTCCTCTCTGTACTTCTACGTCATCTGGCTACCACTTGTGCTTCAGCCTTCTTGTCATGGACTTGGCCAACTGCAGATACAAGGGCCTATGGCCTGCTTCTGCGCCTACATGACTGTGTCAGAAATATTACCTTTTGTTACATGGACAAATAAATCCCATTTAAAACAAGCCTGAACATTATTACATCATTGGAGAACAGCTTTATTCCCCACACAAGGAATTCCAGAGGCTAAATAAATAAGAAATGATAGCTGGGTGTAACTAAGACTGAGCAATCAAGATGTGCCTGAACTAGAGACCTTTCTTTTTTAGGGGAAAAACTGTTAAGCATCGGAAATATAACTTTCACAAATGGTGATTTTGTAACCAAGGCAAAGAAACACATCCAGACAATGCTAATGTGTTTGTTTTTGTTTTTGTTTTTTAATGCTAAGGAGAAGAACTCTCGCAAATGTCAAAAGACATGAAGACTGCCTCAATGGGAGTTCTGTTTGTCGATCAAGAGCAATCTGAATAAGAATCCTAAGGGCCTCATCCTCTGTTTTTTTCCGCACCCAGAACAATTTTAAGTTTTCAGATTTCTTAGGATGCTTCCCACAGTCCTACTAAGGATCTTTTGAGCCTAAGTTACAGTTCTGACTTCAGGCAGAGCTCTGAGTGTGTAAAGAACACAGGATCAAACCCTAAGACCTTGATCAAGCCCTTAGGTCCTGTTCCTTACATGACTGGGGCTGATTGACCACCATGTGTGATCTATTTTTCAATAGAGTGACTCCAATAAAATTAGTGGAATTGCACCATCATAAAATGGGTATACCAGAGTGGAGGATTAATTTGACAGGACTACTCGTATGAGAAATGGTAGCAGACTCAGGCCCTTGTGCTATAAATCTCAGTGTTGATGTTATCAGCCTTGCTGTATCCAAGGACAATATCTTGAACATTTAAGCCCTCTAGAGGTAGTTGCAGCATTGATTTTTTTCCATGTTATGAAATGAATCATACTTTCACGCTTCTGGGAGACTGTTGCACAACGGAAAGAAGTGACTACGAGCTGTGTTCTTTTTTCCTCGCATGAAAAAATTAAGGCTAAAAGCAAAAAGCCTCTCAACAAGAAGCCAATGATTATACCATTGGCTTCTTGGAGAGAACAAATCCACTGGGAACAAAAAATATATTGAGCAAAGTTGCTTTGAAATACCTGTTATTTTTTTAAATTGGAAATTCTGAAATAAAACCTCTGGATCCCACATCTTTTTGTGCTACGCTTTCTGTCAGTGCTATAACAAACCTTCTTGGCTAGCGAACAAGATTTCTTTGTTGCAGTGAAACTTCGTGCATGATTCACTTTTTTCTTAGAAAAAACTTCAAGACAAATATTGTTTTCAGAGCCTTTTCTTCCTACATTCTCTCCCCTCCCCAAATCCTTCTTCCTGAGGGACATCCTTGTTCATGGTAGCCTACTGTAAACAAAGGAAAGATGATATCAAAGTAATTGCTTGAAATATAATTGATGGAAGATTTCTTGCTCAACACTTTTATCAATGCCTTTGCATGCACATAGTACATTTGCACACTGTTAGAATGCTTGGAAATGAAACATCCATTAAAGGAAAGAAACAAAAAGCAAAACATAGTACAACATTAGAATAAGACTTTGGGAAATTATTAAATGTTAAAGGATGTTGTGTGCATGTGCATTCCCCAGCTTACACTAGCAGTAGCCTGGATCATGCATTTTGTATCCTGGCAGCATTTCCAGCCACACACACGTCTTTTGGTGCATTTTCCCCAGAATGTCCTGAGGGTTGTTTTGGGGTCTCCTGGCTAGTGACTAATGTGTAATCTGTTTGTCTTGATTCATCCTTGCAACATTGTTTTCTCATTCAATTTTTGTTTGTTTCCATTTACGTGTTTTGTATTAAAATAGGTATTTCTCCCTACACAACTGTTCTTGTATCTTGTGAAGTTGCCCACCATCCATCTGCTCTGCTCTTCTCTTGTTCTATAACCCAGCAACCCCTTTCTCACACAAGACTCTTCAGGTTTTCATCCATTCTGGTCTTTATACATGGCATGTCCTCCCTGAACTACTGCATGAAAGAATGATTATTTGTATGGCAGCAAGGAGATATATGTCTTGTTTGTGAATCTCTTGGCATCCTATGTGGTTCATGAGCCATCACCCTCTGCAAGATAATTCCATACTCAAGTCTTCTCTACACACAAGTTGTACCACTTTGGTACAGTTAAAGTGGAACAACCCCCTGCTAGAGTGGGCAGTGTTATACTGGAATAAAGTTGCTTATAGCATTGTAGCTTATTCTCTGAAATTTAGAGAAGTAAGTTATATTGGTAATAGACACCTTTATACTGGTGTCCCACACTATGACAGAACGCTAAACGATATTATACTGTTCAACCACCAGGTGTCACCATGTGTAAATATAACAAATTCACAACAGCCATTCCAGTAGTGGTTCTCAACCAGGGATCTGGGCCCCCAGGAGGGCCACAAGCAGGTTTTAGGGGATCTGCCAAGCAGGGCCAGCATTAGACTCACTGGGGCCCAGGTCAGAAAGCTGAAGCCCACATGGGGCTGAAGCCCGAGGCCTTAAGCCCCACCACCTGGGTCTGAAGCCAAAGCCTGAGCAGTTTAGCTTCATGGGGGCCCCTGTGGCATGGGACGCCAAGTAATTTCCCTGCTTGCTACTCCCTAATGGAGGCCCTGGCTTTTATATGCTGAAAACCAGCTGTTGTGTCACAGGTGGGCTATGAAGTTTTTATAGCATGTTGGAAGGGCCTCAGAAAGAAAAAGGTTAAGAACCCCTACATTAAGGGATCTTACAGTGAACATATCTCTGGTTTATCTCTCTGGGAAGGAAGCTCTGTAGCCAGTGCTGCAACTTACCAGGTACAAAATGTGTATGACATGGTGTCAGAAATGCACTAGTGCCAGAGGAGAACAGAAACAGAAGGAAAAAAAGCAACAAAAGTCATTCTTCAATGCCCCAGAGAACTTCAGCTTTGATAAACCTTCACAATGGACAGGCTGGAAGCAATATTTTGCAATATTTTACATTTGAAATAAGCTCAACAAGGAAATAGGAGACATACAACTATGCTCTTTAACTTCTGCTATGAAGAAGCGGACAGAGTATATCTTTAAATCTTTTACCTTTAATGATGACAGTCAATGACCTTTAATGATGACTGGCCAAACTGGACCGTCGCTACGGAAAAGGATAAACGGACACAAATCAGATATTAGGAATGGCAATATACAAAAACCTGTAGGAGAACACTTCAGCCTCCCTGGCCACACTATAGCAGACCTTAAGGTGGCCATCCTGCAGCAAAAAAACTTCAGGACCAGACTTCAAAGAGAAACTGCTGAGCTTCAGTTCATCTGCAAATTTGACACCATCAGCTCAGGATTAAACAAAGATTGTGAATGGCTTGCCAATTACAAAACCAGTTTCTCCTCCCTTGGTTTTCACACCTCAACTGCTAGAACAGGGCCTCATCCTCCCTGATTGAACTACCTCATTATCTCTAGCTTGCCTGCATATATATACCTGCCCCTGGAAATTTCCACTACATGCATCTGATGAAGTGGGTATTCAACCACGAAAGCTCATGCTCCAAAATGTCTGTTAGTCTATAAGGTGCCACAGGATTCTTTGCTGCTTTTACAGATCCAGACTAACATGGCTACACCTCTGATACTTGTCCCCTCTATTCAGCATTCGTGAGGCCACATCTGGAGTACTGCATCCAGTTTTGGGTCATCCACTACAGAAAGGATGTGGACAAATTGGAGAGAGTTCAGTGGAGGGCAACAAAAATGATTAGGGGGCTGGGGCACATGACTTACGAGGAGAGGCTGAGGGAACTGGGCTTATTTAGTCTGCAGAAGAGTGAGGAGGGATTTTATAGCAGCCTTCAACTGCCTGAAGAGGGATTCCAAAGAGGATGGAGTTAGACTGTTCTCAGTGGTGGCAGATGACCAAACAAGTAGCAGTGGTCTCAAGTTGCAGTGGGGAGGTCTAGGTTGGATATTAGGAAACACTATTTCACTAGGAAGGTGGTGAAGCACTGGAATTGGTGGTGGAATCTCCATCCTTAGAGGTTTTGGAATCTCCATCCTTAGAGGTTTTTCAGGCTTAGCATGACAAAACCCTGGTTGAGATGATTTAGTTGGGGTTGATCCTGCTTTGAGCAGATGGTTTGACTAGATGGAGAAATTGGAGAGGGTCCAGAGAAGAGCAACAAGAATGATTAAAGGTCTTGAGAACATGTCCTATGAAGGAAGGCTGAAGGAATTGGGTTTGTTTAGTTTGGAAAAGAGAAGACTGAGAGGGGACATGATAGCAGTTTTCAGGTATTTAAAAGGGTGTCATCAGGAGGAGAGAGAAAACTTGTTCACCTTAGCCTCCAATAATAGAACAAGAAGCAATGGGCTTAAACTGCAGCAAGGGAGATTTAGGTTGGACATTAGGAAAAAGTTAACTACCCTAACTGTCAGGGTAGTTAAACACTGGAATAGATTGCCTAGGGAAGTTGTGGAATCTCCATCTCTGGAGATATTTAAGAGTAGGTTAGATAAATGTCTATTAGGGATGGTCTAGACAGTATTTGGTCCTGCCATGAGGGCAGGGGACTGGACTCGATGACCTCTCGAGGTCCCTTCCAGTCCTAGAGTCTATGAGTCTATGAGTCTAGATGGCCTCCTGAGGTCTCTTCCAACCCTAATCTTCTATATTCTATGATTTCAGTAGAGACTTACAATCACCTTCAGCCACTCCCTGAGCTGAAGTCACTTGGCAGAGCTCTGATAGCCCTGAAAGTATTCGGAACTGCCTGGGCCAGTTTACCGCAAAACACTTGCCAAAGACATTTATATTAAGAATGCATGTGATAAAAGCATCAAAGACCAACAACCCTCTCAATTGCAGCATGACATCCATGATAGGCCTAGTGAGAAAGGTAGAAGAACTCAATGGAGTATTTGAGGACCTTGGATTTTTGAAAGGAGATCCAATACAGATAAACTTAAGGGACCACGACAAACCATACAGCAGTACAAACATCTGTACCAGACAGACTTTGGAAGAGACTGGCTGCAAATTTATGCAAATTCAGAGGACATCATCACCTAGTCATAGTGGACTATTTTTACTAGATGTATAAAGATAATGTACTTGAAAGACATAATGTGTTGCAGTCTTATCAAGAAACTGAGTGCACTTTTGCTCACTTCTGTATTCAAGAGCAGCTAGTGATGGGCAACGGACCACAATTCACTGCAGCAGAATTTGTCATTCAGAATTAAATATGACTTTGATCATATTACTAGCAGCCTACATTACCCACATTCAAATGGAGAGGCAGAAAGCTGTACAGACGGCCAAGAAAACCCTACAGCAGGAAGATTTCTAGCTTTTCTGAGAGGCAGATAACCACCACTGACAGCTGCTGGATATAGTCCAGCACAGCTACTGATAGAAGACAACTCATAACTTCTCTTCTAAAGTTGGAACAGTAGTTTTATCTCCAAAGTGGCCAGACATGAGAGTAGCCAAATTTGGATAAAAAGGCAAAAAACTTATGAACACTTTTATAACAAATGATACTCAGAAAACTGCTGGGATTAGAAACTGGTAATGGTGTTCACATAAAATTGGATGGAGAAAAAGGACGGACAATTTGTAGCCATTGTAAAATAAAAATAATTCAATTCCCAGATCATATGTGATTGAGACCAGCACTGGAGAGTTCAACAGAAACCATCAACAGCTACAGTTTGTTCTGTTGATTGTCCATTCTAAGGAACAAATTCTACAGATGGTGGACACAGAACAAGAAGACTCAAAGATTCCAAACCAACCACAGCAAGTCATTGCAACTAATGGACAACCAGATGACTAAGTTGTTTCACATTCCACTCATGTAATTAGAAAATCAGTGTAATTCAAAGACACATGACAGTCTGATCCACACGGTAAAGGTAGCATGGTAGTGTAAATTATAGGAATGTAAAACTTGAAGCGGGATATGTGGTGAAGTGCTAAACTGTCTTATACATTCAGCCAATAGGTGGCACAGTGATTAACAGTTAATCTAAGATCCTAACAACCAATCCTGGGAGTACCTTAAAGAATCTTATAGCAAACATGTCTCTGGTGGCTCTCTTTGGGAAAGAAGCTTGAAGGCCAGTCCGTATCTAGCACAAGAGCCTGACCTGCAACCTACTGTGTATAAGATGTACATGATACATAGTGGGTATATAACTATATTGGTAAAAAAAAAATCACGCCATTAACAGAAATAGTTATACTGTACAAAAACTGTGTGTAGACCAAGCCTCAGAGACCATTTCCATTCCACAAGGAGCCACTTGCTTGAGCAATTGACATTTTCTTTCAGGAAACAGCGTTTAGCATAGTTCTTTTTACAGTCTGTAGCCTCCTCTGAGAAAAGGGTACAGTAGAAAAATCAACTAACAGGAAATAAAAGCAAAATAAAATAAAGCAGCCATTCATAGATGGAGCAAGGTCTGATCTCAATTATACTAGTGTAATTCTGAAGAAACTCCACTGAAATAGATGTAGTTACATTAGGGTAAAATGGATGTGAGAGGAGAATTGGATCCAAAGATTTATGAGAGCAAAGCACTGTAGAAAATGCAGTATGTTTCCTCTTGCCTGTGGGAATACAAATAGATACTCCTCCCATTTATACCAGACTAAATCTGGTTTAATTTCACTGCCTTCAAATGGAATTACTCCTGATTTTAAACCAGTGTGAGAGTAAACTCAGATCTGTTTATTTTAAAACTAGTGTTTTCAAAACAGCCCTCACAATCTAGACAATCCAGTTTTCCTCTTCTCCAGTGGGAATACAACTGTCAGATGGGTAGAACTCCATGGTTATGGTGCAAAAGATATTGACCTGAAAAACCTATTTTGCCCTTTATAAATTAAGAAACAATGAAACACACCCAGATAAAATTTCTAGACACCACTGATGAGTGCTTCCTGGTGCAGCCAGTCCTGGAACCCACAAAGGGAGAGGCAATTCTTGATTTAATCCTAAGTGGAGCGCAGGATCTGGTCCAACAGGTAAATATAGCTGAACTGCTTGGTAATAGCTACCATAATGTCATTATATTTTAACAACCTTGTAGGAGGGAAAATACCAAAGAAACCCAGCAGAATAGGAGCTATCTTAAAAAAATAGGAGCTACACAAAAATGAGGAAACCACTTACAGTGAGGTTTAAAGGAATAGTCACATGAGTGAAATGCCTCAACTTGCATGAAAACTATTTAAAAACACCATAATAAATCTCAAACTAAATTTATACTCCAAATAATAATTTAAAAAAACAGTAAGAAGACAAAAAAGTGCCACCAGGGCTAAACAACAAAGTAAAAGAGGCAGTTAGAGTCAAAAAGGCATTCTTTAAAAATAGGAAATTGGCTGCTACTGAGGAAAATAGAAGGGAGCATAATCACTGGCAAATCAAATGTGATAAGTATAATTAAGGAGGCCAAAAAAAAAAAAAAGAATTTGAAGACCAACTAGTAAATTCTGCAAAAATAACAGCAAATTTTAAAGAACATCTGAAGCAGGAAGTCTGCAAAACAATTTGTGGGGCCACTGAATGATCAATGTGCTAAAGGAGCACTCAAAGAAGGCAAGGCCATTGCGGAGAAGCTAAATGAATTCTTTGCATCAATCTTCAGTGTCGAGGGTGGGAGGGAAATTCTCACATGTGAGCCATTCATTTCTGAGGAACTGTCCCAGACTGAGGTGTCAATAGAGTAAGTTTTGCAACAAATTGATAAATTAAACAGTAATAAGTCACCAGGACCAGATGGTATTTATTTAAGAGTTCTGAAGGAACTCAGATATTAAAATCTGGTATGTAAATCAGCCTCTCTGCCAGATGACTGGAAGATTTCTAATATAATGCCTAAAAAATGCTTCAACGGTGATCCTGGCAATTACAGGCTGGCCAGGTAGGCAAATTCAGATAGGCAAAGGTGTTGAAACTATAGTAAAGACCAAAATTATCAGACATATAGATGAACATGATTTGTTTGGGAAGCGTCAACATGGCTTTCGTAAAGGGAAATCATGCCACACCAATATATTAGAATTCTCTGTGGGGGTCAACAAGCATATAGACAAAGGTGGTCCAGTTGATATAGTATTTATGGATTTTCAAAAAGTCTTTGACAGGGTCCCTCACCAAAGTCTCTTAAGCAAACTAAGCAGTCATGGGATAAGAGGGAAGGTCCTCTCATGGATTGGTAACTGTTTAAAAGATAGGAAACAAAGGGTAAGAATAAATGGTCAGTTTTCACAATGGAAAGTGGTCAATAGCAGACTCCTTCAAGGATCTGTACTAGGACTGTGCTGTTCAATATACTCATAAATGATCTGGAAAAAGGGGTAAATGGTGACGTGGCAAAATTTCCAGATAATACTAACTTAACTATCTTGAGTAACTCCAAAGCTGACTGTGAAGAGTTACAAAGGAATCTCACAAAGCTGGGTGACTTGGCAGCAAAATGGCAGATGAAATTCAATATTAAATCCAACTTAATACACATTGGAAAATATAATCCCAACTGTATATATAAAATAATGGGGTTTAAATTAGTTGTTACCACTCAAGAAAGAGATCTTGGAGTCATTGTGGAAAGTTCTCTGAGAATGTTCAGAAGCATTAGGAAAGGGATAGGTAGTAAGATAGAAAATATCATAATGCCACTAAATAAATCCATGGTACTCCCACATCTTGAATACTGTTTGCAGTTCTAGTTGCCCTATTTCAAAAGAAGAGATATTAGAATTGGAAAAGGTACAGAGAAGGGCATCAAAAATAAGTAAGAGCATAGAACAACAGAAATGCTGAAACGATGGGTGCTGCCATACCCCCGGCTTGAAGTGGTTGCCATTATATACACAATTTAGTTTGGTTCAATGGCTCTGTGATAAATGAAGGGGGTGGGGGATTGCTCCCTTTTATGGACACCCAGCCAGCCAGTAGCTATAAAATCTCTCTCAGGGAATATGATAGATGATTAAAATCATGAATGGTGGGGAGCAAGTATATATGAAAGTATTATTTACCCTTTCACATAACACAAGAACTAGGGATCATCCAGTGAAGTTAATAGGCAGGAGGTTTAAAACAAACATAAGGAAGTACTACTTCACATAATGCACAGTCAACCTGTGGAACTCATTGCCAGGGATGTTGTGAAGGCCAAAAGTATAACTGGATTCAAAAAAGAATTAGATAAGTTAATGGAGAATAGGTCCATCAATGGCTATCAGCAAAGATGGTCAGGGACGCTACCTCTTTCTGTGGGTATCTCTAAACCTCTGACTGCCAGAAGCTGCGACTGGATAACGGGATGGTTTAGTCGATAAATTGCCCTGTTCTGTTCATTCCCTCTGAAGCATCTGGCACTGGCCATGCTCAGAGACAGGATACTGAGGTGGAGGGACCATTGGTCTGACTCAGTATCATTATTCTTATGTGCTTAGATAAAAAAGAAGCAAAAACAGTATACAAGAAAATCCCTTCAGCATGAGTAAGGCAGCCAGTCATCATAATACTTCTGTGAATGAATAATAAACACCATTATATATAAGTAAAAAGCCTGTCTATCTAACCTATTACCACACCACACTGGTGTCAATATACATTCGGGGCAAATGAACAATCAGGAGCTGATTTTCTACTCACTAAGATCCCAACTCATCAGAGTACTTAAAGCACATGCTTAACTTTAAGTCTTACTGACTTCAGTGGGAGCATTGAAGCACGTGCATAAACTTAAGCATGTACTCCAATGTCTTGCTGAGTCTGTGTCTTAAACTGGTGTGAATCAGGAGAATGCTATTGAAATTGATAGAGCTACACACTATAAAATCAAAATAAGAAGAAAAAAAAGAGATTTAGGCCTTGGATTGTTTAATATGTAACACAGAGCCACCAATATTTTTGAAAGTAGCCACTATTTTTTTTTATGTCTCCATTTTTCTGTGCCCAGCTTAAATGTCTCACCTTAGGCACCTAGAAACTGAGGCACCCAAAATTAGTGGTCACTCTTGAAAATGTTTCTATAAATATTCATGATCTGGTCCACTGTGATCAATAGTATTTGATGGTCCTCAAAAAGTGTCTCATCTCTCACCTGTGATGAGGTGGTCTAATGGCTGGACAGTGGATTACAAAAGTAAGAGTAGTGGTTCCAGATTTCTTAAGGACTTTTTTTTCACTGCCTGCAAGTCATCCCATTTTTTCATTTTCTTTCCTCTTTTATACAGTATTTAGCATATTGAAGGAGGAAAATTACTCTGAAGAAGGGCTAATAAATTACAGGAGTATGGTAGCAATATAAAGACAGGGAGGGATAATCCTCTGAGAGATGGAAGATACATGACTTTGATTTCACTCTTTAACTAACCCCATTACCACAAACCACAGATGTCCACCAGACAAGCACAAGTGATTGTGTGATGACAGTTCTGTGGCTAGTACTCATTTATCCCAAAGGAAAGGAGATGAGTGGTCTGTATGGAAAACTTCCACTTCATTATATCTGAGATAATAAACAATATCAAACAAATATATATATAAAGTTTTAAATTACTATTTGTGAAAGCAGAGTTTAAAAAAAATTTTTTTTTCAAAATTTGGAAATTAAAAAAAAGCACCTTACTTAGCTGGCCTAAATACATATTTTTTTTTCTTTAGAGGCCAGACAGTTGTAAAGGATAAATGATTTTTTTTTTCATTAAGCATTTCAAAATGTGTAACCAAAATGATTTTTTAATGTTTCACATTTTTCCTGGTCTTTGACCAGCTCTAATTACAATCAGTGTCTCTGTATTTAAAACATCTCAGCTGTTTAGTACACATAATATTTGTCATTCAGTGGGTTACAGGCAATCTCAGCAGTAGACTTGCCAACTTGTAGGCTCTTGAAAGATCAGGAAAGCAGGGAGGCAGAACTGGAAACAGCTGAATTAGGGGAGATGTGCGTATTTCCAGCAGGAAACATTCCATCTGAACACTGGAGATGTGCAGGCAATGGTAACATAACATACAACGCAGGCATATTATTTTTGGAAAGGCATAATGTATATCATCCTGCTCTGTGGAGCTGATGATAAGACCATTATATGGTTTGCCTTTTGCAGCCAGGGGCGGCTCCAGGCCCCAGCACGCCAAGCGCGTGCTTGGGGAGGCAAACTGCGGGGGGCACTCTGCCGGCGCCGCGAGGGCGGCAGGCAGGCTGACTTCGGTGGCTTGCCTGCGGAGGGTCCGCTGGTCCCGCTGGACCCTCCACAGGCAAGCCGCCGAAGGCAGCCTGCCTGCCGTGCTTGGAGCAGCAAAATGCCTAGAGCTGCCCCTGTTTGCAGCTTCTTGCTCTTTCAGAGAAGTGGACTGAATACTGTAGGTAGAGGGATTTAGAGTAACATTGATTGTCTACTACTGAAAATCTGGTGTTTTCAATAAAAAATAGGTACAATTTTTTTTCATTAAAAAAACCCAATAACTTAAACATAAACAATAGGAAAGAGTGCCATTGCAGAGCCAGCACAGACCCCAAGTTCCCAGCAGAGAATCCCCCATTGGCAGGGAATTCCCTGTTGGGACTGGTCTACAGTGGGGGGCAGGGTCGATGTAAGATACGCAACTTCAGCTATAGGAATAGCGTAGCTGAAGTCGACGTATCTTATTTCGACTTACCTCCCATCCTCATGGCACGGGATTGACTGCCACGGCTCCCCTGTCAACTCCTCTTCCACCTCTCGCCCTGGTGGAGTTCTGGAGTCGACAGGAGCACGTTTGAGGATTGATATATCTTCAGTGGGATTCTGCCGGTTCCTAGAGCAGGGTGACGAAGGAATGACAAGATTATGGCGATCAACAGATGGCTCAGGCATTGGTGTTATAAGGAGGGCTTTGGGATGTACGGTCATTGGGAAGCGTTTACAGATAGGCAACTGTTCGCTCAGGATGGACTTCATCTAAGTAAGGAGGGAAATAGAATTCTAGGATGGAGGCTCGCCGACCTCATCAAGAGAGCTTTAAACTAGGAAGTTGGGGGAGATGGTTGGGAGATGTTCAGGAGATCTCCACGCCGGAATATAACCTGGAGAGGGAAGTAAACAAAGTGAGAGGGGATACTCTTGCGGACCAAAGAATTGATCCAAGGAGGAATAGTGGAGTAGAAACCAAAGTAAAGGGTGATGCTGGTGGTAGAAGGTCTGTGCACGACGGGGGAAATAATGTCACTGACGCCAAACGCCAAAAATTAAAATGTCTGTACACTAATGCGAGGAGCCTAGGTAACAAGATGGAGGAACTGGAGCTACTGGTGCAGGAAGTGAAACCGGATATTATAGGGATAACCGAAACCTGGTGGAATAGTACTTATGACTGGAGTACAGGTATTGAAGGCTATGTGCTGTTTAGAAAAGACAGGAAGAAAGGCAAAGGTGGTGGAGTAGCCTTGTACATCAATGATGAGATTAACTGTAATGAAATAAGAAGCGATGGAATGGATAAGACAGAGTCTGTCTGGGCAAAAATCACACTGGGTAAAAAAGCAACTAGAGCTTCCCCTGAGATAGTGCTTGGGGTGTGCTATAGACCGCCGGGATCTGATTTGGATATGGATAGAGACCTCTTTAATGAAGTAAACACAAAGGGGAAATGTGTGATTATGGGAGACTTCAGCTTCCCGGACATAGGCTGGAGGACGAGTGCTTGCAAGAATAATAGGGGTCAGATTTTTCTGGATGTGATAGCGGATGGATTTCTTCATCAAGTAGTTGAAGTACCTACGAGAGGGGATGCCATTTTAGATTTGTTTTTGGTGAGCAGTGAGGACCTCGTAGAAGAAATGGTGGTAGGGGATAACCTTGGTTCGAGTGATCATGAGCTGATTCAGTTCAAACTAGACGGAAGGATAAACAAATGTAGATCTGGGATTAGGGTTTTCGACTTCTCGAGGGCTAATTTTAAAGAGTTAAGGAAATTAGTTAGGGAAGTGGATTGGACGGAGGAACTTGTGGAGTTAAATGTGGAGGAGGCCTGGAATTACTTTAAGTCGCTGCTGCGGAAATTGTCGGAAGCCTGCATCCCAAGAAAGGGGAAAAAAACCATGGGCAGGAGTTGTAGGCCAAGCTGGATGAGCAAGCAACTCAGAGAGAGGATTAGAAAAAAGCAGAAAGCGTACAGGGAGTGGAAGAAAGGCAGGATTAGCAAGGGAAGCTACCTTGGTGAGGTCAGAACATGTAGGGATAAAGTGAGGAAGGCTAAAAGCCGCATTGAACTGGACCTTGGAAAGGGAATCAAAACCAATAGTAAAAGGTTCTACAGCCACATAAATAAGAAGAAAACAAAGAAAGAAGAAGTGGGGCCGCTATACACTGAGGATGGAATGGAGGTTAAGGATAACCTAGGCATGGCCCAATATCTAAATAAGTACTTTGCCTCAGTTTTTAATAAGACTAGTGAGGATTTTAGCGATGATGGAGGGATGATAAACGGGAATGTGGATATGGAAGTGGATATTACCGCAACTGAAGTAGAGGCCAAACTTGAACAGCTTAATGGGACAAAATCGGAGGGCCCGGACAATCTCCATCCGAGGATATTAAAGGAACTGGCGCGTGAAATTGTGAGCCCGTTAGCGAGAATTTTTAAGCAATCGATAAACTCGGGGGTTGTGCCGTACGACTGGAGGATTGCTAACGTAGTTCCTATTTTTAAGAAAGGGAATAAAAGTGATCCGGGTAATTATAGGCCTGTTAGCTTGACGTCTGTAGTATGTAAGGTCTTGGAAAAAAATTTAAGGGAGAAAGTAGTTAAGGACATGGAGGTCAATGGTAATTGGGACGAATTGCAACATGGATTTACTAAAAGTAGATCGTGCCAAACCAATCTGATCTCCTTCTTTGAGAAGGTGACGGATTACTTAGATAAAGGTAATGCGGTAGATATAATTTACCTCGATTTCAGTAAGGCGTTTGACACGGTTCCACATGGGGAACTGTTAGTTAAATTGGAAAAGATGGGGATGAATATGAAAGTTGTAAGGTGGATAAGGAACTGGTTAAAGGAGAGACTCCAGCGAGTCGTATTGAAGGGTGAACTGTCAGGCTGGAAGGAGGTCACTAGTGGAGTCCCTCAAGGATCGGTTTTGGGACGGTTCTTATTTAACCTTTTTATTACTGACCTTGGCACAAAGAGCGGAAATGTGCTAATAAAGTTTGCGGATGACACAAAGCTGGGGGGTATTGCTAACACGGAGAAGGACAGGGATACTATTCAGGAAGATCTGGACCACCTTGTAAACTGGAGTAATAGTAATAGGATGAAATACAATAGTGAAAAGTGCAAGGTCATGCACTTAGGGATTAATAATAAGAATTTTAGATATACATTGGGGACGCATCAGTTGGAAGCGACAGAGGAGGAGAAGGACCTTGGGGTATTGGTGGATAGCAGGATGACTATGAGCCGCCAATGTGATACGGCTGTTAAAAAAGCAAATGCGATTTTAGGATGCATCAGGCGAGGTATTTCCAGCAAGGATAAGGAGGTGTTAGTACCGTTATATAAGGCGCTGGTGAGACCCCATCTGGAATATTGTGTGCAGTTCTGGTGTCCCATGTTCAAGAAGGATGAATTCATACTGGAACAGGTCCAAAGACGGGCTACTAGGATGATCCGAGGAATGGAAAACCTGCCTTATGAAAGGAGACTCAAAGAGCTTGGCTTGTTTAGCCTGGCCAAAAGAAGGCTGCGGGGGGATATGCTTGCTCTATATAAATATATCAGGGGGGTTAACGTTAGGGAGGGAGAGGAATTATTTAAGTTTAGTACTAATGTAGGCACGAGGACGAATGGGTACAAACTGGATATAAGGAAGTTTAGACTTGAAATTAGACGAAGGTTTCTAACCATTAGGGAAGTGAAGTTCTGGAACAGCCTTCCGAGGGAAGTAGTGGGGGTAAAAGACTTTTCTGGCTTTAAGACTAAGCTTGATAAGTATATGGAGGGGATATTATGATAGGATAGTTAATTTGAGCAATTGATCTTGGATTATCACCAGATAGGTCTGCTCTATGGTCTGCGGGGAGATGTTGGATGGGATGGGAACTGAGTTACTGCAGAGAATTCCTTCTTGGGTGCTGGCTGGTGAGGCTTGCCCACATGCTCAGGGTTTAGCTGATCGCCATATTTGGGGTCGGGAAGGAATTTTCCTCCAGGGCGGATTGGCAGGTGCCCTGGAGGTTTTTCGCCTTCCCCTGCAGCGTGGGGCATGGGTCGCTTGCTGGTGGATTCTCTGCAGCTTGAGGTCTTCAAACCAATTTTGAGGATTTCAATAACTCAGTCCTGGGTTAGGGGTTGTTATAAAAGTGGATGGTTAGGGTTCTGTGGCCTGCCTTGTGCAGGAGGTCAGACTAGATGATTATATTGGTCCCTTCTGACCTATGAGTCTATGAGTCTATGATCCCCGATAGATTGATCGCTATCCGCCGATCCGGTGGGTAGTCTGGATGTACCCTTAGTGTCTCTGTGCTTTAGGTGGACTGTGCACCTCTACCCACTTCCCCACCTAGCAAGTCAACAGAAGGTGTTTTGGGGTAGGAGATCCAAAAGAGGGTGTGATAGACCCACACCATGCTACACCAATTTACACTGGCATTGAGTCCATGAAGAATCCTATGCCACAAGGAGGACCTGTAACTCCCAAGAGCACTTCTAAACATTTTCAGGGCCTGCCCTGCTCTGAGAATCAGGGACCTGGCACCAGCACCCTGACACCTACCCCTCTTTCTTGTGCCAAGCTCTGCACAGAAGGTTAAGCAGGAATGCATGCGTGTCTATAACAGGCCAATGTGCTTTAACTCTGACCGAGAAGGACCACCATTTGAATGAGAGAATACTTTTGGTTGTGTTGACCATTCAGCCCTTGACCTTATGCTGAGACAGTTCATGATGATGATGGTTTTGTGATCTGTAACCCTATGCAGTAGAAGAGCACCACCAATTCATTTGACACAAACAATCACAGAACTCAATAAACCCTAGAACACAGGAAAAAACAAATAGCCCAAGGACAAATAGGAGCATTGTCTGACCTCCTGTGTAACATAGGCCACAGAATTTCCCCAAAATTGACACCTGATTTCCAATCCGAATGTGTCTAGATTCAACTTCCAGTCATTGGATCATGTTACACCTTTGTCTGCTAGATTGAAAACCCCATTATAAAATATTTGTATCCTGTGTGGATACGTATAGACTGCAATCATGTCACTCCTTAACCTTCTCTTTGCTAAACTAAATAGATTGCGCTCTTTGAGTCTATCACTATCTAATCTTTTAATCATTCTCCTGGCTTTTCTCTGAAATGCCCCAATTTATCAACATCCTTCATCAACACCCTGAGTCTAGTCAGGGGGACAAGACTCAAGCGAGAGCTGGAAACAGTGTGACAGCTGAAGCTGCAGGCTGGATGCAGCGACTTATGAACTGTGGACAGAGACAAGGACAACTAGCATTCAGCCTGAGTGCTGGGTCTAAAATCTGTGAGCTGGGTGGGGAAGCAGAGGTGCCAACTTTCTAATGTGCTGGGGAGCAGGGGTGCTCAACCCCCCCCAGCTCTGCCTCAAGCCCTGCCCCCACTCCATACCTTCTCCCAAGCCCCCACCTCTGTGCTGCCTCTTCCCAACCTGTTCCACCCCATCCCCCCAGCACGCCCTGCCCTCGCTCCTCCTGCTCTCGCGCCTCCTGCACACCGTGGAACAGCTGATCCACAGCAGGCGAGAAGCACTAGGAGGAAGAGGGGCCACTGATCTGCGGGGCCACAGACAGGTGGGAGGCACTGGGCGGTCAGAGCTGGCTGCTGGTGGGTGCTCAGCACCAACCATTTTTTTCCCATAGGTGCTCCTGTGTGGAGAAGCATTCTGGTACTAGCTGGAGGCCAGCAGTAACTGTAGAAGAAGGAAACAGGGCAGTAACCTAAAAGCTGGAGGAGGCATGAGCGTAACTGAACATGTGAAGCCAGAATTGCCAACCTCAGGTAGTCCAAATCTTGAGTCAGGCTTCAGCAATCACTAGATTGGCTTACAAAGTCATCACATTTTTAAAAAAAAAAGTTGTTGCTTTTTGCCTTCTGGTTTTTGAGCCTATAGGCTTGATATTTCCTAGCGTCACTTCATAGCTACAAAGGCTAGATATTTAATTTAAAATAAAAAGCTGAGCTTCTTGCATAAGCCTATGACTCCAGGAACTTGGCCTTTAAGAGAACACTAAATATTGTGAGACTTGTGATAAAGTTGCAAAAGTTGGCAACACAATGGAACACCACTGCCTCTCTACTCATGCACTGCATTGCCTATACAAGCTGAATTAGGAACTGTATGGCTGTGTTTCTTTCAACTGTTGAAAATAATTCTATGAAGGATATTTGTGTATTTTATGGCAGACCTACTAAAATAATAATTGGTTTCTGAAAGCGTGGTAACCCACTGAAAAGCCTACAGTGCTGGCTTGTGATCTCATGGTGCACAGAGAAAGCTACCTAACATTTATGTAACCCTTCTGCCCCTCTGAATTGGCAGCAACAAGGGCCAGGTTCAGTATCCAGGGGTTCCGTTTCAATAACACCATGCATAACCGGCTCGAGCCCCCACCCAGTGACCTGGGACACTTACATACCACACCACCCTGGGCGCCTCTAGGAGGCAATACTTCCCCTCTCGCAAGCACGGAGTCTGAGTGTAGCAAAATCTTTTTAATAAAGGAAGGAAACAATGCGGCTTCCCACTGGAGAAACACCACAAACAGGATTATAACACAAACCATAAACAAACAAAAAACCCACCCCCAGGTACGTTTGGCAATGTCCTTTTCCCCTTAGGGTCGTAAGTCCAATCACCCCAAAGTCCAACAACCCAAAAGTCTCTGGTCAGTGCCACCCCAGAATTTGAGAGTTTATCTGCAGAGTTTTACCCACTCCCAGCCTGGGTGGAAAGGCGGGGGGAAAGTCCACACAGGGTGTTAAGGGGCACCTTACGTGGGCCAGGGCCAACTGCTCCGCCTCTCCATGGAGTTCTGCTGCAGCCTTCACCACGACCAGCTCCACCACACCAGCTGTGCTGCTCCTCCAGCTGTCCCCGCAAACCGCTTCACTCCGCTCACTGTTCCATGGGCTGCTCCAACACACTGCAAACTGCTCTGCTCTGCCAGCCACTTAACAATAGGTCTTCAGGCTCCCCACTAGTTAGCACAGCACTCCGTGATCTCAATTCAGCTCTTTCAGTGATTTCAACTCTTAGTAGGGGAGCCCTGGTGCTGGTGCACCATTGGCCCAACATGAATTCAGCTCAGCAGTCTCTAGATAGCTCCTAATAGAATTAAAAATTAGCTCTACTCTCTAACATTGGAGAGGGAAGGATGTGCAATTGGTGTTCCAGGCCCTCAAAAGGGGCCCATGCCATCAGGTACACACACCAGTCCCCAACCTCTCTCAATTCATGGGGTTTTGGAACCCATGTCCCAAGTTTAGCAAGTACCACCCAACTGAGGTTGAGTCATTGTCACAAAGCAGTCTCATCCCAAGCTGCTGTGGGGTAATGCTAAGTGTGTGTGTGGGGGGGTGCATGCCAATGCAAATTCTTAAAATTCTCTCCACACTCTCTACAATTCACCACCAGATGTCAGAGTAGCGCTCATCCTGACTCTGCTTACATTTAGTAAAGTCTGGTGTGACACAGTGATACCCTACCGAGTACGCATGGTGATACCCAACCAGTGATACCCAACCGAATGGCTAAAAGGCATTGCAGTTCCCTTCAGTCTTTTTTTCATAATTACTTTGTTGGGGAATTAACACAATGAAAGCTGCTTATGTGTATACTTCCAGAACTAATATAGTGTCTGATAATACAGATCTGATATAATGCTGTATACATCTTTTAAATCCCGTTTGCTAACAAGTGTGCTACATAGTTGAGGTCAGCATTACTTGAGGAGTGAATTGTAAGTGCAAATCATATTCCTTCAGAGATCTCTAGAGCTACAGAAGTTCAGAGGTTTAGAACTGTAGTTTAATCTATTTACAGCTCAGTTAAAGTGTGCATCCATTCAAATTTGCTTGATACAAATGCTGAGCATGACTCACTAGATCCATAATTTGTATTTTATTAAATCCTGTCAAAATACAATTTATGGCTAAACCAAAGACAGCCCTGAGACACTAAATCAGGAATATTGTGTGGGTGTTATATGACAGATGCTAGTCTGGGTTTGTTTCTTTTGCTACAGTCTAAAATTTGCATAAGAATAAGGACTCTGATTTCAACTAATTGATACATGCATGTAACTCTGTCGTGTCAATCTTCTCTGTGGCAGGGCAGATGTGTTGAATGCACACTATGCTTGCCATCCAACATTTAAAATAAGCATCCATGCTCTATCCCGTGATCAGTATTTCCCAGTACTTGAGGGGCTTTCAAATTCAAGGGTTCCTCACTTTTCCCTGAACCTCTAAAAGAACCATACAGTTCTAAACACGAACTGAACACTTCACAGTATTCCTCAACAAAGGAGCAGACTCTGCCAGCACAGAGAAGACTAGTGATGCTGTCATGTCTGATGTCTACAATCTGTAGCTTGGAAATAGAGAAGGCAGGATGTTCCAAACCCTGGTTTGATTTTTGTAGGGATAGAAAGGACCTTTGAGCATCTAGGAAATCAGCCACTTCCAAAGTATACAACTAATGGTGGTCTGATTTTAATTACTAGTGCTCTAGTGAAAGGGGTTTATATAGCATTTGAAATTTCCCACATGTAGTTTTCAAGAGCAGGTTTCTGAAAGATTTCTCACTGTAAGCACCATAAGAATCCAATTAGCAATATTCTCTTGATTTCAGAATCATTTGATCAATCTTCCATAGTGGTATATTTCTAAAATCCTCAGGGGCTGTCTGTTTCATTGATGCTCCAGAAAGAATACCTCAATAGGGGGTAACTTTGGTGTTTCATCCTCTGATACAGCCTCTATTCAGAAATCTATACTAGACATTTTCATGTTAGAGCAAAGGTTCTTTTTCTAGTAGCTAGAAAGCTGGCCGGAAGATCTGAAGAACTAGGAATTCTTTCTGAATACTTTCCATAGATTCACTTTTTAAAAAACAAGGAACTGAATTCTCCCTGCAGATAATTGTGTTGGTCTCCTCTTGAAATTGATAGAAAGCTCTCTAGTTATTTATTTTTCCATATGTCGAAGAAAGAGAAGTAAACAGCCACAATTAAGGGTGAGATGGGTACAACTCTATTTAGGGGAATGTACAAAGCAAAAACCTACATCTTCCTGAAAGAGTGTGACCCATGATATCTATGTCTGAAAGGTGTCAGAAGAGAATTACTTTATGTTTAGCTATAAGGCAGATAGTTGGAATATTCTGCACATTTTTTCATAATGAGAATGAATTGGTCAATACAACTTTTGGTGAATTGTTCTGAAGTAGGCTTTGTTCACAAAACTTATTTACGTTTTCACTCTTCTCCACATAGTTTGCTATCTCTTCTGAAAGAACATGGTGGTGAAAAGAGGAAACATTAATATAACTACTTAAACAAAAATCATCTAAAAAAGGATTAAGCTTGGCTAAGTATGACAGTTTCCTCAATGCAAACTCTGAAAATCATACCTTGTTAGGTATCTTTGAAAACCAATAATTCACTGGTCAATAAAATGGTGAAACGTGTAGCAACATTATGTGTGAAGTTCTGAAATCCCCTCATATGATGTTAAAGGCACATGTTCAAACTCACATAGCCTGGTTATATAGAACTGGTCAAGCAAACCTGGCTTAAACAAAAGGATGTGTGTTTACCTCAATTTGCCTATAAACTGTAAACAGAGTCCTCCATCAGCCAGAGAGCAAAGACGGAAGACAAAATATGCATTTCAGCATACAGAGGTGAGAAGAAACAACATAACACCTCTTCCCCAGCAGACTCCATGTCTCCTTGATCTCAGTTGGAAAGAAGTTTATCTAGGGGTCACCCTCATGGAAAATACATTTTATACGGTGCTTGAACTTGGTGTGTGTCTGCTCCACACTTTTATAGTTCTCCCTCCCTATGTCTCTCTTGAACCTAAGAAGACAAAGGAATCCATCTCTTTGACTTTGGGAGGGATCATGACCTCCTGATTGGTCAGTAATGCTGTTGGAAGCATGTGGTGAAAATTTTACCTTGAACCAAGCTGAGTTTCTAAGGTATCAGTATTAGGAAGTGTTTTATCTTTATATTTCTTGTCACTATTTCTGACTGTAATGCCTTAAAGTCCTACCTTCATTTGTTAAATAAACTTTTTATTGTTATTTAACCAAAATCAATCCAGTGTTGTGAACGGTGTGCGTAACTCCATTTAAGGTAGCAAGTTGTATATTGTTCTCTTACAGGTACAACAGACCTAAAACATCTGAACTCTCCAGGAGAGCGCTGGACAGTGAAGAACACACTTTTTAGGGGGATGTGAGGTGGGGGAGGAGGAATTCAGGACTGGGAGTGTGTTGGAGTTGCCCTGCAAGTAATAACCAAGGCTGGTGGGAGCCAGAGTGTGACTGGTGTTTGACAGGCTGTTGGGATCAGAGTTGCTGAACCAGAACCGTATTCATACACAGAGACTCAGGGTGTGTCCTGCATACTGTTTGGCTGTTTGTGAGGAGCCTAGGTTGGGAGCCACAGCAACAAAGCATTCTGAAGCCCCCCAGGTTGCAGTGCAGATGGTGAACCAGTCCCTCACCAGTCTGGATTGCACCCCGGAATGTCATACCCTCCCACTAGTGCAGCAGTGGCCATCATAGAAAGGACACAAGTAGATTAAATCCCATTGGACAGCTTTAGGCTCCTTTCTAAATGATGGGAAATGGTAGCCATTTTGAGGAAAGGAAAATTATGAATACAACAAGAACTAGCAGAAAAAACAATTGATAAACATTTTGCTTAGTCACACCTGATTTCTTCAGTTGTGCACCATAAGGAACTCTGCTAAGAGGAGGGCTTTGTCTCTTCCCTGAAGAGCCTTCTGTTGGATTGGGGGGCCATGTCTACTTTGGCAGGCCCCCCAAAGACTAAAGATTGGTAAGGGACAGCTGGTCAGCCTCAGAGATCCAGGCAGAAAGAACTCAGGCCTCAACTTCTGGAAAAAATCAAGCCTTTAGAAACATCTGGCATTTTGTTTTACATTTACATATGCCCTATTTGAGTTCTGGCAAGCCAAACCAATAACACAGTTATCCTAAAGGCTTGGCAGAAACTCCTGCAGTGCCGTGCCACTCTAACAAAACACATCTTTTAAAAATGCTGCTTCCTTTCAGTGCATCTTAAGTATGAATGCAATGCCATTTGGGCTGCTCAAGTGTTTGCAGAATGCATATATTTAATTGCTTCCTTTCTGCAAAGTACATATTATTTTAACAGCTGATAGTAACTTTGGCTTAAGGGCATGTTTTAGTTCTAAGAGGAATAAGAGAACATATTGGCCAGACAAGTTACTGTTGTCAGTATTCCTATAGCAACTGATTTTAATGGGAGAGAGCTCCTGCAGGGTTAATAACAGTAATAAAATAAAATACTTAGCGCTTAAATAGTGCTTTACATCTTCAAAGCTTTCAACTTCTGCACACATCTGAGCTTATATGAAGAGAGGGAGGGGGAATCTGTGGATAACTGGGGACAGATCCTCAGCTGGTGCAAATCATCATAGTACCACGGAAATCAGTGGAGCTATGCTGGTGTTCACTGGATGAGGCTCTAGCCCTTGTTTTTAACTAATATAGAGCAAGGTTTAATTTTTGGAAAATATTTTTAAAAGAAATCCTAAAGATGTAATCAAAGGACCTTGTTTTGTAAAAAAATCTAAGATACAGTAAGTGATAGGTTCAAAACCTTCCTTTTAGACCCATCTATGTTGGGTTACCCATCATGTTTACAAACATGTATAAACACAGTGCAACCTAATCAGTTTGTAACACATTGTGGTTAGTCTTTGTGGCCTGGTGCCAAAGAGTGTTAAAACGAAGTATAACCGACATGTAAACTGATTCAACTTCAGCTGAGTTTATACCCTGTTAAAAGACACTTTTTAAGCATAGATGGCAAGCGGGTGTAGATGGATGCCTTGGCTGCACTCTCAGGCTTTTAAAATGTCCAGTCTTGATTCTCCTCCCATTTACGCTAGTATAAATCAAGAGTAATGCCATTGAAGTCAATGGAGTTACACAGATGTAAAGGCTTACGTGATAATCAAAGCCACTCTGTTCTGGGTAAGAATTTATGCCCAATACGTACAGAAATGTTATTTTCCCCATAGCAGCATTTTAATGGTTAATCCTTCCTGGCCTGCATATACATCAAAGCGGTTGAAGTTGGTGAATATAAATATTGATGAATAAGAAAATATTTGTAAGGCTTTGCGGAGGTCTACCCTTTATTTACCCCACATCAATCCTATTGGCTAAATTTATCTCTGGTGTAGCAGTGTAACAGAGTTACTGTGTAGGATGGGTCTCTGTGTGTGGCACACCTACAGACACCCCCAAAGGGTGTGGCTCCTCCCAGAGAACTGAAGAGGGAGGACCCCTGACTAAAGTAGTGACCTTAAGAGGAAAGTCAGCAAAAGGGGCATGTTTCCTGCCTGGGACAGTGAAAGTGTTTTTGGAGTCAGCAACAGGGGAGGGAAGCTGCCTCTGTCCTCTCTTTCTGGATTAAACATGTGTTCTCTTTTTACTAAGCTCAAGACTGGGTCATCATTCCAGGGACCTTGCAGGCTTGTGGTCATCCACCAAGAAGCAGATGGTGAGGTCATGCAACAATGCAATAGAAGTCAATTGAATTACACCAATGATTAATTTAGTACAACAACAAAGACCTTGGACCAGACAGGCACTTAAGCATATGCTTAATTTTAAGCACAGGAATAGTTCAATTGATTTAAAAAAAAAGATTTCCCAGTACATTAGTATGCTGACCTCTATGGGGCAAGTCATTTGCCTATAGTTAAGTGCTTTGCAGGTTTGGGTCCAGGAATTTCTGTACTATATTCTGTACACTGTCTCCACTACTAGAGTATTTTGATGAAGTATACTTGATCTGTTTAAAAAGGAAACCTGGCGTCTCAATTTTTCTTTTAAGAGAAACTTGAGACTCTTTTTCCTAAGAGAAGAAAAAACTGCATCAATTAAAGGCTAGTTTTCTTGCAGCAATTCTATATTTGGGCAGGCTGCATGAGTCATCTTTCCTAGAAATACTACAGTGAGATCACCAACACTGCTTCCTTCCTACTTGAAGTAGTTTTAGTCTTCTCGGTGTATGAGGAATTCAGTTTTCTGAAAGCCTCTTGATACTTAATGCAACAGTGTGTGTGTATTGAGCATGCGGCAAAATGAGGTGGTTCTTCTCTAGTGCAGCAACTTTGAGACAGTATCTTGAGAGAATAAAATGGTAATTTTTTTTCTGATTACCTTTTTCCTTAGCTGAACTACAACTGGTTCCTCTGTTACCATCAACTCCAGAAGTGCCAGTGTACAAAAGCTTTAACTAAAGTTGGGTGAATGCGTCATGAAATGTTCTGTTAACATTCATTAGAGTGTTTAAGTTTCACCTGTGTTCGCTTTCCACAAAACTTGATCTGACCAAGTTTTACTAGACCAGAAAATACTCCCAGAAAATTAACATTCACCTTGAATAGCTGTGGAATATGAATTTAAAGTTTTTATTCCACAAACATTCACAGCAAAAGTTCAATTAATGTAAACTATATGGGGCAAATATCATACCTCCTGTGTTTGTACAGCATTTAGCACATAGGGTGGCTACCAGCAACAGATAATAAATCACAAATAAGTTATATTTGACCAGGGAAGAGAAACTTTAGTGCAGGAGTAGGCAACATATGGCACGTGTGCCAAAGCCAGCATGTGAGCTGATTTTCAGTGGCACTCATACTGCCCAGGCCCTGGCCACCAGTCCGGGGGGCTCTGCATTTTAATTTAATTTTAAATGAAGCTTCTTAAACACGTTACAAACCTTATTTACTTTGCATACAACAATAGTTTAGTTATATATTATAGACTTATAGAAAGAGACCTTCTAAAACATTAAAATGTTTTACTGGCATGTGAAACCTTAAATTAGAGTGACTAAATGAAGGCTCAGCACACCCCTTCTGAAAGGTTGCCGACCCCTGCTTTAGTGTATGGGAATTGGCTAATATTCCTTTAAATAGTTTGGGAGCCCTCTAGTGGACCTCCCTATCTTCTATTCCAGAAGTCATCAGAACCCTTCCAGTGCAGAAGTGTAGTTGGGCATTGTATATTTGTACATATCTTAATTAACCCAGTTATTTGGAATCCAACCATGCCAGTGTTGGGTTCCCCATGTTCTTAATGTTATGTAGGGAACCAAGACCTAATAGAAACAATAACGTGAATTGTCACAACTGACAATTTTATCTATCTCATATTATATTAAAAACACTATTTAAAAAAATGCAAAGGTTTGAAAATCAAATACTAAAAATCTAGGAAATACCAGAATAAGATTGGCTATATAACCTTCATTCTTGTGAGTATGCATTATGATGCAATCTTTAATTACATGATAACATGCTGGTTATTCCACAAGATGCTGCCTCATTCAGTGAGTGGGTAGTGATACATTATTTATTTTTATCCTCCTCATTTGGTATGTGTTCTCGGGTCTTATTTACTATACACCATTCAAACCCTGCACTGAATACAAAATTATTAATTTTGTAGAGGATAATAGGCAATAAGTAATAGCCAGGATGGATTTGTCAGGAACAGCCCATGCCATGCCAACCTGATTTCCTTCTTTGAAGGGGTTAATGGCCTAATAGATGGGGAGGAAGCAGTAGAAGTGACATATCTTGATCTTAGCATGGCATTTGACACAGTCCCACCTGTGACCTGAAGACGAGCTCTCTGTAAGCTTGAAAGCTTGTCTCTCCCACTCACCAACAGAAGTTGATCTGACAAAAGATGTTACCTTACCCAGCTTGTTTCTTTAACAGTCCCACATGACGTTCTCATAAGCAAAGTAGGAAGATTTGGTCTAGATAAAATTACTATAACACAGGTGCATAACTAGTTGAAACGTTGTCAAAGAGTAGTTATCAATTGGACACTATCAAACTGAGAAGATGTTCCTAGTGGGGTACTTCAGGGATCTATAGTTGTCAACATTTTCAATAATGACCTAGATAATGGAGTGGAGAGTATGCTTATAAAATTTGCAGATGGCACCAACCAGGGATGGTTGCAAGCACTTGGAGACAGGATTAGAATTCAAAGTGACCTTGACAAATTGGAGAATTGGTCTGAATTCAACAAGCTGAAGTTCAGTAAAGTTAAGTGTGAAGTACTTTGGAAGGAAAATAACATATGCACAAATACAAAATGGTTTAAGCAGTATTACTGCTTAAAAGGATCTGTGGGTTATAGTGGATCACAAATTAAACATGAGTCAACGACAGGATGCAGTTGTGAAAAAGGCTATCATTAACAGGAGTGTATTAACAGGAATGTTGTATGTAAGACCTGGGTGGTAATTGTCCCGCTCTACTTGGTGCCTGTGAGGTCTCCCTGGAGTACTGCGTTCCATTCTGGGTGCCACACTTTAAGAAGGATGTGGATAATTTGGAGACAGTCCAGAAGAGAGCAACAAAAATGGTAACAGATTTAGAAAACCTGACCTATGAGGAAAGGTTTAAAAAACTGGGCATGTTTAGTCTTGAGAAAAGAAGCCTGAGTGGGGACCCGATAACAGGCTTCAAATATGTTAAGGACGGTGGTAGTGTAACCCACACACCTCCTGGATGTGGTATTCTGGTGCTAGTGGCACCAAGACCACTTAGAGATTAATGAGTCTGCTACAGGCTTAACTAAGAGCCATTTGGCTTTTAGCTCATGCAGTAGAGGCTCATGTATTTAGCTCCAGAGGTCCCAAGTTTGATCCTGTCTGCTGACGACTAGGGTTTGTCAGTATTATAAGTGGGGCTCATCTGGGATATCAGCTGGGAAGTCTCTGAAGCTCAGGATGTGCTTCCTCCTGGGTGTGGTGCTCTAGTCTATGTCGTGGCACCGAGACCACTTAGAGATTAATGAGTCTGCTACAGTCTTAGCTAACAGATACATGACTTTTAGCTCATGCAGTGGAGGGTAATGTGTGAGCTCCAGAGGTCCCAGGTTCGATCCTGCCCACTGACAACAAGTAGGGCAAGACACAATAGAATTAATCTGCAGCAATGGATTAAGGTTAGATATTAGGGAAAAAGCTTTCTAACTATAAGGATAGATAAACTCTGGAATAGGCTTCTAAGGGAGGTTGTGGAATCCCTATTGTGATGGGTTGGATCACAGAAACCCTCTTGGGAGCTGCCACCTGATGTGCCAAGATTACTTTTACCCCGCTTTCCCTGCCAGCTCAGGACTCCAGCACCCTGTCTTGCTGAGCCAGACACTGCCATCTGCTCCAATAAAGACCCAGGATCTGAATGACTTGCCCCAAAGCTGCAGGTTTACCTGAAAGCAGCTCACATAAGTGTTCCTGTCTTTGACACTCAGATGCCCAACTCCCAATAGGGTCTAAACCCAAATAAATCAATTTTACCCTGTATAACGCTTATACAGGGTGAAGTCATAAATTGTTTGCCCTCTATAACACTGATAGAGACATATGCACAGTTGTTTGCTCCCCCAGGTATTAATACATACTCTGAGTTAATTAATAAGTAAAAAGTGATTTTATTAAATACAGAAAGTAGGATTTAAGTGGTTCCAAGTAGTAAGAGACAGAATAAAGTAAGTCACCAAGCAAAATAAAATAAAATATGCAAATCTATGTCTAATCAAACTGCATAAAGATCAGATCCTCACCAGTTCAAGAACTGTCCCTTTTACAGACTAAATCTCCTTTTAGCCTGAGTCCAGCAATCATTCACACCCCTTGCAGTCACTGCCCTGTGTTCCAGTTTCTTCTAAGTATCCTGGGGGGTGGATATGCTCTCTCTTTCACCAGCTGAAGACAAAATTGAGGGGTCTCCTAAGGGTTTATATAGATGTTCTCTCTTGAGTAGACACCCTTCCCTCCCCCTACGTAGAATCCAGTCACAAAATGGAGATTTGGAATCAAATGGGCAAGTCACATGCCCGTGCATGACTCAGGACTTGCAGGTAGCAGCCATTACCCACATTCTACTTTGAAAGCCCTCAGGTAGACTTATGTGGATTGGAGTCTTCCAAGCTCTTTTGTCTGTTAAGTGCTTCCTGATTGAGCACTTAGCTTGCACATTCTTTTCCCAAGAAGTGACCAAATGTTCTAACTGAGGGTATGGCTACACTTGCACTTCAAAGCACTGCTGCGGCAGTGCTTTGAAGTTTCAATGTGGTCACAGCGCCAGCGCTGGGAGAGAGCTCTCCCAGCGCTGCACGTACTCCACATCCCTTACGGGTGTAGCTTGCAGTGCTGGGATTACACTAAGGCTTTACAGCGCTGTATCTTACAGCACTCAGGGGGGTGTTTTTTCACACCCCTGAGCGCGAAAGTTGCAGCGCTGTAAAGCGCCAGTGTCATAACCTTAGTCCCAGATTTGGACCTTAGCGTCCAAAATATGGGGGTTAGCATGAAAACCTCCAAGCTTAGTTACCAGCTTGGACCTGGTACTTGCTGCCACCACCCAAAAAATTAGAGTGTTTTGGGGCACTCTGGTCCCCCTGAAAAACCTTCCCTGGGGACCCCAAGACCCAAAGCCCTTGAGTCTCACAACAAAGGGAAATAATCCTTTTTCCCTTCCCCCCTCCAGGTGCTCCTGGAGAGATACACAGACACAAGCTCTGTGAAACTACACAGAGTGACTCCCCCTCTCTGTTCCCAGTCCTGGAAACCAAAAGCACTTTCCTATTCCCCCAGAGGGAATGCAAAATCAGGCTAGCAAATCCAACACACAGATCTCCCCCTGAATTCTTCCTCCCACCAATTCCCTGGTGAGTACAGACTCAATTTCCCTGAAATTTCCCAGTAAAGAAAACTTTAACAGGTCTTAAAAGAAAGCTTTATATAAAAAAGAAAGGAAAAATACATACAAATGGTCTCTCTGTATTAAGGTGACAAAATACAGGGTTAATTGCTTAAAAGAATATTGAATAAACAGCCTTATTCAAAAAGAATACAAATCAAAGCACTCCAGCACTTATATTCATGCAAATACCAAAGAAAAGAAACCATAGAACTTACTATCTGATCTCTTTGTCCTTACACTTAGAAACAGAAGACTAGAAAGTAGAAACTACTTCTCCAAAGCTCAGAGAAAGCAGGCAGACAGGCAAAAGACCTCAGACACAAAATTCCCTCCACCCAAAGTTGAAAAAATCCGGTTTCCTGATTGGTCCTCTGGTCAGGTGCTTCAGGTGAAAGAGACATTAACCCTTAGCTATCTGTTTATGACAGCCAGTGTAGCCACGGCCTAAGGCTATGTAGAAATCAAGCAAGTATACAGCCCATGTTCATAACTTTGAACACACAAATGCTACCTGCATACAACTAGAGTGAACATAACCAGTGCACGTTACAGCCTTGTCCACCCATGTAAGTGCCCTACAACACCGACATCATAACTCCACCTTCATGAGAGGCGCTTATGTCAGTGTAGTTAGGCTGATAAAACATATCAGTAGACACTGTATTATTTACATCGGCTGTTGGCTGTCTTGTCAGATTCATAGCTCCAGCAGCTAGAGCCTGGCTGCTCCAGCTCCCCACTCCCAGCTGGGCTGCTACCCAGAAGCTCCCTGCTCCCTGTGCGGAGAGGCCCGGGTGTTTGGCCCCCGCTCTCAGCTGGGAGCAGGAAGCTGAGAGCCCCCAGGTGGGGGGACAGTTGGGCTCCTGGCAGGGACCTCTGCAGAGCTGAGAGATCCACTAGCTCTCAGCCCTCCACCGTGCCCCTCTTCAGTTGGTGGAAGCGCTCCTGGTGAGGACATACACCAACAACAGAAGGAAGGAAATGTGGACATCAGCCACTGCAGTAATTACTGTGGTGGTTGTAAGTCTACCTAACACAGGCTGACTTAGGGCTGTGGTAGACATGCCCTCAGTCTTCATTTACTGTCTAGGCTGTATCCTCACTTGTTAGTCTTGACACCTTCTTCCATTCTTTAGTCTTTCATTTCATTCTGCAAGTATTGCTCCACTTTTGTCTTATCATTCTAGGCTCGCTCAGATGTTCCCAAGGACCACAGAACTATTCAAGCAATCTAATAGAGGGAATTAACTCCTTAACAATAATCCAGATGCCTCAGATGTCACATTCCTCTGCAATGCAGCAGAAGGCTTTAGAGAGTTCTTGCAATTAAAACAACTCCAGTAAAGTACATACCAGATAAAGCCACCATGTTTTTGCTACATAAAGTCTTATTACCTATGATGTTTAGAAGTCAGTCATAGTGACTGCTTTGAGGAGGGGAAAACCCAAGCATTCAATGACGTATTTACAATTTTTTGATGCAGGCTGCAGCATGGCTTTTTTAAACACAGAGATCAAATACAGGGACAGAATGTTTAGTGTTTAAGGCTTCTATTTTTCAGCCTAGATCTTCTGCCAAGAGAGTATCCATCCTAAATGAGCAGTATTCACGCCTGATATTAAGAGGTGCTGAGCACCAGAGAGCTGAGCAATTCTGTTTGGAAAAAAAGAAAATCTGAAATACAGATTTCCCAGTAGCAGCCTGAAAATAAGATATGGTGTGCTATTGCTGACTGCTGCATTCTCCTTTCTAACTGAAGTGGTAGTGCTGTTGCTTTCAGTTCTAAAGGTCCCCTGTCAAGTCTCAGTAGCAATGGATTCTTTTCTATAACTACACCAGCCCATCAGCATAATCCAAAAATATTGTCTCATTCCTTTCTGTATAACTTTAAAGCGCTCACCTGTGTTCAACTTCATTTATTTATTTATTTATTTTTAAATCAACGAACAATGTGTGGCTTGTGTCATACGGAATACTAGTTTGGGATATTTTTGAGTAAGAAATGACTTAACTTAAGGGTTCAGATATCAAAGGTAAGACTTGCAGACTACGTGTTGCTGTTTTTATTCACATGAATAATACTATTACCTTCAAGAAGTAATTTGAGAGGGAAAGGAAGACCTTATGGTTAAAGCATTGGCTTTGGACTTAGGAGACGGGGGGTCAATCCCTACATCTACCACAGACTTCTTGCCTTAGCTTGGGCAAATAACTTACACCTCTCTGAACTAGGTTCACTAATGTACTTAGGCACCACAGTGCCTAGCTTCTAGGAGACTTGCTGCCCAGTGGGAATCTGAGCCCTGAGTTAGATTGTCCTGTTAGGCACCTAAGAAAGCAATCCTCAGAAGCCAGGCATCTGAGTAGGGAGCCAGGAGTGAATTGCAAAGGAAAGGGGCAGGTCTTAGACCCAGATACTCAAAGAAATTTAGGGGTCTGCCTCTCATTGATCTGGGTATCAGTCAGAGGGAGGTACCTCCCAGTGATTGGGATTCTCAGCTGTCACCCTCTCCTGGAGTTTGGTGCCTAAGCCAGGTAAGCCTCTTCTTATGAAGAAACAGATAAAAAGACTATTACACCCAGTAGCCCAGCACACTCATGTGCGATGTAGGAGACCGGGGTTCAAGTCTCTGGTCTAAATCAATCAGAATGGGGATTCAAACCTGGTATCCCACGTGAATGCCCTGACCACTGAGCTATTGGGTATGCAATGGGGGCTCACAAGCACACACATGTCTTTTGTGTACAGCCTGAAGCTGTGATCTGAGAACACCTCTGGGGTCAGGTCCCTGTGGAGAATTCCTCATTTGAAAATCCTGCTTCAAGGGTACAGGGGCGTTGGCTTGTGCTAGGGCTCTGAGCAGTTTGTTAACTGTGTGACAGTGTCAGAACTTAAAAAGAACAGGAGTGTTTGTGGCACCTTAGAGACTAACAAATGTATTTAAGCATAAGCTTTTGTGGGCTACAGCCAACTTCATCAGATGCATAGAATGGAACATATAGTAAGAAGATATTTATACATACAGAGGACATGGAAAGGTGAAAGTTGCCATACCAACTCTGAGGCTAATTAATTAAGATGTTATTATCAGCGGAAGAAAAAAAGTTTTGTAGTGACAATCAAGATGGCCTGGCTTTGCATCTGCCCCCTGGCAGCCATAAGGACTTATATACCTACAGGATTTGGGGTAGCTGTACAGTGGTTTCAAGAATACAACTGGTGCCTAAATATTGGATTTAGGAGCCTAACCACCTCTTTAGATGTCCAAGAACTTCAGTGCCTTGGTTCCCCACCTGAAAAGTGAGCATAATAATAATACATCTTTTTTTCCACCAACACATTGCCAGTCTTGTTTATTTATCTCTTTGGGGTACAGACTATTTCTTTTTACATGTATGTGCAATGCCTATCACAATGGAGTCTTGTCCTTTTTGGAGCCTCTAAGTATTATTGTAATGCTCCCATTAAGTAATAGTTTGACCCAAATTAGCTTTATTTCACAGATATTTTAGTAGAATGTTTTGTTTAAATACGGTCAGACATCTGAATGCTGGAACTCACTGTCAGAGTTCTGTTACAAAGATTTACAATGCAGTTAAAATTGAACAGCTAAAATTTATTAGAATCCATTCAACCCTGATTTTTGTTGTCTTAGAAGTAACACAAATGAGTAGTTCTGTAATTCTGCAACCTTTAGGATGTAATCTAATATAAAATTATTGTACCAAGAAATATTTATTCAAAGGTTCAGGAAAAATGATATGAAATACAAACCATAAAAGCCTGAGGCTGTCTCTTTGTATTATAATATCTTCTTACAGTGATTTCAGGTTTTAGCTATTTTAGTTTAATATAGGAAGAGAAAAGAAAATAATTTATCCTCTGTAAATATTGAGAGAATAGAAGAAATGAAGTAGATCATCAAATGGCACTGTAGTATCTTTTGATTTTTAGTGCACTACTTTTGCGGTAAAAGTTTTCAGAGTATTTCAATTGTTATGTAATAGTAATTTAGACCTCAATCCTGCAGACTTGTGCACATGCTTAATTTTAATCACCATGACTACAACCATGCTTAAAGTCAGATTTGTGTGCAGCATCCTCTCCCCAGTAACCACTTCCCTTGCTCCTGACTCCAATCTCCTCTGACTCACTTCTGCCTCCTCAAAGCTCCCCCTTTCAACAGCTCCCAGACTCAAAATCCCATCTCTAGTTCTCCATAGATTCATAGATTTTAAGGTAAGAAGGGACCATTAAGATCATCTAGTCTGACCTCCTGCACAATGCAGGCCACAGAATCTCACCCATCCACTTCAATAACAAACTCCTAACCTATGTCTAAATTACTGAAGTCCTCAGATTGTGGTTTGAAGACCTCAAGCTGCAGAGAATCCACCAGCAAGTGAACCCGTGCCCCATGCTGCAGAGGAAGGCGAAAAACCTCCAGGGCCTCTGCCAATCCGCCCTGGAGGAAAATTCCTTCCCGACCCCAAATATGGCAATCAGTTAAACCCTGAGCATGTGGGCAAGCCTCACCAGCCAGCACCCAGGAAAGAATTCTCTGTAGTAACTCAGATCCCGTCCCATCTAACATCCTATCACAGACTACTGGGCATACTTCCACATCACCCTTTTGTAGCAGCTCACCTCTTTTCGCCCCCAGCACCTCAGAGGCTGTCTCCTAGTAGCTCCCCTCTTGCCTCATCCAGATTCCCTTCTCCAGAATCTCACTTACCAGCTATTGTCTTAGTTTCCCCCAAACCCATTTCCCCTCTCCAACTGACCCCCCCAAACTTACCTCTTCCACAAGCTCATCTCCAGCAGTTGTTTCCCTCTGCCTCACTCAAATCCTCCCCTAGATATCCCTTTCACCCTGAAAATAACCCTCCTTCAACCCCTCCAGAACATCCCTAAGGCAAGTAGTAAATGTCAATGTCAGTGATATTGTTTGGTGGGTTGGTTGTCAGATGTTCTGTTCCAGTGTCAACATGCTTATTATAAAATGTACAGACTTGAGACATGAGCTCTTAGTGCCTGCCCCAACTGCCACTAAAGTCAATGGGAGCCTTTCCACTCACTCTAATAGATGTCGGATGAGACCTTGATGCCTGGTGACAAATGCTTCTTCCATTGGCTTTATATATTTCATAATGCAAATGTCAATAGTGGAACATGACTCAGAGAACATGACCCAGGTACTTATTTTTCAATTTTCATCCCCAGCTTTTGGCAACAACAGTTTAACACAATTAAAATAATAATAATAATAAAAAAAAAAGTTCAAGGAATCTATTTATCTCTATTCTTCACCTAACAGCCTAGAAAACAAAAAGAAAAAAACTTCCAGTTTAGAAATCTATTTGATTAAAGTAACATTTATATGACAATAGACTCAAGGAATCCTTGTTAAAGGAAAATATATATTATCCCTGATTGCTAAGTTGAAACCTTTTGTTACCTGGGCTGCTTTCCCATTTTCAGTAAACCTGTCACTAACAGTATAGGGGACCATCACTTTCCTGGTTATTTTACTGTGGAGTGCATTATAACTGTAGCTGTACAATTTTGAATATTCATTATATTAATCGCTACATTTGGAATCTGAAAGTATGCTAATTTCTCAACCAAATAAATAACAGCTAGAAAGCTTTTTGATACTTTCTCTCCCATCCTGAGGGCATAATCTTCATACAATTTGGGGTTTATACTAAGGAAATGGGTACGCTATTCTAGTTTAATGTCAACTATTCCCATAAATGTAGATGTTTTCCATCCTGGTAATTTTACACTGCAATGAAAAACACTGAAATATGTCAAAATGGGACACAAAATATGAATATGAATGCAAAGGCTACAGCCACAGTAGTAATGTGCATTAAAAAGTAGGACAATAATGGAGACCTTCTTTGCACATGGAATTAGAACCTAGTAACTGACAGTTAAATTTCCTGAAGAATCTCTATAGTGAGCATGCTCCAACTCCTCACAGTTTTATTTTTTTTTTAAATTAGCAAATAATGTTAGCCTTAACTGTTTGAGTCTCCCTTGCTCAGATGTAAAATGTGGATAATACCTCTCATCTTACAGGAGTGTTTGTGTGACTGAGACTCAATGGTGGTTCAGTACTGTCTCATCTACTCTTGTCAGGCCTGACAGACTCACTATACTTAACACACTGTTGGAAAACTAATACTTTATTGATCACTCATATTACTGCATGATGTACTTATGGGATGTATACAAAGAGTTATGGATATGTGCTAGAATTATGCTCTTAAAATGTGTCTGACATGCCACATATAAGCCCAGTCTGCCCTAGACAAAGAAATGTGTATTTGTTTGTCTGACCAGCCAGGTCATCAGGCACAGACAATGAAGGGGGCATTTAAATAAAAGGTAAACAAAGCCATCAAGTGAACAAAGTGAGGAGCTAATGATTCAACATCAGCATGAGGGCTCTTCCCAGGAGAAAAGGATGTTTATCTGAGAATATATTTCAATGGGTTTACTGGACTAGAAACATGAGGGTCTGAACTTGATAAGTAATTGAATCAACTGTTTGTATGCAATGTTACTGTATTATAAAAGAGCAGCAAGGAGTCCTGTAGCACCTTATAGACTAACAGACGTATTGGAGCATGAGCTTTCGTGGGTGAATACCCACTTCGTCGGATGCATGATATGTATTCACCCACGAAAGCTCATGCTCCAATACGTCTGTTAGTCTATAAGGTGCCACAGGATTCTTTGCTGCGCTTACAGATCCAGACTAACACAGCTACCCCTCTGATACTTGTATTATAAAAGTGTATTAAGGAATGTCTTTTATGAAAATTAATGACGCCAGTGATTAATATAATTGTCAATGTATGTATTAACTCTACATGAGGAACTTTGAATAATCACTGATATTATTCTTTAAACACAGGGAGAAACAGATTTCTTCCCAGACAAGAGGAAAGGCAGCTATCTATCTGTATTCAGTGAAATTAAGCAAGGTGTGATCAAGAACAATGAAAGCCCCATTTACATACAAATCAGCAAGAGGATGGGATGTCCACAGGAGAGCAGAATGAGGTCACCCTGAGTCTGGGGACAAAACAATGAGTTTTGGAGAGTTATAAAGAGAGAAAAGAAGCCATCTTAGCATCCATCACTGGACAGACACCAGGGGTCAGAGCTCTTGCAAGCTGAGAAAAATGGGGCGTTCAACTAAGGGGACTATACATATGTGAGCACTGAATATACCTGAGAAACCTGCTTAGGCAAAGATCTTTCCCCATGGAAGACAGGGGAAACCAGCTCTTTGTACTTCTGTGTAAGGTCCTAACTGAGAGAAAGTCACCCATGGCAGGAAATGAAAAGATTGGTAAGAAATCTACCTTGAACCAAGGCTGTAGCTTGTTAAGTCTTAGCCATTAGAAAATATATTTTACTTTTATTTGCTTGTAACCATTTTGTCTTTATCCCTTGTGCTTGAATTCACTCAAAATCTGTCTCTTCTTGTTAATAAGCCTGTTTTACTTTGAATCTAAAACTAAGGTATGCTGTGTTTGAATTGACATGATTGTTAACTCCAGTTAAAGTAATATGTTGTGCTTTTGTCTGTTTAAAGGATCAACTGACCTTATTAATTCCACTGAGTATTTCAGGGGAGGGCTGAGCATTTCAGCACAGATGGCTTTGGGGCAATTTGGAATGAGGTGTGTGTTGGGTCACACTGCAAGTGGTAATGAAGCCTAGTGGAGATAAGGGTGAGGGTATTGTTTTGCAGGCAGGCTGCTGGGGTCAAAGCACTGAAACGGGTCTGTACAGCACATCAACACTCAGAGAGCTGCAAGTTTGTTTGCTGGCTGTTGGTGTCTGTGGTGTGAGCCACAGCAGCAGAGCATTTAAGGCACCCAGGGTTGCAGGGCAGGCAGTGACACAACCTCTCACTGATCTCGGTTGAACTGCTACAACCAGCATAGTGTCACAGCATTGCAGGGATAAATTCATTAAAGTTTGTCAAGCTCCCAGATATTATGGTGAGATTACCACAGAAATGCCTAGGAAGGAAGGAATAACTTTTGTATTCAGTGCAGAGTTTGGATGTACGTTAAATAAGGCCTGCAGCTACACATTTAATGAGGATAATGACAAGAAATATTGGCTAGCTTTTCTTTCACTGAATTCCAGAGGGGTACTGTGGAAAAAATAACATGCAATCTTGTGATTAAAGACCATATAATAATACAAAAATACAAGGCAGCCAAAAGAAGCTTCTATTGGCAATCTTATTTGTTGCCTTTTCTAACTCTTGAGAGCTTGACTTTGCAACCTTAACATTTAACTTCGAAAGTATATGTATATTTTACTGATAATTTAACTACAATGTGTTGTGGCTCTTTGTTTTTGTAGCTTTAGTCATTTGGAAATGACTCATAAGTACTTTTTTTTTTTTAAATGCTAGGATTGGACAAGATTCTGAAAAGACAAGAGAAAGACAGACTTCAAGCATGTGTGTAGTCCCAATGAAGCCAGTAAGTCTGCTTATGTGTTTAAAGTTAAGCATGTGCTTATATGCTTTGCTAGTCTGAGGACAAAATGCTGAATAGGATAGAACCTATAAAGTACCAGAGAAATCTCATCACTCCTTTTTGTTGTTGATTAAATTAAAAGCTAGGGGGTGTAGGGCGATGCCATAGCTGATAGATACCTAGAGTAAAACATAAGGCAGAGTACTTCACAATAAAACTCTTACTTGAAAACTTAATTAAAATTTGCTTGAATATGAGCAGTTAACATGGGATGAAAACTTGCTGAAGGCCCATAAATAGTGGGCAATTACATGCAATTTTGAGTGTCAGAAAGGTGTCAGTAAACTGGAGCGAATTCAGAGAACAACAGAAATGATTAACTGTCTGAAGAGATTGACTTATATGATTAAAGATTTAAAAAATCTGTATGTTAGAAATGTGTGAATAATTCACAGTGAGTAATGTATTCAATGAATTTAGCATATTTTTATGCTTTTTTGCAAACAAAATGTGACTTTTTAGCTGGTTTGAATGTTTTTAGTTAATTTCTTGCAATTATTTTTTAACTTGATGTGACTGTGATTCAGATATTCAAAATTTGAACTGTTTCTTAGCTGTGAATAGATATATAAATTACATGATTGGGTTTCTGATCCTTGATTGCACTTCCAGAGTTTTACTTGCATATATAAATTTAAATTTCAGTTTACATGAGTGCTTTACAGAGAGAAATTGAAATTCTCTTTAAGCACACCGTTTCCAGGAAAACTTATCTCTTAAAATAGAATGAGCTCTTACCTATGCTTTCATCCACAGATCTCAGTGCTTAACAAAAGAAATCACTATCATTATCCCCGTTTTACAGAGGAGGAAACTGAGGCACAGAATGTGGAGGTGGCTTGTACAAGTTCACACTGCAAACCAGTGGCAGAGCCACTCTGCCTCTCCTAATTTTACAGCAAGGAGTATGAATATGGCCAACATAAATTAATTTTAAACACTGAACAAATATTTATGGACTTCTTTTGATTGCATTATTTGCCTAGCTATGTACTATATGTATCTGTACAGGGTGTAACACTTTGCTGAAGCCCTAATTCAGCAAGATATTTAAACACATGCATAATATTAAGCATGCGACTAGTCCCATTTATTACTCATGTGCTCAGAGTAATGTACATGCTGAAATAGCTTGCAGAATCAGAGACTAAAGTATGTTAAAGGGGAACCTGAAAATTTTAACCTAAACTTTTCTAAACTGCAGGTCTAAGATAGGCACTTACATACATGTTTAGGCATTTAAATAGCAGTTGTCAGATGTTCACAAGTGCTGAGTTCCTAGAGAATCTCAATATCTGACCAATGTTGTGCAGGGGCATACAGTCCCATAACGAAAGCAACCTTATTCACAAAGGATGATAAAACATGTTCATAAATGCCATTGACCTCAGTGGGAGTCAGGACCATATTTAAAGTCAGCGTTTACCTGAACTGAGATGGATGTAAGAAAGTGCTTAAGTGCTTTGCTGAATCAGGGCCTATCTTCCTATCTATCTATCGACTTAATCTTAGACATTCAAATCTGCAAATGTTGACTTTATTTTCTAATGCTTATTCTTCATGAATACGCTTTTGTCCATTCTAATAGAAAAGAATAATCTTGTAATCATAAAACTTAGCACCTAAAAGAACCAAGAATATATGCAAAGTGTATCTCAAAGTGCAAAGTTCAATAGTAACATTAACTGTTTAAAGCCCTTCAACACTCACTGCCAAATTAAGAATGTTATAATCAGTCCACTGTCTTAGAAGGTCCATGAAATATTAAGATTGTAAGAAGACTAGATCAGTCTTCTCCATATAAATTATAATGGTTATTGAAATAAATTCATGTTGGCATGTTTTGTTGTCAGCCTTTTTTTCATGAGAATCTGATTTGTGATGTCTAATTTATTATGTAGATTATGCAATGCTGAACTACTTTGGCCTTTTCAATATGTTGTTTTAGGATTGGTTATCTATTCCACTTCATTACTGCAGGCTGCTAAGATTTAAACACAAAAGAAGTGAAATAGTCAGCCAACAAAATGACAGAGATGTAGAAAGGTTAAAGATCTACATAGGATTCCACTAAAACTGACAAGCATTAAACTTTAGATTTCTCATTCTTATGACAAAAATGGTAATGGGAAGAGAAAATATCACTGTATAATCCTTTTTCATGATGATGATTGTAATTAAATTGGAAAGGGTATTAAGAGCAGCCTGTTCTTATTATACATTCTTATCTTATGGCTCCTCTCAGTCTTCTAATTCACATTCAGTATTTGATTGGAACCTTTGGATAGTGATTCTTTGGGAAACGCAAAGAACAGCATGTAATGACTTATGTGTTTATAAACTGTAGCTAGTTTGTTTCTACGGACTATCACCCCTTCTCTGATTTTCTCATTCTGGATGAGATCTAGGTACAGATAAAGAATATTACCGTTTGTTCACAAAAAATTAAGTATGTGAGTTCAGTGAAGGATATGTACACGAACTATTACATACACCAGTTACTGGGATTGATCCCCAACTTGGAGTGACCACTACTCTGGAATCGTGTTTTAAAGGAGACTTTTCTTTCTTCACTTATCTGTGCTTTTCTCAAGAAAATAGAAGGTGAAAGGAAAAAAAGAAGATATGTACCACCAGTTTGTTATTATGGTAATGCACAAAGGACCCATCCAAGATGGGGGACGCTCTTGTGCTAGACCCTGTACAAAAACATAATAGGGCTGGTTGAACATTTTCCATTGAAATGATAACACAGAATAATTACAGACTGTGTAACATGTGATAATGTTTTCCGACCTCCTAGCTTGCCAAACTTTAAGTATTTTTGGTGTAAATCATTTACCAAATGATAGATTCAAGGCAAATATCCACAAATCACTAATTATTATCTCTGGATAGATATCTTCCAAAAGTTCATGACAGCCAATGATTGGTCTGATGTACTTTGAGGTTTCAATTCAGCAATATATTTAACTACATGCTTAACATTAAGCATGTGCTTAAGTTCTTTGTTGAATCAGGTCATAAGGGCATAATTTAACCCTGGTCTAACTCCACTAGAATCAATAAGAGCTATGCCAGGAATGAACTCAGTTGAGACTTTTTCTGAGTTCCTTTGGAATGAGGACAAACAGATACACTGTTAATATTTATTCATGTCACACAATCTCTAATTGGATCAGTATCTATCAAGTTTGTTGAAGCAATTCGAGAACAAAAATGAAAATAAACTAATGATTTTAATTTTTATCTTGTATTTAGTCTTGCACATTGCTAAAATAATGAAGTATTTGCGTTGCAAGCAGAGATGTGCTAAATATTCAGCTCAATTAAAATTTGCCTGTTTTTGTGGTTGTCCATATTAGTGAACATTTTGTCATAGTTAGTGCAAAATGATTTTGTGCATATCTAGATACTGGCAAAAAAATTTAAATAGCTTTTGGTGATGCATTTTCAAATTCTGAGCAACATGGGGTTTCAGCATACAGCTGAAGACTTCATTCCTTCTGGTTATCTGACATGAAGTTCATTCCCACATGCTCAAAAGGGTTAGCGGAAGCACTTTTGATTTTTAGCTCAGCTGCAAAGGTTCATGTTTTTAGATCCCAGTCACAAGTTCACTCCCCACAGAAGATGATGTATCCAGGGATGTCACGGTACATGTAATGACCCATGTGGATATTGGAAATGCAGTGTGCTTCAAGCTTGGGACAAGCTTCTGTAGCCATGGGAAGTTTATGATCTATTTTAATTGTGCTTGGTACTGTTTCCCCCTCTAGTGCTTAGTCCATATATTTAAAAATCAGCTAAGGAATCTGAGCTTTAGGCAACAGAAAATCATGCTTTTAGATCCAGAGATCCCAGGTTCAGTTCCCGCAGGTGATGACCCGCCAAAGGGCATTGTGTTACACTTGCATTAATAGTACAGACCCAACATGTAGAGTGTTGGGCCATACATCCCACCTTCCCCATTAGCATATAGTAACAGATTATTATGCTAATTGACCAATGGATCATATGCTAACATATTACAAATTTATATTAATTTATTACAGCACACTTCAAGCAAAAGTTCCCCATGCAAAAGTATACCAGGCATCAGGCATACAGCTGCACGCTTGACTCCTGTAGCATCCCAATTAGTTCTCCTGTGACAGAATATACCCCTGTGTTCACAGCCTACATCACTGTAATAATATTTGCACAAAGTATGCCTTGTGAGGTACCATTTAAAAACTCACAATTTGCTGGTCAATAGGGTCCTGATAAAATATGTATGGCAAAATTGTATGTGAATTTATAAGATTCCCCTGTTTGCTGTTATTAGCACGTGTTCCAAACGCCAGAGCACTGGCAAACAAATCTGTCTTATACACAGGAACGTGTGCTTGCCTTAATTTTCAATTAAGCAGTAAACAGAGACATCAAGCAGGAAGGAAAGACAAAGGAAGTTCAAACAGGTTAAAAAAAAACAGCATGGAATACCTTCCACACAAACTTTTTGTCTCCCGGGTCTCAGCTGGAAATGTTTTTCAAGAGAGGGACTGAAACTATAAAAAGGAGGCAGGAACACCCCAAGGCACCCACTTTCTCTCCCTGCCCATTGCATACACTGCACCCCAAAAGACAAAAGAAGCAGCCATTGGACTCTGGGGAGGGGTACTGACAAAGAATTTGGTCTGTAAGCCTGCGGAAAATGTGTGGCAAGAAAGCTCCGCTTTGAATCTAATACAGTTTTGTTCAGTTAGGCACCAGTAGGCATTTTATTTTTATTTTTCTTGTAACCATTTCTGACTTTATACCCCATTACTTCTATTCGCTTAGAATCTATATTTGTTGTTACTACACTTGTTTTATTGTTTTATCTTATCCAGTGTGTTCAAGTTGAAGGGTCTGGGTCATTCCATTTGGGGTAGCACATTGTGTGCATATTATTCTCTTAAAGAAATAACAGACTTAGTCTCTTCGTACTGTCCAGGAGAGGGCTGGGCAGTAAAGGACATATATTTGAGGGAAAATCCAGAACTGAGTGTGTTGGGATCACCCTGCATATAATCAAGGCTAGTAAGAGCCAAGGTGTGGCTGGCTGGCTGCAGCACACACGCAGATATAGCTAGGCATGACTTACATGCTAGCAGCTGTTTGTGAGCAGTCCAGGCTGGAGGCTACAGGAGTAAGGCATTGTAAATGGCTCACCAGGCTACAGAGCAGGTGTGACACAACTACTCATTAGTTTGGATTGTGCCCTCGTATGTCACATGTCTCTTCCTCCCTCCTTTTCTGCTTCCCCAACCTCCTCCAGCCTGCCTATTGCCTTTTCCCTCCAAAATTATATCTGCCTCATTTTACTATAGCCTTATCCTCACACTCATCCTCAGCTGTTGCCTCTTTTCAATAGCAGTGACTGACTCATCAGCCTTCTGTTTCTCCTGGCATGTACCTGCCAGAGCCACCATTAGCATGTGTGAGACTAAACTACTCTAAATGTCCCCATTCAATTCTGAAAATAGTTAGGGTATGCCTGTCTTCATGGCCATGCACTGCCTTCCCCATGTGCATGCCCCCATACTTCAACATGCACACAATGTACTACTAACAGATGGATCCCTTTGAGAATCATATGCACACATCTTCTGCTTGCCACCTGGCATATGCATGCAGAAAAACTGAGCACTGACACGAGCTTTGTTCTTAAACAACCCCTAGCTCTCTTCAGTTTCTCATCCCAGGTTTCGATTGATTCTTTTTGTGACGGTGTAGGAGCAACAAACTCTCAGTTTACATACAGCTTAGATAGGTCTTGAAAACCATGGTTTCCATGCCAACTAGCAGCCAGTAGCTTTTAACATGCTGTCCCATATGTTCTTGTTTAAGAGAATGAAAAATACCCCTCTTTCAGCTGATCTGACCTTTGTTTACCATTTGTGGCTTTAGGTGATGAGAAACTAGTTTGTTCAGTTTCTTAGTTTGACACTTGATAAATTAAATGAGTATAATAGAATTTTTAAATCTCATAATCTTGGGATGTCTGGCATTTATACAACCTACCTAAAATTTTGTCATTAAATTTTGTAATTCATTCTTTCATGGTTCCATAAATCTATAAGAGGCAAACGTTGGCTATATAATATTCCTTCTGAGATGATCAGCAGCCTCTCAAGGCATTTAACCATTTATGAGTAATTTGAAAATTGAGTTACGTATTGGTTTGAATATCAGGACAAAGGATTTGGCAAAGCTTGTGTTAAAGCTACAGATTTTACCTTAGTGTTCCAATACCATAGGAACTCTGCTACTGATTCCCTAGATAGGCTAAAACCAACAATATCCCACCCACATAAATTGCTCTGCGATGATATCATTTCCCTTATATGAATTTAAGGTTATTGTAAATCATCTGCACAAGAGATTTGAAAGCTGGATTAAATAGCAAGAATGATAAAAGGGAGAGGGGGTGCCTAGCACTCTGATGCTTCTGTCTCTATAAGTAATAACTGATAGTGAGGAATATATCACTGGTGTTCATTATCTGCTTAAGGGAGTTCTGCTTACAAGTTTCTGCAGTCATGACAAATGCTATGGCAGGATATGGATGAAATGAAGCTTTAAATGCTCAGATTCATGGAAGATGATTCCTAACCAAATTTCAAGTAAATTAGTGGTATGTACCCTCAAATGGAAGTATGGCCCAGAAGATGGGCCTTGACACTGTATCATAGATCTGACCGAGCGCCCCTTTTTGGATACTGAGATTTGAATGAGGGAGCCAAACACTGAATCTCATGTACGTTTAACTTGCTGTGGGCTGAACAGGGTTTGTGCACCATCCTGGGCTTTGGGCCTCTAGGCACACTCCAGGTGCACACCTCATATCTGACACCTCTAGCTGTGGGTACCTACAAAGGTGTTCACTGACTGTGGGATCACCTCCTTGTGGCCAGGCCTGGTGTAACAGCTGTCTCCCTGTATGGTGTCCCTGCCGATAGTAGCTCTGCTGCTGCAGTGGTCTCTCTTCCTTTTGGCCAGGTCATGCTTTAGTCTACCCTTCTGGGGTAATAGAGTCTGTCCAAGCTATAGTCTGCTGACCTTACAGCAAGTCTTCTGTCTGTCTCTGGGCTCCATGGTCCTTACACTCCCCAGGGGGTTTCACTCCACCTTCCTCAGTGGCTGGTAGGGAAACCCAGGCCCACCCTCTGCTTTGGGTTCCAACCCAAGGATCCTGGAGCTGACAGATAAGGTCTATGCCTCAAAACCCTTCTTACATTGCTGCACCACTTCTTACCTCTTTTATCCCAGCCCCAGAGAATGACTGCTGATTCTCTCCCAGCATCCCTTTTCTTTGTTTTCTTTTTTATGGCACAGCAGCCTCAGCAGGTAAGGCTAGGACTGCCACTTACCACAGTTTTTGCATAAGCAAATACCTATATCCTCTCACCCAGTCCTGTATCCTTAAAAAAGCAAAGTAATGCTTTTTTTAATGGTACCCCACTTTCCTGGTACTCTCACCAATCTGTTCAGATTATACTCTTTCCCCTTGAGATGTCTCAGTTCTTCATAAAGAATCTTTCTCTCTGTGTCATTCTCCCTGCATTGCCACAGCAGATGCTCAACTGATCCTTGGACTTTGCATGTGTCGCATCACCCATCTTTGTGCTTGCTTAGTAAATATAAATGACCATTCAGGTCACAGTGACCTGTAGCATTCTAAATACAGTTACTTCACTTCTATCATAGCTATTAAGTATGCTGTTATCCACAAGTTTAGGAGATATTTCAAAGAACCGTTTTTCTCTTTTTCTTCTTATAGTTCTTCCAATTCCTTTTTAAGTTCTCTCTTAACCAAACTTTTGAAGTCCTATTTACTCAGAGTGATCTTTATGTTGACCACCTCATTTTTGAGGGATTTTTTTTTGATTTATGTTCCATTTCATTGTCCTGTATCCTGACATGCACCGGAATCCACAAGAGTACTACATTCATTCAGTCTACTAATTGTACTATCTCCAAAGTTTAGAACAATATTTCATCGATTAAGTTACTCTAGCTTTCCAAGACTCTCTTTCTACTCACTATTATACATGATAAAAAGCCAGATAGGATAGCAGCCAAAGTTGGGTGTACATCCCTTATCCAGGTCAGTGCCAACAGTATGCTCATCAATTCAGTTGTTAATATTGCCACAAAATTGGATAGTCTCATAGATCTCTTAATTCAAAATTCAGGGATACAAAAGTCTGTTCCTACTCTACCTATGTTGCTAGCGCTGTCAGTATAGATTTGGCAGTGCTGACCTCATTTGCGATATATATATATAAATCATAGGTGCTTAAGTATTGCTTTACCTAAGCTATCTTTACATGGGGCTTTATTTTTTTGTCTATAGCATTTTTGAGTTCCTGTATGCTGAAAATTTCATTCAATATATTATCTTTATATTCTACCCAGTAATATAAGAGCTCACAATTTTCTTCAGCAAACATTCTTTTTTGTTCACAAAACTCTTTGATTTGTATGCCTACTAACATTTTGGAACTATTTTTCTAAACTGTCTGCCTTTCCTAAATTAGAACTTTCAACTTGATCATTTACTAAAAGACCCACTATTAATTTGTTTTTGCTCCATATCTCATTGATTATTTTAACTTGCTTATATATCTCTAAAACCTTGGAATGTTATTCATTTTCCCACCACACTTTCTCCAATGAAGTGAATGGAACTATGCCCATTATACCAACTGAGAATCTGGCCCATCTTTACTGTTTTGGGGGATACAAAAACTTGCAACATTGCACACAGTTTACAGCTGCATTCAAGAATAAAATGTCAAATAAACACAATGGGCTGAATTCTGTTCTCAGTTTCACCAGGGTAAATCTGGAATACTTACACTGAAGGCATTGATTTACTTAAGTGTAAACTGAGAATATTCAGTAATCAGTTTGAGGGAAGAATTTGCAGTCATGTTGCTAATAATTTTGTAACACAGGGCTTTTACAAACATTCATTGCCTGTATCCACCTTCTTTCCTTATTTTCCCCCTCTGTGATGAGTTTAAGGTAATTGTAAATCATCCACCCAAGAGATTTGAAAGCTGGATTAAATAGCAAGGATATAAGACCCGCATTGGAGACATGTAATTAAAGATTAGACCCAGCTGGGGAGAACCAGACTGGGTGATTCCTATAAAGAAGGACTGGAGGGCAATTAAGGAAGGACTGAGAGAGAGGAGAGTTTCAGTAGGGAGTACATCCTTGGGACTGTCCCTCAAGGGAGAAGGTAGCAGGCATGAAGGGGCTCCAGGTGCCTACCAGAGAGGTTGGGAACTGTCAAGAAATGGCTCCTCAGCAACAGATTGGAGGGGGGAAAGCTGCTGAGTCAGGCTTCCTGAGGGTGTGAACTGGTGGGCATAGTCCTGGGAAAGGTGCCTGTGGATAGGTTGGGTAGGATGCAGAAAGGGTCTTTACTTAATCACAGGTGACTGGACTGGAACTCAGAGAGGAAAGACCTGGGTTCCCCAGCCTCCCCAGGAAAGAGGGATAGGAGAAAGGAGCACAAACTGTAGACCTCAGGCTGGGCCTGATAAAGGTACAGGGAGTTTTTGGCCTGTAGGACTATTTACTGCCCTAGAAGGGGGGAGATTATAAACACCTAGGTAGTGTTATGAGAGGAGACCAACTCTCACAGTCCCAAACAAGCTATCTCTTGGAGGAAACTGAGGTGGAGATGTTGTAATGCCGTGCTTGGCTGTGAGTGGATGCACTGATCTAGCTCTGTTACCCTTTTCCCCTCTTTATCTCTCTCCCCACAAGCCATAAACATCAAAGGGCCTGATTCTCTTTCCACTTACAGTGAAATAGCTTCACTTCTTTTGAATGGAAGGCAGAGAAGGCAGCTTACAGAGACAAGAAATGGAGGGATGGGTGAATGATTTGGTTTATTTTCCCCATCTGCACTCAAACACTTTTGTAAAAGATGGCTAAGGAGGAAGGCATTGATCCTTAGGAAACAAAATTCTAGGAAACAGAAGCTCCAGGAAATGTATATACTCTATTCCTGAACTCTATACTGACTCTACATTGTTAAAAGAGAACAGTGTAAACAGGTGTTACTTACTGAGGCAGAGAGTTTTTTTAGAATACATAATAGAAAATCAGGCATGGGGAGTGGGGCTGCCTGGATACATTTGTTGGAACACCTGCTGCTTGATGCATTCCAGAAGAAAGGGAAAAATGTTCAGAAATATTTCTGTGATAATCAGGGACAGCCTTCATCATTGGAAGGAATAATGTACACGGTAAATTCAACTATAGAAGGAGATTCACTCCATCTTCTGTACTCTCTTGCCAATCGCAGAGAATAAAATTTGAATTTCTCAAGTCTATATGAGAGGCTTTCAAACATTTTCTACTTAACATAAAGGTTTGTCCCCCTCCTATCCATTTACAGTCTCCTGGACTGCTGCTTTGCTCATTCATGATCAGATAACAACTCAGCGACAGCTGCTGTCATTGTTTAGGTGAAAAAAATATCTGGAAGATATTCATATATTTTTAGCTGTCTTGTTAATGTGATTAAGGAGGTCACCATGAAACTAACAAGTGCTGTGGTCCATAGACTGCAGTTTGTGAAACATAGGCCTTGAAGGCTTTTATTTCAGTCTGAGGAAAAACAAAGGACTTGCTAGTATCATTTAGGCATAGCCCAAAGTATGGAACAGTGCACAGCTACATCGCTCTAGGAAGGGCATAGAGGCAGAGGAGGGTCCGAAGCTACTTGGTATGCAGTGGCCACATGCCTACAAAGACACCCATTGCAAGGCATAGCTTTCTCGTATCAAACAGCCAGCCAGTTTGTAAGTGGAGGGCAGGGAAGTTTAAACCTGGGCTCTGTCTCTTCCCTGCTCCCACTGGGCTGTCTTGGAGTGCAGGGCTATAATTCTGTCTCATCCTTATATAGGCCACATGAATTATGTGGGGAAGCACCTCCCCCAATAGTGCACTTGCATGAAAACCTGACAGAATCTGTCCCTAAGAAAGAGCAAACATAATACGTATAGAGAACACACAATAGCCTTCTGAATTGAAATAAAATGGCAGCTGCCTCACAACAGAGGCAGAGACATGCATGGAGGCTCCCCTGTACTTAAAGACGCAGGCTGTGATGCTCCTGAGGGTTGTGCAGCACCTCACTGCTACCTGCTCTGAGTGTGAAGCAGTCCTGACTATGCCTACTGTAGCTTGGCTCCCTAAAACCAGCAGCCTCTGGCAGCACAAGAACTACCTTCCAGGCCTGCACATGCCCCACTCTCTCTGTATAGGTTAGCAATAGGCATGCACCAACCCCTGAGTCCTCAGAGCGTTCCCTGCAATGTCCAGTCCCTTATCCACTGAATGCTCACAGAAATTACCAGGCCTGCTGTTCCTAAAGAAACAGTATACACTAGCATTCAAGATTCAACTCAGGATCACCACTTTGCTTAGATATATTTATAGTGAAAACAAGGCTATGTTTAATATAAAAAAACAGAGATTCAATTGATAGTAAGAATATTGCAAACAGATGGTTACAAATAAAAAAGTTCTAACATGCTTTCTACAGGCTGAACTTGACTAACAGGTTAACCTCCTCTTCCAGGAAGCATAATCTCAAGCAAAGTTCTCTCTAGTGTTTTCAACCAAGCCTGGTTGAGACCTGTTTTTCATTAAGCAAAATTGCTGTCCTTGTACTTCCTCAGTGTTGTCTTCGTCCCCCCAAATATAGTAGAGCAAACATTTGATGTGTATTTCCAGATAGGGGCCTTCTCTCTTCTCCATCCCCACTGTTTGTCTCTTTCTTTCTTTCTTTCTTTCTTTCTTTTTCTCAATCCTTTAGTTGCATTCAGTTCAGACTGGTGATAAGAGACCCACTCTGTCCTATACAATAATTAGTTTACATGTATACAGCCAGTCTGACAGAAAACCTGGTTTTTACCTTTGTTGGTGACCAGTCTCTTGACACAGACTTCATAATTTTCAGTGTAATATACATAACTCCTTATGCAACATCTGTACATGCATTTCACAATGATAATAATGACCAGGGTGACACTGGCTTTTTTGTGAGACCTCATCTAACGTTAGTGTGTGAACTAGAATGCACATACTAGACTCAGAAAATTCCTGCGACTCCTTGCTTCCCCTCTTTGCCCTTTGCCAGTTGGCATGAAGAGGTTCCAGGGTCACTAGGCCACAGGAAAAAAGAATGATATCTCCTTTCATTTATCTTTTCCTTCAACTTGGTGGTACAATTTTAACAAGAAATGTCCACCAGTTCCCATACACCCCTTCGGCTCCTGAATTTCACCGTCCTTTACCCATGCATTAATATGAGGTTGTTATTCTCAATATATTGAAGTGTGGCTATCCAGTGCTCTTACTGTGGTAGCATTCAGTGAAATAGTTATCATCCATGAAGTCTTTCCTCCAGTAGAGAAACTATTTTACAGTGTAGCCATATAGCGTACACTAAGCCAATATTACTTGTTCCAATTATTGCAACACAAACCCAGCTTCAAACTGATATAATGGAGTGTTGGTGTCAAAAGAGAAATGTCAAATAAAAGCTATAATAGATGCCAAACAGCAGGCAGCCTCATAGCAATTATATTAAAAAAAAACTACATTAAAAGAATATTAAAGTTGAAAAGTCAATCTCTTAATAGTTAGGAAGTGCCAGAATTAAGGTTACCCATGCAACCTTAACATGGCACTTTGTGCATATGCATTATTACAGTCTTTAATTACATGATCACATATTTTTCCCATAATTCTCCTTATTCATTCAGTGCACAGGATGGGCCATGCTCACTGATTGGGTAGCTATTCAATAGTTATCATCATACAACATGTGGCCCTAAACCATGTAGTGAATACAGAATTATTAATTTCCTCATTACCCTTTCTATGGCACTCATCACTATAGTATGAAGTATCAGGGGGTAGCCGTGTTAGTCTGGATCTGTAAAAGCAGCAAAGAATCCTGCGGCACCTTATAGACTAACACACGTTTTGGAGCATGAGCTTTTGTGGGTGAATATCCACTTCGTCAGATGCAAGACTTGCCCCATGTACTCCCTGCACTTGTGATATCCCACTTCACTACACTCTCACTCAAAGTGCAGCCAGAGGAGCCAGTTTTCCCCCACTGCCTATTGTGATACCCATTTTCTCTTATTTGTTCCATTAGTCCTCCGTTTGTCTATGCCCTTGTCCCCCTAAGCACAGCTCAGTGAGGAGAAATGGTTAGCCTCTGCCTTGCCTACCCCACCCTTTATTATTCATGCCCCACCTCCAGCGGCTGTTCCCTTCACCTGTCCTCAGTTATGGACCCCAACTTGGCCACACACAAGCCTTCCATTACAGTGGTTCAGCCTGGCAGAGAGGGATGCTAGGCACCCTTGAGACACACGAGGGTGCTTTCCCTGCCACTGCTGGTAACCCTACCCTCCCAGTTCCCCCTCCTCCTCTTCCAACACCAGCTGAAAATTTTGCCCAGGTGCTGAGGAGAAGCATCCCATCATGACAAATGAAGCAGATAGATCTCACGGCTGATTGCTGTTGGGCAGGGTCTGCAGAGAAGTGGGTTGCTGTGACATCTGGGAGCTTGGGAGAGGGCCCATCTCATGAGGATACCATCTCTCCTTCCTCCAAGTCCCAATCACATTGCCCTTGCCTCCTGCACCCCCCCTTCTGGTCGGTCCGCTAATGACACCACCATTGAGGGCTGGCTGCTGGTTATGGGCAGAAAACATAACAAGTGTAAGTTGTGGGCCCAGCACCTCCCGCTCAAGGAGACAGAGGAAGCGTCCTGGAAGACATCTAGAGGAGCTGCTGCTGGTCCTTCTTCTGTGCTGCCCGAGAAAGTCCAGTGGCTGGAGCTGGCAGAGGAGACTTTGGCAGAGGAGTGGGTGGGGGGTGACACTGGTCCCCTCCTTGAGTCCTTAGGGAGGATGCTTCAGAGGGATCCTCCCTGCCTTTCTGCCACTCATCTCCCTCACTGGCACTGAGGTGGAACACCTCTTGGTTGCTGATGGGGATTATCTCCTGATGGCAGGTGGGGACTTTCAGGCCATCTTTCAGGAGACTGAAGTCCTGGGTCTGATCCCTGTAGTGGGAGGATGACCCTCTGCCAGCGGGTCTTGATCTGGGTGCCGACTCCAGCACGGCACTTCTTCCTCACCTACCGCCCAAGACACTGCCCCTAGTGATGTAGTGCTGCACTCCAGCAGCTTGGTGACTGGGTACCCTAAGCCCACTCCTGACCCCTACACCTCCTCTGAGGTTGTCATCTTCCCTTTCTTGTATATGTGTGAGGGGAATGGGACAACCCTCTGGAGGCTGCTGAACTCCCTCTGCTGCTCGCTTCCATGTCAGGGGCTGAGCTGGACAACTTGGTGCAAGTGGTACTGCACTGGCATTTCACTACCATTGAAGGAGGGCACATGTGCCCCTGCCCAAAGGCTGTGGGACCACTGATCGACCCACGTGGAGGATGACTGGGAGTCCGAATGTTCAGTTGAAACTATGAAACTCCCCTGCTGTGTCCTGAAGGACGAGTTGTGCCTGTTCCTGGCAAACCAGTAGCTCCAAGGGGGAGGTGCAGCTCACTCTCCAGTGGTGGGGGGGCTTTAATCTTGTTCTTCGGGCCACAAAGGCCTTCATGGCGGAAGGCAAAGGGACCAGGAAACTGGATACTGTGGCCTCCAGCCAGCCTGCAGCTTCCGTGATTCCTTGCTGCCTTTGGGATCAACCATGAGTTGCTGTTTGTCTACATGGAGGTGGGCAGTACTCCCACCTATGAGGATCCTCAGCCCACCTAGTAAGTGAGAGACACATGCACATCTGAGTGCACAATTAGGCCCTTACAAAGTGAGGCTCAGCAAGTTATTTGTTGTATTAAGCAAAATGCATGTGGGGAGAATAATTAGTCAGGCACTTCCACTTTGTGACCAACTTCCTGGAAGAGATGTAACCCTACAAAAACTGCAAGTGACTAGCTTATAGGCACAATCTGTCATTCCAATCTATACAGGTAAAATGGCTGCCCAGCTAAACAATTTGTAGAACACTTGAAAACTGTTTGGCTACTATTTACTGCACATGAGTCAGATTTGCAATTGATTGCTTAATCAATCCTCATCTGGGATCCTGCATACATTGTCTGTTCGAATGAGGCAGCCATATAGCGAGCCTGGCTCTGCATTGCATATAAGCTGTTTGCTATTGCTTTCCAGGCCTTGCACAACTTAATTACCTCCTTCTTTCTCAGCTCTTGTTTAGTTCCTCTACTTGTCCACTTTGCTCTGCTGAAGCCCCACAACTAACTGCCCTCTTCATATTCTTCTCCTACACCCATATTGGGATATTCTTAAATTTAGATGCCCCCAAGTCCCTACGTAAGGCTCATGTCCCCTCAGACAAGCATTAAGTAAGTAGATGGTTGAAAATGTTTCCTTATAGAAAAAGTAAATAGAAACAAAATGTGGAACTACCAGAGGCATGGTAAACTGTGTGGAGTCATACTTCTCCTGTACCTTCCCACTCCCATCCTCTGTTTGTATTTAGATTTGAAACTCTTCAGAGCACAATTCTAGTCTCCATTCCTGTCTGGCAACCTCCTAGCCCAATGTTGCTGCTATGCAAATAAGAAATAGCAAAGCTGTAGCACTCACAGTGTTTGAGAGATTCAGGTTTGTGAGTGGTCCAGATCAGTGGCTGGGCCTGTGAGATGAGGTGTGTCATGGAAGGAGCAGGTTAGTGAAACGTGAAGCACCTCACATGAAGCATCATGGAATGATATCCCTTTCAACCCTGGTTGAAGCCCATTCTAAACTATTTGAAATGAAAGGAGTTCCCTTAAGAGTGAAAAGATGTTTCCCGCCACAACTGAATTTATGACAGGAAAAGCAGGAGCTCATTTGGACCAGCCTTTAATTTGACTAAGTACAGCACTGGACAATCTACCTTCAGATAGGCATGCATGGGTGTCACTGTTCAAACAGAACAATTACGCTCTCTGTGGCTGGAAAAGGTTTACCACAACAGAATAACTCCAGTCCCATTTATTTTTAAATCTGAAGTGGTTTTTTGCTGCCACCTAGTGATAATCTAGCAAAGATTGTCAAAACCTCAAAGGCTGGTTTGGTACAAATTCTTCATGGAATGGCTAGCAAGCAGGCAGATGCTTTCTGTTTTAAATGCTGAATCAGTCTAGGAGACAAAGCTTACACAACTTCGTGGGTCAAATTGTGCCTGCCTTTACAATTCTGCCTCCCCAGAACTGCAGATGAGGGCAGAACTCTGGTCTAATCCAATATATTATATCTGCATCCCATGCAATGTGTTAAATTGAAGTAGATAGTCAATTAGAAACGAAGTGCATGGGAAGCTGGAGACATAAAAGCTCTTTACATAAATAAAGCATGCTGCTTTTCAGACACTACTCAGCCTTACAAGCAGGATTCTTCCTCTGCTGTGCCAGAGCAATGCTTGGTGCTGTACAGGAGTGCAGGCCAAATGTCAAGGGAGGCTTTGATTCTCAGAGCCAATCCAGCCCTGACGCAATGTACAGCAGCTACTTTGCAGCTCTAAATTGTCATGGGCATAGGGTTTTTAATGGACTCTGTGCCAGTGCAGAATGGATGTAGCACAGCAGATCTCTATCATGCTCCTCGTGGGCTCTTTCCACACGCCACTACATCAGGAAGTGTGGAACAGAAGTGCAGATCTGGATCTGACACACTAATCCCCAGTGTTCTCCTTGTCCAGGAGGATTCTCTGCTGGGGATTTGCAGCCAGCCTTTGACCACTTTTTATTATGTGAGTAGTGTACTGTAAAAGACCTGTAAAGACACTTTAATGGTTAAATATATGGAGGGTTTTCTAGGGCTTCCAATTCCGATTATAGAGGATCTTGCAAATACTGTAGCAAAGCTGAGTATTGTGACTCGGTGAACCATGTTTTTAATGGTGTCTGCTTTAACTGGATGGATAAGAACTGGAAACTGGGTGCATTTTAGGGTAATGTGGTCAAAAGAAAAAAGCCAGGAGCATTTGCCAGCTGCAAGTAAGGCAAGGACTGAGCAGCTCTTGCAAAGGAAGCTGAAGCTGTGCACTTCTCAAGGAGAGGACCAGCAGAAAAGGTTAGCACTTCAGCAAGAAGTGAGTAATGGGAGTCTCAATTTGTGAGGAGAGCAAGGGTGAGAAGGCAGGCGGGACCAGGTGTTTGTTATCAGGATAGTGTGGGAGGTTGGTTAGACTAAGATAATTTTCTTGGGGGAGGGGAAGATGTGGAAACTGGGAGGGAGATCACATCAGGGACCTGGAAAAGGTGTTTCCCTGTCCTCCATCCACCATTCAACCCCCTCTGCCTTCCCTGTGCAGAGTAGCTCTGGATGCCATATTTGTATCATAATACTCTTTCTTCCCAAAAGGCTGCTGCTTCCCCACCCCTCAAATATAAAAGTTTGTTGTTGAGGCCATAAGCTGGTAGCAGGAATAGTGGCAGGTCTTCCTCCCATTCCCAACAGTACTGAAACTCTAGCCAGAGCCAGGGAGACATCTTTCTTGGTTTCTGGTTCTCAAACCCCAGCTTGAGTTGGCAGGGCTGGCAATTAGTAGAAAACAGCATTTTACTTCTATGCAGAACACATTTGACCAGGTGTCTCGGAGAAGCAATAAGCAGGAAGCCTCATAATGCCATTTCTACAGTCAATTTTCAAAGTAGAAAATTGGGCTACGGTGAATATTTAATTCATCTTCCTTCACAACTCTTAAAAATATCCTGATTCTCTTCTCTAGATGAATCATAGAATATTAGGGTTGAAAGGGACCTCAGGAGGTCATCTACTCTACCTCCCTGCTCAAGGCAGGACCAACACCAATTAAATCATCCCAGCCAGGGCCTTAAAAACCTCTAAGGATGGAGATTCCACCACCTCCCTAGGAACACATTCCAGTGCTTCACCACCCTCCTAGTGAAATAGTGTTCCTAATATCCAACAACTTAGACCTCCCCCACTGCAACTTGAGACCATTGCTTCTTGTTCTGTCATTTGCCACCACTGAGAACAACCGAGCTCCATCCTCTTTGGAACCCCCCTTCAGGTAGTTGAAACTAAAGATATTGGAACCCAGACTCTCAAAGATAATTACACACCTAGCTCCCATTGATTTCAATGGGAATTAGTTGCCTACGTTTTGAGGATCTCGTAGCCACTAATTCCACATGTCTGGGTCTGAAAAATGTAACTCCACTCCCCACAAAGTCAATCTCTCTCTCTCTCTTACACACACACACCCCTGAAGCCAGGCCTATCCATTTTAAGTGCAGTGCAATGCACTGAACATGCAACTGATGAATATTACTTTAATTTTTTAAGAGAGCTTTCACCTCGTTTTTAGTCATGTCACATCAGCATTTCCCACAGAACAACAGAAGGCACTTAAATGAATTGCTGCCCATCAAAACGTTAAATCACAGTGAAACTATTTTTATCTTTAAAAAATACAATCTCCTCTCTACTACCCTAACCAAGTGAATCAGATCAAATCCCTTCTCTTCACAGTAGGGATTTCTTCTTTCTGATTTAAGGTTGAACCTTGAGTAGATTGTCCCTGATAAGTACAAACTTCAAGAAATGATGACATTACTGGACATGGATGCATGAGCCACAAAAAAGCTGGTGGGTTACTTTAGATGAGTGGAGAAAGGGATATATGCAGGGAATGCATCGTACCCTTTCATGCCTTAAGTAAGGGACAGCCACAAAATTAATCCCTGAGCACAGAGGAGAGTAAGGGCTACTTCCTTCATTCATCCTTATGGGCAAATATCACCCATGAAGAGAGTGAAAGGGATACAGTCTAACTGCAGCAAATCACCTACAGAGAGATTGTGAGGCAGGGGCAATCCCTCTCAGTGCTGTCACTAGAGTAAGGAAGCTTTTCATTTCTCTCAGCACAGAGGTGTGTGCAGTTTGCCCAATCTAGCCCTTAATGAATAACCTGATAAATAAAATTGTATTAAAAATACAACTGAAGTAGTGTCAAGCACATGGGCCAAATTACTGTTGCTTCTTCCAAATCCTAGCAGCTTTTCTCTGGTCATCCTTACTATGACCTGGTTTCTTCCAAGAAGATTATAGATTTCAGCATGGAAACTTAGTAGTTCTTGGTCCAAAGGGGCGATAGTTATACCTAGGTAGTTTCTGGCATGCTGCATGAACAGGAATCAATAGTTATTAAGACAAACATTGACAGAATAAAAGAGTCAGATAATGACAAAGAAAGGTGAGAACAACTACTCAGGATAAACATATTGGAAACCCAAGCTATATGGTACAGAAATTAATACATAGAAGGAAAATCAGCAGCTACTGATAAGATGGTAAGAACTAGAGAAGGGGCATGGACAGATGTCTTCCCTGAGGATAAAGCTAAAATAGCACTCAGAGACAGTATCCCATAGAATCTGAAGTGGCTTGCTGATAATTAAAGATAAATATGAAAAACTCCATATAGCCAAGAAAAAGACTGTATATATTCAATTTTCCCTAATAAAAATCTATGTTAAAGAGTTTAGGGTTGCCTTATTAAGTAGTCAACATTATTAAATGACAAAACAAAGGTTGACCATGTAGCCATAACTCTCCTCCTTGTGACGTGGCTCATCATTCAATTTTTAAATACTGGAGTACATTTACCAATATTTATTTATTTCAATTTAAACAAAAACCAGTTAGGTTAAAAACACCTACTGATCTCACTCTCCAGGTGCCTTGATAAATCATTAGGAATCCAACTCAAAATCAAATAGAAAAACACACTCTCAGAACAATGTACTTACACACACACACACACACACACACACACACACACACACACACACACACTCACTCTCTGTCTCTTCCCACTCGTGAAAACAAGCTATCAAGAATCAGAGGAGTAGCCGTGTTAGTCTGGATCTGTAAAAGTAGCAAAGAGTCCTGTGGCACCTTATAGACTAACAGACGTATTGGAGCATGAGCTTTCATGGGTGAATACATGCATCCGACGAAGTGGGTATTCACCCACGAAAGCTCATGCTTCAATACATCTGTTAGTCTATAAGTTGCCACAGGACTCTTTGCTGCTTTTACAAGATGTCAAGAATCATCCTTCAGCTCCTCCCCACTACCTTCCAGAGACACTCATTTGGAAGGACCTGTATAGTCTTTCCCATAATGTTCCATCATACATAAGTAGTATCTTGTGATATTTTCTCATTCTTGGAAAGGTACATTCATTTCATTGTCATAATATCACCATTAGTTTAGACATTTAAAATATATATCTTCAACTTTCTTTGTGCTATTTATTTTAATCTTATTAGCATCTGTGTCTTTAATGTTATCTTCTTGAGCTTTCCATAGGTACAGATTTGCTCTGTTAGACCAATGTAATCTGGAGTCATTTCAGTGACGTCAACTCCACATGTACACTGAATTAATTGTAATCAGTCATGGAGTTGATTTTTTTCATAGCTGCTCAGAAGCCATAATTGCAAGTGAGGTCAATAGTGATTATGACTGGGCTGAATTTGATCACTAGTTTCACAGCAGTAGCAGTGGTATTATAAAGAAATTGGAATAAACTGATACAATATAATCAGTTCACCCACCAATGAAATGTAGACAGTGTTGGAATTGGCAGCTGTTTAATGACATACTGCCACGCTCCCTAAGAGCTTAATGCTCTTTATTCAGGAAACCACTCTGGTACATACTTTAGCTCTACTGAATTCAATGGGCATTAAGTAGGTGCTTAAAATTAAACATGTGCTTTCCTATATAGAGATGGACTTAAACATATGCGTAAGTGCTTTCCTGAATTAAGTCTCTAAACAATAAATGACTACTATATCCACCTGAAATTTCAGGGGGGATTTAAGAAGACATAATAAAGACACATGTGGTCTTTCTACATGAAAAATGTAGAGTAGGATTTTTCAAAAGCACTAAACATTGGCCTAACACTGTTCCCCTTGATGTCTATAAGAGCTTAAGCACTGACTTCAGGGGGAGCAAAATTAGGCCAGTAATGAGTACTTTTTAGAGTTGATTTTCAAAGTTTATAGGAAGTAGTATGAGTAAATAGGGCACTTGGTTGGTCATGCTTTTCAGCTATGTGCCAAAAATATTGGCTATGGACACTGTGGCATCTAATACTCTTAGTAAAAGTGCCATGGAATTTTGACCACCAAATAAACAAAGCCTTTATTTTAAAGGGGCCATCAGAAAGATGTTTACGATATGAAGGGCTGAGTCAACCCCATAAGGATTTAAAACTCTGTTTCATGGAGTTATTTCACTTGTCAAGCTCATACCTAAGACTCTTATAATCTCCTCTAACATTTAAAAAAAAACAAAAAACCTATGAAACGCTGTCCAGATAAGAACATCTGAGCTACAGGTCAAAGGGCCCTGCAAACTCTTGGTCCCCTGAACAATCCTTACTCAAGGAAATAGTCCCATTGAAGTCAATTTACTTGACTTTTCCAGAAGGAAAATACTTTTTCTGGTTATCAGCTCCTCATACAGATTAGCATAGAGTAAGGCAGATAGTGCATATCTAACAACAGGTGGAAGCAGAGACCTATTTTTAAGGCAAATGGAACAATTTAATACCACTATTCAACATGATCCCACTGAGCCCTCCTCTTTTGCTGACTCTTTTCACTAAGCCCTTATCTGGTTCTAATTTTTTGTCTCCTTAGTCTCAAGCCTTTTACTCATTTCCACCTGGATTTTAATTTCCCCCAACTCTCTTTTTCCTACTCTCACTTTGTAGTCTTTCCATTAATTAGATTGGACATGCCTGTATTCTATTTTATATTCACTAGATCACAGATATAATGATATGAGCAAGAAATGTTTTGACAGAAGAAAGTGAAGTTCTGCAGTCAGCTCTTTGCATTTTAGTCCAATATTGGAAGGAGGCATAAAGTGAAAAATATATCTGGATTTCTTTGTGTTATTCCCAGCTGCTTTATTCTTTGTGTACACAGAATTTATTGTAGCAGATCTGGGATTACTGAAGATGGTGCTCATAAAAAAAAAAAGGTGAGATCAGAGGCTCTGAATACAACAGACCAGTTCTTCTCAGAACCCCAGCTGCTTTTGCAAGCCTTAATGCAGTCCTTCACTCAACCATCTTGTGTAATGAAACCTAGGCTGGAACTTTATGTATTCATTTGTGTGACTGCTATTCCTCCTGGGACATATTTGTTCTCCTTCCCCCTCCCCCACATTCCCTTATGTTTATAGATCCCTATTTTTCATAATATTCTTTTGCCCTGCTGTTCACTGTGATAATAACTGCACATTTGTCATGTTGGCTGTCTGTGCAAAAACAACTATTGTATTGGTATGGTTTCCTCCTGCATAAATAGTGTTTTTATGTTAAACTTCCTCTTAAAGTGAAATTTATTCTTAACTATATTATAATGGGGCCAATGAGCATTTGGGTTTGCCTATCTTTTAATATTTTATCACACAATCTGAGAAGACAGAGATTGAAAACATCTCTTCATTCATCTAATCTGTCCCCACTAGCCTGTACAAGATCATTCCTACAATGCTGTTTCCCCTTTAGACATGAGCAGGTAGCCAAAGCTCAGGGCTGTGAAGGTTGTTTCCATTAGAAGGAGAAATTGATGGTGTAATCAGGTATTTCTTTGATACAGTCCTGTTTATTTACAAAGAATGTACAAAGTCCTGTTTCCTTGAACATAGCAGGACTTAAACAACAGGAGAGAGTTTCTTTGCCTACAGTTCAAAGCGCTTTTCAACCATCACTCTGCCAGGCTCAGTGCTGGTTCTGGCTATATCTGGTGCTTCCTTGCTGTTTGATTGGAAAATCAAAAAAGATTTTAAAAGCTGTCAAGAATTTTTTTCATTTTTCCAGATCTCCTTTATACTGCACTTATGAAGCGATATTGCAGCTTTGGATACCCTGGCATTTCCAGGGGTGTTTTCCACTCTCCACAATGATTAGTTTCTAGGGCTTTTGATGGGGAAGAACCTGTAGAGACCACTAAGATGGAAAGAGGGAAGATCTGGCCAGGGTCAGGACTATCATATAGAGATAGTACCCACTCAACTTATCACATATATCCTATTCCTCATGCTCTTCCTCACTGTAACAACTCTATGTGCTATTAACAACAGATAAAATCCCAGGTAACATGTACATACACAGATTACTGGACAGATTGTTGCAGAGCCCTGCCCCATGAACTCCAGAAATCAAGGTCTCCACCACCTGAGCTGAAGAAAAACTCCTACAGCTGGTATAATTAATTATATTTATTGTAGTGGTACCTACGAGCCCCAAACATGGATCAGGAAACACATACACCCACAGTGCCAATTAGTTATACAGATTCCACCTGTTCCTAGTCTCACCCTCTGGCTGAGAACAAGAACGTGAGCCAGGAACTAGCTACAATGTAAAGACTAGGCTACTGCAAAAGTGAGAATAGGCAGGGGGCCGGAGTCTCTTTCTGTGTATGGAGAGAGGTTTACAAGCACGTGTCGGGCTGCAGGGAATGAGAGTAGAGATGTGTGTTTCTAAAAACTGTTAGGGAGTGGGACTAAAAAGGGAGCCAGTGCTGAAGCAAAATAGGGAGGGAAGAATGAATACGGTTTCTCAGCCCTAAAATTTAAGGCAGAGTAGCAGATCCTAAACTTTGATTATGGAGTAATACACTGTGGGCCAAGATATTTAACTTCCATTTAATGACCCTTATGCTGAAGCATATTTAAAGACATTATCATGTATAAAATAAGCAAATACTGACATCATTTGAAACCAACAATTTTGTTTGAAAACATAATACAATTATTTAAATCTGTGATAACTTGGGTAAGCGAGGGTTCTGCTGGATTGGTGGGTAGCGATCAATCTATCATGGATCAATTATCGTGTGTAGTGTAAACATGATAAATTGATCCCTGATCACTCTCCCATCGACTGCTGAACTACACTGGGCGGGGGCGGAGGGGAAGTGGACGTATCTTAGATCGACTTAGAATCACTTATTTTGTATCCTCGCAGCCCAGGATCAACGGCCGCCACTCCCCCGTCAACTTTGCTTCTGCCTCTCGCCGAGCTGGAGTTCAGCAGTTGACGGGAGTGCGATCGGGGATCAATTTATCACGTCTACACTACACATGACAAATCAATCCCCGATAGATCGATTGCTACCTGCCGATCTGGCAGGTAGTGTAGACGTACCCGTAGTCTCTAAATACTGGTTATAGGAACAAGGCAGTGGTTCAGCTGGATTTCCTCTCAGACAAAGACATACACCGGCACCACTAAAGGCTTCAGAAATGCAATATTTCTATCAACTGCTTTACCTTGGCATCACCTTATATCCTGCACCCTCCCTCAATCTTTACCTGTTCCTGTTTTCAACAACCCTCAATACAGGTGTTGAAGACACTAGAGTGATATGAGATGGAGAATATAAGAAATTAGAAAGAGAAACATTTCTACGGAACATAGGTATAGGTGCTGCATGCCTCTTATAAAAATTGTTCCAGCACCACTGACAATAGCTCAGATTAATAATAATAATTATTAATAAATAATACTTAGCATTTTCATCAGTAGATCTCAAAGCACTTTACAAAGGAGGTCAGTATCATTATAATAGATTAGGTTAGCCTCTTTTGTTCTCATTTTAGAGGTATAATTTACCATAGCACACAGGTATTTTTACTAACAGCTTTGAGACATTTTTGTAAGTTAGTGCCTAGAAAAACACTGGGAAGATGTCCAGCCACCTCATAGCCTCCTGTGGCAGCTATAGCAAAACTCTTTTAGACAGTTATTTTATTTGTGGTAAGAGGTATGTTCTTTATGATGAACTTAGGCCTTGATTGTTTTCTTTTGAATTATTATTTATTTTAATTTCAGATTGATATTTATAGCACACAGGATTATAAACATGGCCTGTTGAGATTGGATGTTAAATGAGGACTAAGTAGCTGAGGCTTAGTCTAGAGAAGATAATGACAGTAGCTATGGGAAATCAGAAAGAATACATGGTGGGGGCTGAAGAAAGACACACACTAGTTTGTTTTCCAGGATCCCAGTTTGAAGGCTATGTTAGATCCTCTGCTGTGCTTTAGGTGTGTGGTAGCAGCTATAGCCAAGATTACTCTTTTTTCCCCTTCATTTGTGCTTGATGAGAAAGGTACAAACTTTTCTTTTGAATGTGGGCCTTGCTATATTTATCCATGCTGTTGTCACCTTCAGATTAGATTATTGGAGCATGTTCCAGATGGTCTACAGAGTGTGAAAACTCAAGTGAGCACAGCATGTTGCTGCTTCTTTGTAGCTCTGGTGTAGTGTATTCTTGGCATGAAATATTGCTTAACAAAGTATGCACTGACTATCTGATAGTTTCCAGGTAGAATTTAAAGTGTTGGTTTTGATCTACAATATAAAACCAAAAGTTTAGGACTTGCCTACCTGAAAGTCCATCTTGTTTCCTATGTGGTATCACCATAATTGCATTCAGTGGAGGCATTCATGTTGATATCCCTCTTCAGGAGACTGGTGGCATAGTGTCTTCTGTGAACAGGCCATAAATTTGCATTTCACTCCCTCCATGGGCTGACAGAACTTGTAAGATATATTGCAAGGCACATCTGTCTTCTAGGATGTTTGACAAAGATGACTGGAATGTTGGGAGCATAGGGAGCTTATTGTTTAACTAGTTCATAGTTGGTTCGGGATTGGTTAGTGTTTTATTTTATTCATTGTCTGTGTCTTTAAAACTGGTATTGACATCCAAGATTTGAGAAACAATAGGTACTTGGGTATGATCTAGAATGGCAATTCTTATAAGATTTACAATAGTTCCTGCTTTCTAGTTGGGTAAGAAATAGAGTGAAAACATTTTGAGCCTAATTTTTTTTCATCTATTCTGCTCTGATCCAGGCCCAAACCTGGAAGTATACAGACATGCGAAAAGGAAAATTAATAGCATGGACGGGGAAGTAACTAGACAATTGCCTACTCCTACTATTTTTGCCATTATATTAAATGGACACTACAAGAGTTCATAATACCAACATGCATCTGAGGAAGTGGGTATTCACCCACGAAAGCTCATGCTCCAAAACGTCTGTTAGTCTATAAGGTGCCACAGGATTCTTTGCTGTTTTTACAGATCCAGACTAACACGGCTACACCCCCATAATACCCCAGCAGACAGTCAGGTTCCCAGCTACCGAATAAAGGAATCAATTACAATAGGCCAGTACCACATAAAAATGAAGGGCTAGCAGGAACCTCAAGAGATCATCTAGTCCACCCCCTGCCCTGAGGCAGGATTAGGCATAGCAGGCCCATCCCTGAAAGACATTTGTCTAACCTCCTTTCAAAACCTCCTGTAATGGAGATTCCACAACCTGCCTTGGTAACTTGTCTAGTACTTAACTATATGTATAGTAAGAAAGTTTTCCTAATATCCAATTTAAATCTCCTTTGCTGCAAATTAAGATGATTACTTCTAGTCTTGCCCTCAATGGATATGGAGAACAATTGAACAGTGTCTTCTTTATAACAACCTTTACACGTGTGATGACTGTTAACATGTAAGTGAAGAAACAGAAAATTGCTGTTTCCACACTTTTGACCTCTTTTTCTGCCAGATCAAATTATTTCTGAAGCTGATCAAATACTATTCAAATCTCACAATTTTTCATATAAAGTATTTCACAAATAATTTCTTACAGTACCAGCACAGAAATACAGTCCCTACCCCAAAGAGCTTACACTCTAAGTATAAGACTGAGACAGCAGGTGGATATAGACAGATGGGGCAGACACAAGGAAGTAATAAGCCTCTGATGTTGCAAAGGAGTGAAGAGTGACTGCCTCTCCTCACAGGGCCCAGTACCATTACCCCTATGTACTGTACCAGTACACTCCCTCTCTGAACAGTTCCCAGTGAGGGTGCAGGCCCGGGCCCAGAATGTGCAAGACCCTGGCTATCCTCAGTGGGTGTGTACTGTTTTGTGAGCACTGTTACCACCTGGCATGTGCAGAGCAGTCCCCATGCTGCTTTAAATTGTGCTGGGGCTACAGCTTGCACAGAACCGGCCTTGGAATAGGAAGCCATAATTTTCATCTATCTCTAATGAGATTAAGCACTAAAACTTTCATGGTGGCCATTAAAATTCAAGTAATATTTCTATCCAGAGTAGCTGTGTTAGCCCTGTTTTCTGAATAGATGACAAGAAAGTACATGCTGGCCTACCTACAATCACCTGTGCTTACAAGAAGATAAACTATCCTTCACTTTCCATCTTAATTTATTGTATTGTATTCCTGGCAGTGATAAATGTGTGCTGCATTCCAACTCAGAGCGGGCTATACTTTAATATGAGTGCTGTGATCCATATACTGGTATTATCACACCATACCGCAGAATCTATATAGCACCCTGGGGTCCCAGCCCTTCTGGATGAAAGACATTCCAAAAATGTAAGATGTGTTCATAATGGGTTGCAGTGAAATACCACATTAGCCTCACTGGATTACAATGATGGATTAGGAGGAGCCATGACTTGTAAGAAGAAAAGGTTTGAGTGAGTTATGTACTTCCTTCTCACAATGCATTCAGAGTATGAATACATTAGAAGTAGTTTGGGTAGCCTCCGCAGAGGAGGCCTACGGCTGAAAGAGCGTGGGGGGAGGGATGTGATGACTTTTAATAATAAAAAATTGGCACTCTGCATGGACAGCCCTCAAAAAGCTCTTCCAAAAAGCAGGCAAGAGTTTTTATCTCCACTGTACTAGTGAGAAAGCGGAGACACAAAGAGATTAAGGGTACATTTTTCAAAAGCACCTATTTAGTAGGGGAGGTCTAGGTTGGATATTAGGAAAAACTATTTCACTAGGAGGGTGGTGAAGCACTGGAATGGGTTATCTAGGGAGGTGGGAGAATCTCCTTCCTTAGAGATTTTTAAGGCCCAGCTTGACAAAGCCCTGGGATGATTTAGTTGGGGTTGGTCCTGCTTTGAGCAGGGGGTTGGACTGGACGACCTCCTGAGGTCCCTTCCAACCCTAATCTTCTATGATTCTGTGATTTGAAAGTTGAATTGAAAGGAACTGTTAACTGTTTAGGCTACTCAGCTCTGCTCTATCTTACAAACTTATGTGGGTTAGGGGTGTGGAAAATTCACTCCCCTGAGCAACATAGTTATACTGTAGTTATGTCCACAGAAGAGTTTCTCCCATTGGAATAGCTACTGCCTCACAAGTAGTTGGACTACCACACTTAATATAATTTTATTTTTTTATGAAAAAAGAAAGGATAAAAATGTGGCTGAACAAGGGGCAATGAAGTCCCAGCAGCAGGTTAGAGAACAGGTAGTGAATCAGAGTCATACTCTGCATCTCAGATTCCTTCTGTTCTGCAGTGTTATCTGCACTAGGCCTCTACTTGGCAAAACATAACATCCTTGGCAAAACTGTACTGTCCAGCACATTGCGGGGTAGGGGAGAGCCAAAATTCCTCCCTTTTCTTGCTATTCCCCACCCACATGTACAGGGAAGTAGGGGACATGTAGCAGCCCCAAAGAGGCTGCTCTCCCACTTTCACAGAGATCCATGGCATGGGTAGCCAGTGTAGTGGAGTGGGGAGCAGCGTATGTCCCCTTACGACTCTATACCAGTGTGCGGATTGGGTTGCAATTTGGCCCAAGAAAGGAAACGTTACAAAGAACGGACATGGGAAAGTTAAGTATTTCAGTTCTCATAGTTTGGTAAAACCTGTTGCTTTGCACAGCACCCTGTATGTGCACCCTGTATGTCTTAGCGGCTGTAGGTTTGATCATTATCTGTCCGTGCTCTGTTTGTTGCATTTCAACATAATCTGAACCTTTTGTCATCTTTACCACACACAGCAAAGCCATCACCCTCTGGGCCCATGCGATACATCTGTCACTTTTCTTTTTCTTTCTGCTCCACTTCTCTGTCCCCCATGATTTCACTTTTTATAATTGTTTTTCATTATGCTCTACTTATATCATTTGATTTCTCCATAGAGTTTGAATCCCAATCTGAAAACTAGCCCTATCTCTCCTCATAAAAGAAAATATTTGGTTGTATTTACAATAGATTGAAAAGTCGATGTGCGGTATTACTGCCACAGTTTTTCCACAACAATCCAGTCCGTTAATATTTCAACGCATATTTAGCTAGTATGCCATCTTATAGTCCATGTAGTTATATCAGATCATGTCACTGTGGGCATCTTTAAATTAACAGTCACATAATGAAATGATTACACTAATTTTCCAGAAGGAACCTCGAAGATATAAGGTAGGTGAGGTAATATACTTTATTGAACCAATTTCTGTTGGTGGAAGGTAGAAGAGAGCTTTAACTTCCACCATCAGAAGTTTGTCCAATAAAAGATATTACCTCCCCTACCTTGTCTCTTCCAGATCCTGAGACCGACATGGCTACAATGACACCGAAAACAAGAGGGAATCTATCAGCCACAAACCAGCGCAGACTTTCCACCACTGTGTACTGGAAAGGGATCACTTTTTCAGATGATACTCCAGTTTTTTTAAGGTGTTTAGGTGCGTAAAAATGCTGATAGGTGCCCATTGATTGCAGGAGTTAGGTGTGTAGACACTTTCGGAAATCCTACTGGGCAGCTACCTGCATCTTTAGGTACCTAAATACCTTTTACAAATCATGCACTCAGTGTATTTATATTCTGCTGAGGAAGGCAGATGTAATTGGTTTTGTTAGTATGGGGACATGTGTATTAACGTTTAGCACTAACACCGAACTGTGCTGATTAAGAAACTTCGGAATGGAAAGTTCTGTACAACAGTAGTAATCCCATCAAACAGTTAATCTCATCCGTCAGCCCATCTCCTTCACATTGTGACAGTCTAGTTTTACATATTTCTATATCAATTGCCTAAAAATATTAGACAGTAACCACAATCTGAGAGAACTCATTCATCCCTCAAAGTGAAGATTAGTTACAGTGTAAACTCTGTATATTATCTATTTATTTTCACTAAAGTCATAAATTTACCTCCAACCTCTCCTCACCAAACACACAGATGATTTTCACACTTATGAATGATTAGTCTTACCGCTTACAGCCCAGATCCTACACACACTTAGGCACAAGAATAATTTAATACATGCAAGAAGTCCCAAATGGTGGCACTGGTGGTAAAAATGTGAAGGCTAGGGGCTCATATTTCCAACATAATGATGTGACTCAAAAAAGAGTGCATTTTTTCCTTTTAGCCAGTAGATGGCACTATGTGACAAACTTGTGACTGTAAAGACCAACATTTTTTCCTCTAAAAGGGTTTTTGAAATATTAATCGATTGGCAGAACTAATACAATACATGAAAATGAGACAAAAGTTATTTAAACTCTGTTTATTGGAAGAGAATGAAATTACAGGGAATACATTTAATGAACAAGAAGTTGGACAACTGAACTCACCTTCCAAAATACAGCTTTTCATGAGAATTTCAAAGCAGAATGTGAAGCTGCTATATAACTCCAAATTTCTCTGAGATTATAAATAGTTATATATCTATCATTTGTGTGAGTGAGAGCATTAGAGGCAAAACAAATGTTTTATAGATTAGAAAGAAGAATGACTTAAGCAAAGGACTATCAAAATTGATGTGTGAGGGGAGAGGAAGGAGAATGATGACCTTTTTTTTTCTTCTTGTTTTTGGGAGAGGCTTGTTTGAAGAGATGAGCTTTTGCACCAGGTCCTAAAAACCATGGGGCAGGTTCCAGGCTAAGAGCTGCTGAGAGGTGGAGGTGGAATGGAGAGAAGGAAAAAAGAAACACGATGTGGTTCCCTGAATTTGGGACTAGAACTTCACTGGCCTCTAATATAAATTAGAACAACCCAGGAACTGCTCTAACCAGTCCTGCATGATTATAATCTGAAAGGGGCCATCTGCTAGTCAGGGATAGGTGTAGTTCAGCTGCACCTCCACCCCACAAACTGACTGCCCCTTGCCATGGATGCTGCAGGGGAAAACAGTGCAGGAGCCAGTGACCCCTGTTCAACACCCATTGGTGACTCTTCCACGCCAGGGGACTGCCTGGCCAGGGACATGAAGCTGCTTCCTATGCCCTTTGAGCCACCACAGCTGCACAGATGGAGCAGAGCAGGCCAGAGAATTGAGCCCCTTTTGTGTATTAAAATGCCAGTTTTGCTTTCCTAATTCCAATGTTGTTATGAAAGAGCTAAAGGAGATAAAAATAGCACCTTTTCAATTTAAAAGACAAATGTTCAAAGGCCAAGATTAAAAAGTCCAATCGTATATGTCAGTTCATTATATACCTCTTTGCATTATATCAGCATTCATTTTTCTTTTAAATGGGAGGAAACAATGAGATGAAATAAACATCATCATGACGTTTAGCTCAACAATATCAGGAGAAATCTTGTTTTTGAAAGGAATACAGGAATAGAAGAATCTACTACAGATCTTATCCTACAAACCATTACTTGGACAAGTAATCTCAGTCACATAAGCATCTCTGTTGATGTCAGTGGGATTACTTGTGTGAGTAGGGATTGCTTGCATAAGAGTTCATAAGATTAATCTTCTATTTCTAGCTGTTTAGAATGTTCTTGTCCTTTTAATAGAAAATACTGATCAAAAGCATGGTATGTTTTAAGTCTTGATTAGCAAGCTGTGAACATAAAAGTGTGGTCCAAGTTTGAAAAGTCCACTGTAAAAAAAAAGGACATTAGGATGCTTTGTGTTTATGATTTCTTTATTGATCCTTCCATATCTAATTTGCCCAGTTTACAAATCCAAACAAGATTCTCTGAAGTGTCAACACTGCAAACAAGCTAAAGCCTAGCATTTGAAAATCAAAGCTCTGCTCTTTCTGCTTCCTACATTGTCACCAGCAACAGAGAGTATGGAATCAGAACTCAGCTGTCTGTTTTGCAAATGGTGCACAAGTTAAAATAAAAGAAAGCAATGCCTTTCTGTAGCTATTGTATATTGGTGCTACAGAGCAGACAGTCTAAGTGAGAACAAATGTTCACAGGTTTGGAGGTTGGGTTTAGGTCAGACCAATATAAAAATTAGGATTGTTGTTCAAACCTTATTGAAAGTTATCCTGACCTCTTGGGTTTGCAAAATTGGGCTGGAATCTCAAATTGAGGAGCTGTGTGATGGGACTTGCAGCGTTTTAATACTTCAGCTTCTGACTTTATCCAGAAACTTGCAATTCTTGAGGCACATGGAACTGAAAGATAATGGGGAGGAAGCAATTTTCTGAATTTCAGAGGACTTGTTTGAATTTTGGTTGAATGTTAAGTCCTGTCTCATTTTATCTAAACTAATTTACCTGCTTCTAATAAAATCCATTTCTTTTGATTAACAACCCAAAGAGATAACATGATCTGGAAGACTCTTAGGGAGCAGGTAGATTTTAATATGACATTTTTAAATATCTGAATTATGGAAAACATTTGTCAGATGTAATTGTGTAAAAGGGGACACTTTTTTTAAAATAAATACTCTAGATTTTTATGGGCAAGATCTTTAGCAGTAAAAAGTGAAATACCTCCTTTGAAGTCAGTTGAGCTATGTCTGATTTATATCTGCTTAGGACCTGACCCTTCTGAATCTTATAGCTGCATGACAGAAAATTATATGGGCCCCATTCTGCCCTGGCTAAAGAGAGGCAATGCTGAGTTTCAACTCAAATATTTTCCTACAAAGACATTCATCAGATGGATGTAATTATCTTGTCTCCCATAGAAGAACCAGGGATTTTGTTTTTTCAGTGGATCTCAAGGAAGCAAAGGGCATTCTGTTACCCCTACTCCCAGCCATCACTGCTTCCGATTGGTCCCTGGAGAAGAACCATGTTTCCAAGCTTTCTCTTGACTGCTTCCTCCTTGTACAATGGGATTTGTGGAGTGAGCAGGCAGAAACAGAGTAGGTAAATACAGCCTCAGCTTGCATTAATTGGTGCTGTTTCCCTGTGGGCTTGGGAAGAGGAAAATCTAGAGAGGCATAACTGCTTCCATTGCTCTGCATCCTCCCAGCTCCATAGAGCCTGGACATTGTGTGCCCCCACAGAGGGTCTTCAGTAGTGTTGATGGAGCCAGGATACATACCACTCCTCATGTCCACAGGCTGCAGCTCTCCTTAGCATGTAGACAGAAAGGAACATGAACCCATCCACTTTATTGTACATCTCAACCCCGTCCCACAAACACAGCCATGTCTTTCTTTGTCCTCCAGGCTGTGTTCAGCGTGGGGGCGAGGGGAGAGGGGGGAAGGAGAAGAAGCCAGGTAAGGGTCTCAAAGCCAGGAGGTGAGTAGGGAAATTGCACACGGGTCTTGAAGCTGCTGATTGTGATAAAATAGTGCATCATGTTATATTCAGCCAACAAATAATCATGCAAACCATAGCCACTGGAGAGAGAAATGTGTTCCCTGGCTGAGAGCTTATCTATCCCATAAGGCTTAGTCCTGCCGGTGGGCTGAGGACTCTGACTCCAAACCAGCAAATTATTTAAACATGTGTCCCATGGAAGTACTCACATCTTTAAAATTAAGAACATGGTTAAGTGCTTTGCTGCATTGGGGCATGTAGGAGGAATGAATTAAATTACTTCCAAACCTGAATTCTCTCTATGATACAGTGTACTGTATATTTCGGTGAATCCTGTAGCAGAAATGCGCTACACCACTGGATGTCACTGTGAGCATCAATGCAGAGGAGCAAAATGATATTGCAGATAAATCCTGGAAGAGGGTGACTGGGGAAGAGCACCAGTTTGTGAGTCAAACTGGTATGCTTCCCTATCCAGAATGAGCAAGAGAAAAACAACAATGTACAGCTAAACTCTGCAATAAATAATACTGTGTCCACAGCGTTGCTTGTTGCATTGTTACAGACAGGAGTTGATAAATTGGGAAATCCCTGAAGCACCATTAAGTACCCAGCACACAACATTTTATTTATGTAGATAAATAACTCTGCCTAAATGTAATAAATCTGTGAGGGTGAAATGGTATGGTTTTATATCTATAATGTGAGCGTTTCCAAGACGTAAGTACCAGTTTATGCAAATAGGTCCTAAACTCATCAGTTCTACTTACCTTATTATTGGTACCTGTCTTCACTGAAACTATGTACTGAGGGCACTTCATTAAACCTGACAAACCAAAGGCCTCTCCTTCTGCCTGGGTATTACCATCTCCATTACAATACAGAGGCCATTAGATGAGCCTTCCACTGTAAGTAAACTTTTTTCACTCCTCCAATATTTCTTTATTGTACTTTAAAAATCCCATTTAAAGAGGAAGGAAGGATTATTTTACAATGGGAAATCTACCACCTTGGACCCCACAGGTAATGTATCCACTCCCGAGTATTTCATGTACATCACAAGCCTTTTAGCCACCAACGTATAATTTAACCATTTTGCAGGGAGTGATGTTTGTGTTTTTGTGACATCCAGATGTCTTCTTTTCAGAGGCCTCATTGTGCTGTTCGCTACCATATTTTCTAATGCCTTGGTCATACTGCCATATTTAAAGGTGAAACAGAATGCTTCAAAGATAAATCCCCCCCAAACATTTGTTTCCGGTCAACACCAATATGATCGAACCAAGGGGATGATAACAGGAAAACCTCCCTCAACTCTTGCACCCCTGCATAGGGACTGGCCAGAATCCTTTAGTCCCTGCTTCCTCCTAGCACCACTAATATTTGTTTGAAAGAAGGTGTCGACTATAGGAGTGAGGGAGATTATGCTGCGCTCCCTTAAAGGGCTAGTGTACATGCCTGGGCATTCCCATCAGGAATTCTTGCTGAGTTGATAAGAATTCCTCTTGAGGTCTCTGAGATTCCTATGCAGCCTCTTCACACCCACTCCAGCATGCCATATTGTTTAGCCCTTACAAAAGGCAATCATTCTCCTACTCTGCTATGTGTACATGTCTTTACTGTATATCTGCATATAGTTATCCCCAGGGACATTCTGTAAGACACAATAGTCTTCCTCAGTAGTTAGCATTGGAAATGTGGTATCTGAAGTTGAGTTTCTAATGGTGACCTCTATAAATACATTTTAAAATATGTGCCAATCTATTTTTTCCTTTACTCACTGCTTAAGAACTAAATTCAGGGTTCTGTTTTTCCTCTGCTACACATGATGACAACATTAAAACCTAAAGTATTGCAAAGGACACCACTACTTGCTCTGCTTTATATGTTACAGATGCCAACAACTGTTGCCAGAAAGACTCAAATTTGCACTCAGACATTGGCAGAGAAAAGCTTTTAAAGTCACATTTAACAAAATATGAGTTGCTTGTATTTAGAGTTGTCAAAGTTAAGCCACAAATTACACTGTACCACAAACATCTAGAACTCATACAAGAAACTCTGCTGCTCTTACTGGTAGTGCCAATATATGCTACATCACAGCCATCATTTGGCTTCCTGAAACTGAGTCAAGAAATTGGTCATACAGACTCTTACGCATGAATCACAAAGCATCTGCTAGGACTTTCAAGTAACAATGCTTATGTTTCATTGAAGTTCCACGTGAGTCTCGAGGAGTATAAGGAGGCAAGTAACAGTTCAGTTCCAGCTCAGGTCACTGGTCACGTGCACTGCATTACTGCTTATTGGAGGGTTTGGGAATATTCCATTCAATCATAAAAGACCGTGACAACCAGGCTATATGATATCAACATCATCTTAGGCAGGAGTTAATTGGTCAAAGGTCTATAATTTATTGAAATATGCTAGAAGACTTACAATTATACATGCACTTATTCACCCTTTTAAAATGGAAGTGAATATTTAATTATTTAGATATAACCTCTCCAACATTCTAAGCATCGTAACATAGAATTAAAAATACAATGCAATCCCAGCATCATTACAATAATCATCCACAGGAACTAGGCCAACTGGCCAGAAACTCCTTGCCACTCCTTTATAGTTATGAGAGGCATACCCTCAGTCCTCTTCAAACACTCTGTCAGATACAATTCTCTCATAGTGTGCTTGGAAGGTCACCATAAACACGCTGTTTCAGACCGAGGGGAAAGCCAGTTCCAAAGTCCTGGAGCCCTCAAAGAGTGCCTTGCCAGAACCACTTCTGCTCCCTTTATGAAAACAGGGATCCAGTTTCTATGCCTCTCATGACTGCAGCTGTGGGAAAGAGATGATACCTCAGGTAAGCCAAGTAAACATCAAGGTTTATCCTTTTAGCAGAAACATCCAATTCCCCTGAGAATGTAGGCAGAGCCTGACTGTATCCAACCCAGCTCAGGCAGACTGTTGGTATCTTTTGCACTTAGGACTGAATGATTAAACCTGCTGTAGCTCTGGAAATTGTAGTTTCTAATTAATTTTTGCAGTATTCATGTATTTGGAAAAAAAATCTGAGAATTAATTGACAGCTAAAATTTTCAGCTCTGCAGTAACTCCTGTGACCTCCTTACTCTGCTAGTCTTGCTACAATCACACACATTTCACCACCGAACTCTCTCTACTCTTGCTTGTGGGGATTAAATCCTCTGAGGAAAGATGATTGCTGCCTTAATGAGGCAATTATTACAGTGCAACTATAAACAAGAAGGGTTTTTTTTAAACTATGATTTAATTCTTGAAAGAGAGTTGGGAGCAGGCAGTGGAGAATGGGAGAAGAAGGCAACATTTTAAGTGTTCTATCTGAGCTGTATGAAACTCCATTGTTTCAGTTTGCAGAAATTTGTACAAATGACTTATTTGGCTTTATTTCGTATAGGTTTGTGTATTGGAAGGAGAGGACTGGGAGGAAGGGGATCTGGGTTCTGTTCTTTGTTAGTGTGTCAAAGAGATTATTAGGTCTCTTTCCCATGTTTTTTCCATACAGGTTAGGTAGAGGATATCAGTTCAAATCTCCTTCTGTTTGGCAGGGAAATCTGGGTTTTACAGACACACCTAAGTATACTTCATCTGGTTCAGGTTTTATCAAGATTGTGCTGAAACAGCTGTATTTGGTAACTGTATGGTCATGTTCTTCTTTTTCCTTTATGCCACTTTTCCTGGTTAGGGTCACAGTGGCAGCATGGGGAGTAGGAAGGACCAGATCTCCCTTTCCTCTGCAACAGGTTCCAGCTCCTCTTGGGGGATTCCCCAGTGTTCACAGGCCAGACAGGAGATATAATCCCCCTCCAGCATGTCCTGAGCTGGCCTTGGGGCCTCCTCCAAGTGAGACGTGCCTGGTAACCTCCTAGGGGCATCCTTATCAGGTGCCCGAACCACCTCAGCTGACTCCTCTTGATCCGGAAGAATGACAGCTCTAGTCTGAGGCTCTTCTAAATAGTGTAGCCCCTCACCCTGCCTCAGTGAGTAAGCCACTTGTACTCATGATTTCGTCCTTTTGGTCATTATCCAAAGTTCATGACCATAGTTGAGGATGAGGACTTAGATCGACCTGTAAACTGAGAGTTTTGTCCAAGAACTCATGTCCTGCTTTACCACCACAGATCAGTACAGCGCCTGTATCACTGCTACCACTGCACCAATCCACCAATCGATCTCATGCTCCTGCTTGCCATCATTTGTGAGTAAGACCCCTAGATACTTGTGTTCTTCCATTAAGTCAGCTGCTCCCCTTTCACCTGCAGAGAACTGTCCACTTTCTTCTGGGAAAGGACCATGACCTCTGATTTGGAGGTGCTGATTCTCATCCCAGCAGCTTCACATTCAGTAGTGAAACATTTGAGTGTGCATCAGAGATCGCAGTCTGAAGAATCAAGAAGGAAAACATTATCTGCAAACTGCAGAGATGCCACCTCTGAGTCCCCAAACCAGATATACTCCATAGCTCGGCTGCACCTTGATATCCTGTCCATGAAAATCATGAACAGGAGTAGGGACATAACACACCCGTGTCAGAGTCCAGCATCCCTCTTGAATGAACTCAACTAAATGCTTTGCTAGTGACAAGCAGCAAACTCCTTCAGGTGCTGTTATCACTCAGCACAACAGCATGTGGAGCCCCATACCTAGCTAGATTGCATGAAGGCTCCCAAAGTCTCTCATAAATCACACAGAGAAAGGCACTAGCCAATTATCCCCAGCTCCCCAGCCTTATACTCCAGAGCTGTACCATCTTGCCTGGTCAGAAGCATGACCAGTGTACATTTTTTACCAAATTCATCCCTCCCTCATTGTGGAGAGGACATGCACCAGATTTTATAAATTCCGCTGAGGTTTCCCAAGTATTTCAAGCAAAATGCACTGTTTTAGATAGAGTATAAATCAGATTTATTAACTACAGAAAGATAGATTCTAGGTGATTATAACTGGTAGGCATAAAAGGTAAGATATTTATAAAAATAAGTGCACAATCTAAATCTTAAACCTTATTACATTAGGCAGTATTTAGATCAGCAACTTTCTCACTCCACTGGATGTTGCAGTTCTTAATACATAGACTTCTCCCTGAAGCCTGGACCAGTCTGCTCAGACGAAGACGTTGTTTTATCAGCATTCTTGTTGCTTCCAGACATGTCCCAGTGGGCTTTGCTGAGTCACATGATCGAGTAAACCTAGCATTGTGTGGACTTGTGCAACTGAGTCATAGAGTTGATTAATGGTCGGTTAGCACCCACCTGGCAGTAGAGATTCTCAAACTTACAACATATTTCAACAACAACCATAGAGCAAAATGCCATAACTTTATTCACATTAACAATATGTATAACTGGACAGAACTGTCTGTTACAGCTGTCCCCCTGCTGCATTCCTTTTCCCCTCTCCTTTCTGTTGTCCTGTGTGGCCGGCCCTCCCAGCCATTGTGCTAACTAAAGTCACAGCCCTATTCATTGGAATGGCTTGTACAGACTAACTGGAGCCATTGCTCTGCCTAGGGAGGGGGCTTCTTGCTTCTTTGTTTGGCTCCTTTGTTCAGACCCGGGCTCGGTGTGGGGGGCGCTGCCCAGAAATGCAAGACCTGAAGTGGCCAACTAATTAAGCATATGAGTCATACCTGTGGCTCAGAACATGCCTAGGCATGCCTATGCTTACCTGCAGCCTTTCCCTGCCTTCTCTCCTCCCCTGTATCAAGAGGAGCCAATCAAAAGTACTGGTGGGAAACTTCCTGAGTTTGCCTTTAAAGCCGGACATTTTCTGATCAGACCTTGGAGAAGGTCCTTGCTTTGCCACCTGGTCTGATCAGCTAGGGGTCTTTGGGGGGCCCTCTCCCCGCTCTCGTTTTTGAGCGTACCTCCATTTTTAAACTCCCCTTCCACGAACAACGAATTTGTGCCTGGAGATCTCCTGATTATTGTAAGCGAATCGAGTCCTCTCTCCATCCTCCGATGCTACTGCTGTTCCTGCCTCTGCTTGCTGCTGTCCTGGGGATTTTTAAGAACTCTCTCTTGCAGACTCCCCCTGTCCTAGCTGCTGGCCTTGTTTCCCCAGCAGACAGACCCAAGCTAACTCCTTGGTCTGTATCTGTAATCTGTTTCTTGCTCTGCAGCGCCTTTGCTGCTAAAAATAAGCCTGTGCCGCTGCTAAGCTATGCCTTCCTGGACTGTATCCTGGGCCGCCGGCTTGCAGCCGCCCCACTGCTGCAGCTATCCCTTCCCCCCCGGGGACTGTACCCTGGGCACACACCACTCTGCCCTCTGGAACGGCTCCCCCTCCCGATCAAAGAATCGGCATAATGTAAGGTGCACCTATTAGAATCAGGTTCTTAGTCTAGATAAGTTGTAATTTCATTTTGCATAGCTGTGGTTAAGTTAGGTTTAAAGAATTGTTTGTATTGTGCTCTGTAAGTTAGGTTTAAAAAAGAATCGTTGCATTGTGTTCTGTTACTTGCTAATTTGTGTAGTCTTGGTTAAGTTAGATCATAAATAAGATTTTGCTGTGTTCTGTATAATTGTGGTTAATTCTGTCTTCCCGCTGCCCTAAAACCCTCCCCAAGCTTGCCCGTGTCTCCCCCTGAGCTCCCCAGTCACTGGTTGCAGTCTCTCTGCTGTTTAAACTTGCAGCCTGTCTGCTCTCTGTGTCTCCCTGAGTTTAAATCTCCCTCCGCAGCGGATCTGTCTTTGGTCTCTGCTCCACCATGTGCTCCTCTTCCCCCATCCCCCAACCTCATTCCTCTACCACTGCCTTTCTCTCTCTCTCTCTCTTTTAATCCCTTCGCCCACGTGTTCACCCCGCTCCTACTGCTGCCAAACCTCAATTGTATTACTGAAGTCTAGCATAAAACCCCATTGGTTACCCTTTTTCTCTCTGACACACCTCACATTTTACATTTACACCACTGTGACACATTTTTACCTAGAGTTGTTGGTTATTTAACGCATTTTACCCATAACTGTTAGTTGGTTATATGCTGCTGTGATGTACCCTTTACATAGAAATTTTTAGCTACCTGTTACATTTATACTTCAGTGTTAATTGGTTACCAACTGTATTATACCCCACTGTATTGTACCCCACTATTGAAACCCCCTATACTATTTACTAAAAGAAACCCCTCCCCAATTGTCTACCTTAACAAACCCCATACCCTTCACTATTGAATTTTCCCTGTTTTTGCATTTTCTTAATAAAGTTTATTTTGCACCCCACCAGTGCAGTAGTTGTCCCCCAAGATCCCCTACCTGCTGGCAGGGTCAAGAATGATGGTTTTCAGTAGGGAAACAGCTAGCTCTGGTCTCTTTGTCAGTCCATCCCAAACTGAATCAGGCACGTCTTTTCTCCCCCCCTCCAGGGCTGGCATTGACTGCAAGTAGGGAGGGCGACCTTGGTCCAAAGGCTCTCCTTAACCCCTGCTGTGCTTACTGGCAGTTTCTCTGCTTCATCACAGAGTGATCGCTTCATGATGGAATATAGGATTCAAGTGGGCAGACCAATATGGAACCCTGCATGGAAGGCAGACGACCTGGATTCTTGGGAGTTACTCTTTAAATTCATAATCAACTGGGAGGGAGTAGGGAGTTGAAATGATGTGCATGGACAGCACCTCCACCAGTAGATGGGGCTGTGTCTTTATCTTGTATGTTATATTCTATGTCATCTGGGGCATTTAGGAGGAAGTTCAGGTCTGTCTGTCTGTGCTGGGGTTGGTACTTGCAGGGTTCCAATAAATCCCTGTGATTCTTTAAGCAAGTATTACAAGTGCAGGGGTGCTGGAACAATTTGTATAGTGGGGGTGCTGAGAACCATTGAACCAAACCATAAAACCTGTATCTGATAGAAACCACTTGAAGCCAGGCTGTGTGGCAGCACCCTAGTACCCTTAGTTCCAGCACCTATGTACAAGTGTCCCGTGGTTGCTGTAATACTCTGCTTTTCTTAGTTATCTTTTATTTGAGTGTTTCCTGTTTCCCCTGCAACAGTCCTCCTATTGTCCCATCCCCTATTGTTTGGCTCCTATTTCATTGCTTATGCTTCCTCCACTGGGGTTCATGTTTGCTTACTCCATTTTTCTCCCACATTGGCTCCTCTGTTAGTCTGCACTGTAATTGCACTGATAGCAGCACAGGTTGGCATGTCTGTGTTAGCTTTAATCTAGCTAGCACAGGTAAAATAGCAGTGAATATGTAGTAGAACAGGCTTCAGTGTATGCTAGCAATGTGACTAGGTACCCAGGGTCCCAGCACGCTTGTATAGCCTGCCCTGAAGCCCAGGCCACCACCTTTTCATTGCACTTTTAGCTGTGCTTGCTAGGTTAAAGCTAAGTTAAAGGTAGCATGGGAATGACACCCTGTGCTGCGGTCACACCTCTGATTGTAGTGTAGACATACCTGCATCTCCTGTTGTGCTCCATTCCAGCTTTACCTAGTTTCACTAGAGTGCCTATGGTTGGGGATGGATGGGAAAGCAGGAGTCCTCTAGCACTGCTCAAAGCAGCTTTAGGCTATGTGTACACTTGGAGCTGAGGGTATGATTCCCAGATCAAGCAGACATGCACTGGCTGTCATCAAGCTGGTGCACTAAAATAGTAGTGTAGCCATGCTAGCAGCAAGCAGTGGCATGGGTTAGCTACCCTGATTAAGAATGGTAGGGGTCCAGGTGGGTTTTTTCTGAGGGCAGCTAACTCATAAGAACATAAGAATGGCCATACTGGGTCAGACCAAAGGTCCATCTAGCCCAGTATCCTGTCTTCTGGTTGTGGTCAATGCAAGAGCCCCAGAGGGAATGAACAGAACAGGTAATCAGCAAGTGATCCATCCCCTGTCATCCATTTCCAGCTTCCAGCAAACCCATGCTGCCACTCATTGTGCCCATACTGCTGTGACTACACTGTGATTTTTAGTGCAACCTTGACAAATTGGTCCAGATTCAACAAAATGAAATTTGAAAATGACAAGTGCAAAATACTTCACTTACAAAGGAAAAAATCAAACACACTACTTCACAATGGGTAATAAATGGCTAGGTGGTAGTATTACTGAAAAGGATGGGGGACCATGATGGATCACAAATTGAATATGAACCAACAATGCAATGCATCTGCAAAAACAGCTAATATTATTCTTTGGTATATTAACAGGAGTTTCCTATGTAAGAAGACCTGGGAGGTAATTGTCCTGTTCTACCCAGTATTGATGAGGCCTCAGATGGAGTACTGTGTCCAATTCTGGGTTTTAGGAAGAATGTGGACAAATTGGAGAGTCCAGAAAGGAGCAACAAAAGTGATAAAAGGTTTAGTAAACCTGACCAATGAGGATAGGTGAAAAAAACCGTTAGTCAAGTTTAGTCTTGAGAAAGGAAAACTAAAGGGGGACCTTGTAACAGTCTCCACATACGTTAAGATCTGTTATAAAGAGGATGGTGGTCTATTGTTCTCTATGTCTTCTGAAGGTAGGACAAGAAGTAATGGGCTTAATCAACAGAAAGGGTGATTTAGATTAGATATTAGGAAAAACTAATTATAAGGGTAGTTAAGCTCTGGAATAGGGTTCCAAGGGAGCTTGTGGAATCCCCATCGTTGGAGCTTTTTAAGAAAAGATAAACAGCTGTCAGGGATGGTCTCAGTTTACCTGGTCCTACCATAGGCTTGGGACTTGATGACTTCTCAAGCTCCCTTGGAGCCTTACATTTCAGGTAACTAAATAATGAATATGTATAACTTTCTCTGATCTTCTCTAGGAGTAATGTGAAAAATGTCAGCCTCTGTTAGTATCAAAAGTGCCGAAATCCAACACTCAACCAGTGACTTTGCCTGTAATTAGTGTATTATACAATGTTTATGCATCAAAAGACAGATATATTATTGAGACAAATAGTTAGATTCAGGAAATGTGGATTGTGTTACCCATTGGTCTATACAAATAAATGCTGAAATCTGTAACCTGTAAATTTACACTTGACAAAAAATGGAAATATCTTTAAAATAGATCTCTTTTAAAAAATCACTTCCGATTGGAAAAGTATTTATTACACCAGCTACTTGCCCATACTTTCTATTGAAGTTTCATTTATAAATAGCTTATAATGTGTTAATAAATTATTAGCATATATTAAAGAGTCCATTTATAAACAAGTTAATAAGTAGCAAAGATAGGAGTTGAATATTCATGGAGATGAAACTATTACTTTTCCCTAGATGATGTAAAAATTGAGACACACTGGAGAGAAATATGGTGAGTTTTGACAATTTTTATTGTGATGATCCTGTTTTGTGGACAAAGAAGTGGGATTGGCTATCTCTGTTGCTGATCGGATACCAGTCCATTTGCTCTTAGATGCTACACTGATAGACACTGTATATGAATTTAGAGAGCCACAAGTACTTTATTTAGCTAGACTGGAGGTGGGGGAGGGAGGGAAGAGGGTGAATGGGAGTGGGATAGAGTCAAAAATGAGAAGTTAAGGTGTGAAAAGGAATTGTTCACCACACAGGAAGAGGGGAAGATCTAGTCAGCACTGTAGACAGATGAATGAAAATTTCTGCTCAACGTTTAGCAGTGGTCAAAAGCAAATGACTTGTTACGATTTATAAAGAATGGATTAAAAATATAATGTACGTTTACATGGAATTCTGCTCACCTGAGTGCCTTGAAAATCACTGGAATCCAGAAGATCTGAATTATGTGCTTAGGCACCCTATCCAACACATTAGGGAAGAGAGATGCCTAACAATGGAATTCACAAAAGCCAGCAAGCTAGTAGGGAGCCACCTAAACTAGTCAATGGGAGGTGCCAACAAGAGGGAAGATGCAAAGCCCCACCCCTCTGACAGAGTTAAAGGCCTATATCTAGGCTGCAGGGAAGTGCTTAGTCTCTGCTTGAAATCCACAGGGAGATCCTGTCCCTGAATCAGGCACCCAAGCCATTCTAGTGAGGAGGAGAAGGAGATTAGCCTAGTGATTACTGTACTCATCCAGGATGTGGAATGTGGTTCAACTCCCACTCTGTTTGATGGGAAGAAGAGATTTGAACTCCATCTCAGGTAAGTGCCCTAACCATTGGACTGTAGAGCCAGTCACTTTGTCTAGTGCAACTAATATTTATTTATGTTAATACAAAGTAGAATGGCTTCAACAGGAATGATTGAGAGAGAAGCCAGTTTAGTTTAGAGACAAAGCAATTAAGAAGGGAGCCATATAGAATAACAGACAATACAAAGTTGGTAATTTGAGCACTTGTGCTTACCTTTTTCCATAATACAAGGACCAGGGCATATTTAATGGATTGGCGAGTAGTAATCAATCTATCAGGGATTAATCTAGCGATAAATCAATCCCCAATCAATCTGCTGTCTACTCCTGTACTCCACCACGGCGAGAAGTGGAAGCAGAGTTGACGGGGGAGTGGTGGCAGTCGACCCTGTGCCGTGAGGACACAAGGTAAGTCGACCTATGAGACATCAACTTTAGCTACGCTATTCTCGTAGCTGAAGTTGCGTATCTTAGGTCGATTCCCCCCCCCTCCTTCCCCCCAGACCTTAAAGGCAACAGTGAAAGCACTTAAACAAAATGAACTAACTGTGGAATTTATCACTACAAGTTTTCTCTGTGGCTGAGTGCTTAGTAGGATGACAAAAATAATCTGATACTAATTGGGAAACGAGCTTTGGTTGACTTTATTTTTTCCCCACCCATGGAAATTTAATTTTTTTAATTTTATTTTTAAATCTAAAATCCTCAAACAAAAAAAAAGGTGATTTTAGGACTTTCAGTTTCCTAACCACCAAAACAACAACAACAACAAAAAACCAACCAACCAAACAAAACCCCTTTGTTTTCCTAGGTGGGAGACAGGGGAGAGCGGCTGTACCTTCTGGAAAAAATCTTGTTTTGTCAAAAACCTAATTTTTCTATTGGAAACAAGTTTCATTGGAAAACTTTTGACCAGTCCTATCAGAGATGTTTATATATGGAGAACATACTTAGTTACATTATAGGATACATATGTCAGATATAAATTCTCATTCTTCAAGGCATAACTCAACCACTGATGAGGGATTATAAAGAAGTTTCCCCTATAGATAGGTTAATTCATAATTATCTCTAATGGGATTTGCTGCAAAGTATCTGGTAGCAGCCACTGTCAGAGTCAGTATGTAGAGCTCAATAGACCTGTCTGATCTGGCAGACGAAGGAAAGAAGGGAAATAAATAGATAATGTTAAGACAAAACAAGAAAACAACACTATCACCAGAATGATTCCTAGAGTAGATCTCTCAGGAAAAAAACCCACTCTTTTTATTTAAATATGATGAAGAAAATGCTGAGAATGCCCTAGCGCAATGGGGTCCTGGTCTATTTGCTTGGGCTCCTAGATGGTCCTACAATATAAGTACTACTACTACTAATGCAAAACAGAAACAGATAGAAGTAGAACAGTAAAACTGGCAAACTGAAAGTTCAAGCAGAAGAAACAAGAGTGAAACATTTTTTCATTCACAAGAAATATTTCATAAATGTAACAATCTGTGTATTGCCTTTGAAGGCAGTGGAAAAGATGTCTTGCAGATAATTTATAGTGTTAAAACAATATTTTTCCAATCGTATTATATTGCCAAATGTTCTGATTGCTTCTAAACCAAACAAGAGTATTCAGGACAATGACCTCATCCGAGAAAACAACCTCTTGAAACTTTTTCGTCCCTGCCCTAGGGTCTGATTCAATAAAAACAGTCCATGGAAGCTTGTGTGAAACTGCAGGCACAGTGAAAAACAGATGATCTTTTATAACTTGTACAGAGGTAGCTTTCTACACTACTATAACCGTACATTCTATACGAGCCCACACCCCCCAGGGGTTAAAGATAAGTGCTCTTTTCTTTCTCTCTCTCTGTGGCTATTTCAATGCTAATCTGTCTCCTTGTTTCACTGTTTTTAATTATTCTTTTTAATTATTTTTTTCTTGCCTGCAAGGTTCAGCACACCATTATCATTAAATATTAAGTTGTTTTTAGCAAAGTCATTTCTTAAGGTTCTTTGAAACAGTCCTCCAAATACATTTGTTTACAGTCCTTCTAAATTATGTCTTGATGTGTTAAAAGGCTGGTGTAGATCGTCCTAGGTGTATTCTGAGTTAATAATTATACTAGTACTCAGCACTTACATATCACTTCCTTCTGAGGATCTCTAATCATCTTTCAAATATGAGTTAACTGTGCCAGCACATCTATAAAGTGTAGGCAGTAAGTAGTATCAATTTACAGATAGGGAAACTGAAGTACATTTGAAGTTAAATGAGTTGCCAAAGGTCAAATAGGAATTCTGTGGCAGAACTGAGAATGGAATCTAGATCTCCTGGATCTCTCTCCTGTACATTAACCACAAGACCATCCATCCTTTCTATTGTTGCAATTTGACAATGCCCTTAAGATGTTTGGGACCAGATATTAGACTCAGAAATCAGAACTCAGCTTTATTTAGGAACCTATGTAAAGGCTGCACACTTTGGGAAACACTGATTAAAGAAAGGATTCAACCAATGAGTAAAACAAGTGAAGGAGTGGGAAGGATGGGGTAGCAGAAAAACAAATACTCTACAATTACAAATTGTTCACAAAAATTTTGATTTTTGTTTGTTTGTTTTTTTTTGTTGATGGAGAAAAATAAGCAGAGCAGGAGCAGTAATTTCAGCTTGTTGCTAACCTAGCCATTTATCTGCTGCCCGTGTTTTGCAGGCACCGCAGGAAAAATGTGTGCAAAGGAGGGTATTATTATTACTGATCTTGAAGTAGTATCTAAGTACCCCAAACAGCTATTAGGGCCCCATTGTATTAGGCCAGGATTTCTCAAACAGGGGTCGCCGCTTCTGTAGGGAAAGCCCCTGGGGTGCCGGGCCAGTGTGTTTACCTGCCCCATCCACAGGCCCAGCTGATCGCAGCTCTCACTGGCTGCGAATTGCTGCTCCAGGCGAACAAGAGCTGCTGGAAGTGGCGCGGGCCAAGGGATCATGTCCCCTCAGTCTTTCTATTCTCCAGACTAAACAAACCCAATTTTTTCAGTCTTCCCAAGTGCGCCTTCCTGGGTTCTAAGGGTTTTTTTACATTTGGGTGGTGGCAGCATTTACCAAGACAAGGTCAAAGCTGTAACCTTGGAAGTGTAATACAAGCCTGGAGTGGCCAGTATTAATTTTTAAACTCCTTGCGGGCCTTCGCCTTCTGCACTTGAAGTGCCAGAATAGGGATTCAGCCTTGACACCAATCTAAACCACCCTTGCTGCAATTTAAACTCATTGCTTCTTGTCCGATCCTCAGAGATTAAGGAGAATAATTATTCTCCCTCCTCCTTGTGATCATGACCCCTCTCAGTCCTTCTATTCTCCAGACTAAACAAACCAAATTTTTTCAGTCTTCCCTCATAGGACATGTTTTCTAGACATTTAATCATTTCAGTTGCTCTTCTTTGGACTGTCTCCAATTTAGCCACATTTTTCCTGAAATGTGTTGCCCCGAACTGGACACAAGACTCCAACTGAGGCCTAATCAGTGCACACTAGAGCAGAAAAGCTACTTCTCATGTCTTGCTTACAACACTCCTGCTAATACATCCCAGAAGGCCGCTTGCTTTTTTTGCAATGGTGTGATCCACTATGACCCCCAGATCCCTTTCTGCAGTATTCCTTCCTAGGGAGTCATTTCCGATTTTCTATGTGTGGAGCTGATTGTTCCTTCCTAAGTGGAGTACTTTGCATTTGTTCTTATTGAATTTCATCCTATTTACTTCAGACCATTTTAATCCTACCCTCCAAAGCACTTGCAACCCCTCCTAAGTTGGTATCATCCACAAACTTTCTATGTGTACTCTCTCTGCCATTCTCTAAGTCATTGATGAAGATATTAAACATAATTGGATCCAGAAATGATCCTTGCAGGACGCCACTTGATATGCCCTTTCAATGTGACTGCGAACCACTGATAACTACTCTGTGGGAACAGTTTTTGAACCAGTTATGCACCTGCCTTATAGTAGCTCCATTTAGGTTATATTTCCTTAGTTTGTTTATGAGAAGGTCATGCAAGTCAGTATCAAAAGCCTTACTAAAGTCAAGATATACCACATCTACCACTTCTCCTCATCCATAAATCTTGTTAATCTGTCAAAAAAGCTATTAGGTTAGTTTGACATGATTTGTTCTTGATAAATCCATCCTGACTGTTACTTATCACCTTTTTATCTTCTAGGTGCTTGCAAACTGATTGCTTAATTAGTTGCTCCATTATCTTTCCAGGTACTGAAGTTAAGTTGACTGAGCTGTAATTCCCTGGGTTGTTCTTTTTTCCCTTTTTATAGATGGGCACTATATTTGCCATTCTGTACTCCTCTAGAATCTCTCCTGTCTTCCATGACTTTTTGAATGTAATCATTAGTGGCTCAGATATCTTCTCAGTCAGCTCCTTGAGTATTTTAGGATGATGTTTCTGTAAGAATATTATTATTAATCATGTTTGTTATGATGGAGCCTAAGCCAGCCAAGAGTGGAGCCCCATTGTGTTAGCTTTTGTACATACAAAGAGCAGTAGACAGTCCATGTCCCAAAGAACTTACAATCTAAACAGACAAGACAGGCATAGGGTGGGGAAGGGATAGAACACACAACCGGAGTGAACAACGCAATGGCAGTAAATGGCATGTTAGCCAAGAATTTTGTGGGGAGGGGGGTTACATAAGAAAGGATCAGAGGATCAAAAGAAAAAGGAATTGGGTGAGGGGCAGAGAGAAGAGGGGGAAATGGGCAGGATTGTAGTGAAGCTGAAGTGGAAAAACTAAGGAAGGTAGAGCGTTAGAGCCAACTGTCAATCAGCACAGAGCAGACAAAATCCGGTGAACACTGTAGGAAGTTCTCTGAATGTCCAGAGATACCTGCTTTGGCTGCCTCTGCCTAGAGAGTCTCCTGCTGACTCCTCTGTGCAGTTTTCCCCAAGGCCACATGGAGCTGGGGGAAAGGGGAGATGTCATAAACAGATAAGTAAGAGTTAATAGAACAAAATTGCTTCATATCTCTTTTGCGTGGAAAGGGTTAACAAGAACAGTAAGCCTGGCTGTCACCTGACCCGAGGACCAATCAGAGGACAGGATACTTTCAAATCTTGAGGGAGGGAAGTTTGTGTGTGCTGTTAGTGTTTGGTTGTTGTTCACTCTGGGGGCTCAGAGAGAGCAGACATGCAACCAGGTTTCTCTCCAATCTCTCCAATAGAGGTGTCATAAACAGATAGCTAAGGGTTAATGTCTCTTTCACCTGAAGCACCTGACCAGAGGACCAATCAGGAAACCGGATTTTTTCAACTTTGGGTGGAGGGAATTTTGTGTCTGAGGTCTTTGTCTGTCTGCCTGCTTTCTCTGAGCTTTGGAGAAGTAGTTCTGCTTTCTAATCTTCTGGTTCTAAGTGTAAGGACAAAGAGATCAGATAGTAAGTTATATGGTTTCTTTTCTTGGTATTTGCATGAATATAAGTGCTGGAGTGCTTTGATTTGTATTCTTTTTGAATAAGGCTGTTTATTCAATATTCTTTTAAGCAATTGACCCTGTATTTCGTCACCTTAATACAGAGAGACCATTTGTATGTATTTTTCTTTCTTTTTATATAAAGCTTTCTTTTAAGACCTGTTGGAGTTTTTCTTTACTTCAGGGAAATTGAGTCTGTACTCACCAGGGAATTGGTGGGAGGAAGAAATCAGGGGGAGATCTGTGTGTGTTGAATTTGCTAGTCTGATTTTGCATTCCCTCTGGGTGAAGAGGAAAGTGCTTTTGGTTTCCAGGACTGGGAACGGAGAGGGGGAGTCACTCTGTTTGGATTCACAGAGCTTGTGTCTGTGTATCTCTCCAGGAGCACCTGGAGGGGGGAAGGGAAAAAGGATTATTTCCCTTTGTTGTGAGACTCAAGGGATTTGGGTCTTGGGGTCCCCAGGGAAGGTTTTTCAGGGGGAACCAGAGTGCCCCAAAACACTCTAATTTTTTGGGTGGTGGCAGCAAGTACCAGGTCCAAGCTGGTAACTAAGCTTGGAGGTTTTCATGCTAACCCCCATATTTTGGACGCTAAGGTCCAAATCTGGGACTAAGGTTATGATAAGAGGCTCTTGTAAGTTCAGACGAGTGAGTACTAGGTAAATAAAGCGAGTTAGGCTTATGGTTGTTTTCCTTATTTGCAAATGTGTATTTGGTTGGAAGAAGTTCAAATGTGCATTTGGCTGAAAGGAGTTTAATTGTGTATTTGGCTGAAAGGATTTTAATTTGTACTTGTATACTTAGGCTGGGAGGGTGTTCCCAGTGTCTATAGCTGAAAGATCCTGTACCTATTCCAGTTTTTTTTAAATTTACAAAGATAATTTTTACTGTTTTTTCTTTCTTTAATTAAAAGCTTTTCTTGTTTAAGAACCTGATTGTTTTTTTTATTCTGGTGAGACCCCAGGGGACAGGGTCTGGATTCACCAGGGAATTGGTGGGGAGAAAGGAGGGAAGAGGGAGAGAGAGGCTGATTTCTCTCAGTGTCAGGATTACTTTCTCTCTCAGGAAGAGTCTGGGAGGGGGAAAGAGAAGGAGGGAGGAAGGTGAATTGTCCTCTTTGTTTTGTGATTCAAGGAGTTTCAAGGAGGGGAAGCCTGGGAGAGGCAACGGTGAGGGAAAGGGTTTACTTTCCTTGTGTTGAGATCCAGAGGGTCTGGGTCTTGGGGGTCCCCGGGCAAGGTTTTGGGGGGACCAGAGTGTACCAGGCACTGGAATTCCTGGTTGGTGGCAGCGCTACAGGTTCTAAGCTGGTAATTGAGCTTAGAGGAATTCATGCTGGTACCCCATCTTTTGGACGCTAAGGTTCAGAGTGGGGGTTTATACCATGACAGGAGATGACATCTAGTTCTTCGTGTCCCAACAGTTGGGGGTGTCTCCCCTTCAAAGTTCTGAGTCAAGCAGGGTGCTGAGGAGGGCCCCATTTTACCTGCTCCCCAGCCCAGTGCAGCAGTCTCTGCTTTGGCTGCTTCTACTCCTACCAGCTGGTGTCTCAAATTACTTGTAAAACAGAGAGACACCATCTTCACAAACATATAAAATAATCAGCTTAACTGAAGAACTGAGAAATAAAGCCAAGAATAAAGAAGGCCCAAAAGGGAAAAAAAATGGGGTTTGTTTTAATGAAAATATAAATAAAATTTGCTAAAAAAGAAGGAAGGAGGGAAAGAAAGCAAGAAGAATAGTTACCAAACCCCATAGTTCTTGGTACCTTCCAATGGATAAAGTCAGCTTCAATTTTTTTTTAAAAAAAATATGCTTTTATAAAGCTATTACCAATAGAGGTGATTCTATTTTTAAAAATTTGGATTTAAAATGTTTTTAAAAAAAGTTTCCTGCCATACTGAAACACTGAGACATGGGCTACACCTAGAAATTGCACCTATTTAATAAATTTTTTTTTGGATATTCTTAAATAGGCTGATATTGATGCAATTTAATTCAGTTTATCACAGAACAGTTGCTCCCTTTGCCCACAAACCTCCTATATTTCTTCTCAGGGAAAATAAAATGTGCACAATGAGTTACTTAACAAATTCATTTTATGTTGCTTTAGAAGTATCCAACTCAGGAATGTCTTCCTCAGTTCAGGGATGTAATGATTATTTTGTTAACACAGTTAAAGTTCATTAACATTTATTATACTAGTTTGAACAAATGCTCCTGTAAGCTGGTATCTGAAACATCCATTAGGATAAATTAAATTAATTTGACTTTCAACTGTTAGAATGTGAAAGCTATGAATAAATGAGTCCCAACAACAGCATGTTGTTCAGACTACAAAGACAGATTCCCCTACCTTGCTCTTTTCCCTGTCTTTTTTTTTAAATCCTATGTCTTGAAAGCAAGAAAAATTAAAACTTCCATTATACTTACCCTCAATAAATAAATAAATAAAATAAATACATAAAAATGCGAAGGTAAATATAAGAATTGTTTCCCACAACTACTATTACTTTTTTGTAAGGTCTACATGTTGCAGTAAAGATTTGGACCCCTTTTGTGTCAGGCACTGTACACACAAAAATACAAAGGGCAGATGTTGCCCGAAAGAGCTTAAATCTAGTAAGAGCTTATGATTCAGCTATGCTTGTGACCCCTTCATGTTGCATCACCAGAAACATTCATGAGTTCAGGCTTTGCCAGCATGAAAAGTGAGTTTGTAGCTCAAATGTTTGGGGCTAGTCCTGAAAAGGATTTCAATGTGTGTATAGTAATACTGAAAATTTACATTCTGCTGATTAGTTATATAAACAGACTTGGAAGGATTAGATTCTAATCCGTAAATGTTGATAAATGTCAGTTTCACCATACACACACACCACACATACACACACAGATGAAAAAAAAGATTTCCATTAATGGTAATAGAAATGTACAAATAGACAAAGTAAGAAAAATGCTGCTTGACAACTTAGAGTTTAATTTAAGGCTATTGACTTTGTACATTTTGAGACATGATGATGGCAATTTATGTTTTAACAGTTATAAAGCTTTAACTTTTAAAATCTCAAGATGTACTGTCATTATTTCCCGTAAATGAAAATTTAAATGGATAAAAATTGGAAAAAATGCTTAAAATTAGGCATTGATTTCCATTTAATTCTGCCAACTCTATATATAAGTCATCCAGTCAAGGAACAAAATGTGCATTACCTTTAGGGAAAGCACTGGGAATTTCTAGCACCAGTGATTTGAAAACCCTAAGAAGAGTGGGGAAAGGGAAGGCAAAGGCTGGACTTGACCTAGCTCCTCCACTAACCAAGGGAGCAGGCCTAAAGCAATGGAACACATGCCCTATGTCATTTCGAAGGGTGTAGAGAAGTCATGATTCACCAGTACTCTGAGGCAATGTATTTCAGCACAGTGGGAGTGACTGACCCCAGCTCTTCTGGCTCAGCCTAACCTAGCCAAGAGTCTGTGGAGAATTGAGAACCTCATTTGATTTTGGATTTACATCCAAAACAAAGCCCACAGAATGGTTCCGATTTGGACTTCAGTATCCAAGCTACCTCCGAAATATTTAGGGTAGTTATCAGATAGTGGAGCTCAGTTGTGCTCATCTCTAGTAGTAGTCTCTATATAATGCTGTTCAAATGATAAATGGGTGACTTGGAGACTGCATGGGATGTTTGATCTCATGGTTAGTCAAGCAGCAGTTACGGGCCAAGTCAACATTATTGAATAGAATGACAAGGGTGCACTGCTCAACTGGTATTTGTCTCCATTAAAAAGAACCTGTATTTTGTGAGGATTTAGTTTCATAATTACTTGTTATTCAAGACTGGACATTGTGGAGTAGTCAGAAAGAATTGACACTGCTAAGTAAATATGTCATGTGCATTAAAGAAAAAAGCTTGGCCATAATGTTTAAAGCTGACTCATGCTGAAGTATGCTGAACACTTAATTAAAACCAAACATCAAGAATACAGTTCTGTGGCTCAGAACAATGCAGACTGTGACCAGGTCCTCAGCTGATGTAAATTGATGTTGCCCCATTGAAGGAAATGGAGTTATGTTGGTTTAGGCCAGCTGATCCTGTGTGGGTAAGAAGCAACATTACTGAATAAGGCACTTTATGCATAAGGAGCAAAACTATGCAGCCAACAGAGAAGCAGGTGTTTTTGCTATTGGTTTGTGGCATGAACAGTATCAAGGATTAGGATAATCTGATAACTATCTTGTAAAGCAGTAGTTTTGTTGCCTTCTTCTTGCCCTCCTATTTTATTGCTTAGTCTAACTAATAGCAAATTACATATTTTTTGGGCATACATGTGAGATCTGTCAAGAATATTCTGTTCCCTTGCAGTAAAAAGAACATCAATGTAATTTGAATTACAATATTCATCTCATTGTAGTGACTTTCTACAATATTGTGGCCATTGTAGCAGAAGATGTTTGAAGTCTTTGATATATTGTATTTATTACAGTTCCTGAATGTCTAGCTTCAAATCATAAGATTGAAAACAGGAAAACACAAATCTTTCAAGGGACGCTTTCAGATTATAATTTACATATTGTGATACAGCATGGCCTGAGGGCAGCAGGAGAGGGTTAGAAGGGAGCCTTACTCCCTGTAGAGGGAAGAAAGTTTGCTATAGATTAATTAGAGCACCTGAAGCCAATTAGAGCACCTGCAGTCAGTCACCTGATAAAAACCTCTGGTTCAATCAGACAGTTTGGAGGAGTTGGAGCAGGAAGGATTGGTGTTGGAGCAGAGAACAGTTTGGAAGGAAACAGAGGAAAATTTGGAGAAATGCTGTGGTGGACTAAGAAGTCCAAGACCCTAGGTAAGGAGCACCTGGCTTGTGCAGAGGGAAGGCAGGAAGCCCCCCACAAGCTGAAGGGCAGGAGAAGGAAGTAGCCCAGGGGAAGGAACCATCAGTTCAAGTGGTTCACCACTATCCCCTGGGCTGGGACCTGGAGTAGAGGGTGGGCCCAGGTCCCTCCTTCTTCACTCCCCTCCTCTAGGACACTAGTGGGGCAATTAATATTCCAATTCAGGGGCAAGAAATGGTGCCCTGAACCCCCCCAAAGAAGAGAAAGTGTGAGACCCATCATAATAGTGCTGGCAATTTGCCACACATATATAAACTAGACTATAAACTCTTCCAGACAGAGACTCTTGTGGTTTATACAATGTATTCCAGTGTAGAGGGTGGTCTGGAGAAAATGAAGATCACTTCTTGTTCTGTTATCTTTCCTTTGAAATCTCCCTGGAGTTTATAGAGGATTATGCAGATCTTGATGGTCCCAATTTCTTCTGCTCATATCCATGGACCCTGCCCCTTGAATTCCCTGGACCTGCAAGGAGCCCTCCCTGGGAACAGTGGGAGATGTTGCAGTAGCTGAATCTCTTCCCATACAACAGGAATGAAATATATGTCAGGAGATTTCTTCCACTTGTGGATCCAGGGGCATACCCAGATGGATCTCTTTTCTCCCCATCAAGCACCTTTTTTAGTTTGTTAAATAATAAAAGTATTTCAATAACAGTTATTAAAACTAAGCTAGATCCATATGCAGGAGTGTCATAGAATATGCAGAGAGTGCCCTAATTTAGGATATGAATGGAATTGGAAATATAAGAACGATTTACTATGTATCACGAGCCATTCTTAAAATACTGTGGTGTTTGTATTCCTTTAGGAATAATACCAGCAGAGGAAACTGCAGAGAATTTATTTGGACTTCAAGACAGGATATTTTTTTATTCTGTACATGCAAAGACTAATCTAACCGATCATTAAAATGTTATATATGTTGAATCTATTTTAAAGGTTGAAGATGTGTCCTGAAAATAGAAAACAATAGATCTTCAGTATAGATAAAAGCAAATGGAGTTTAAGGATCAGAATAGAAGCAATTTATACCTGGAGAAAGGATTAAATTATATAATAACTAAATATAAAGCCATACAAATGTTTGAAGGGTTGGAAAGGTCACTTCAAAGAAGAAGGGCAACCAAATTCATAAAAGACTAAAATAGACTAGAAGCATGAACAAATGTGTGGCTTATTTGATTTAGCAGGGAAAAGGGGAAGGTAATAAAGCTAGGGATATAACACCTGAAAGAGAATATGCCCTGAAAAGATAATATATCTGGCAAAACAGATCAGGTAAAGGATCTAGGGATTATTATGAATAGAACAGTAATATCTTCAGTGTGATGTTTACAGCCAGTGCAAAAAGTCAAACAGAATTTTGGATATATAATAATGAGCAAGAGTCAGAAAGATAAAAGCTTAAATTTGATATAGATGAAGAATACACACAAGGGACATCTGAATGAATTGCAAATTTTAAAAGTAGAGAAAAGAGCATTTGTGTTCTTTACAACAGAGGAAGTTGGTAAGTCCCCTGTGGTATACAAATTTATTTTTATGAGAACAGAATGGTGAGATATTGCCAGATAAGTGTGGAATATAAGAATCAAATGACTTCAGTATTTAAGTTAATATTAAAGAGTAAGCACTACTGCCCAGACTTTCAAAGATATTTAGGTGCCTAATGATGCAGATAGGCATTTAGTGGGATTTTCAAAAAGCTTTCAAAATTAAAAAATCTTTTAAAATCTGGCCCCAAGGCTGTGATTCAAGAAGGCACTTTGTGTCCCGAAGACCATCCTTATTCAGGACTTTGCGTACATTTTGCATTGATGCCAATGAGATTTAAGCAGTGCATAAGTACTGTCCTGATTCCAGAATAGAGACACTGTCTTAAATTGCAGCCTATAGTAGCTTGCATGGGATTGTTTACACAAATAGAACAGATCACGGAAGACAGAAATGCTGTTAGTATAAATAGTCTATAAAATGATATAAAATGCATATTAACTCAAAGGTAAACATAAACAGGACACTTGGTCCTCCCACCTATGTGATTTAATTTTACAAGTATCAGAGGGGTAGCCTGGATCTGTAAAAGCAGCAAAGCGTCCTGTGGCACCTTACAAACTAAAAGACGTTTTGGAGCATGAGCTTTCGTGGGTGAATACCCACTTCATCGGATGCATGTAATCTACATGCATCCGACGAAGTGGGTATTCACCCACAAAAATTCATGCTCCAAAACGTCTGTTAGTCTGTAAGGTGCCACAGGACTCCTTGCTAATTTTACAAGTGAGATACCATGTGAAAGACAACTACAACTCATCACAAGTCAGACTAACAGCACAGCTTGTTACTAACTAGTTCAAGCTTGTTTCTATAATGCCACATCTAACTTCTAGTTTTTCATCTAAGAAGCCCCTTCCATGTTAGCAGCACTGTGATATTAAATGAATTGTCCATCCATGTTACTTTAACTAATGTAGCTTGGATCTGAACTTGCTTTCCTGATTTCCCATTACCCGTGTGTCAAGAAAATTTCTATTTTCTTGCAAGAAAAAGAAAAAAACAAGATTAGATTCAGCTCTGCCTAAATTTTCAGAGGACTTGCCAAAAAAAATGGACATAGTGCATAATTTTAGAATCAAAACTTTCCCCACTAACTCCAAATTTCAGTTTAATGTAGTAAACAGCTTTTGCAGCTATTTGTCCACTATGATACCTAAGGCCTTTTCAGTGTCACTGCATTGAGGGAATACAGTTTACCATCCTGTAAGTATGGTCTACATTCTTTGTTCCTTGCATTTGACTATATTGAAATACTCTTTGTTTGAATGGCCCCAGCTTATCAAGTGATCCAAATCATTCTGTCCAACTGCCCTGTCCTCATCATTTACCTTTTTCATCAATCTTAATGTCATCCACACATTTGATCACTTTTAGAACAATGATAATATTGAACAGTGTCAGGCCTAGTATTGATCCCCGTGAAACCCCAAGGTGGGAGGAATAGCTCAGTGGTTTGAGCACTGGGCTGCTAAACCCAGGCTTGTGAATTCAATCCTTAAGCAGGCCATTTAGGCAGCTAGGGCAAAATCAGTACTTTGTAGTCCTAGCAGGCAGGGGACCTGGACTCCATGACTATCAAGTCCCTTCCAGCTCCATGAGGTAGGTACACTAGAAACACTCCTATTCAATGATGATTCCCCTACTTGAGATCTCAGTTAATTCATTTAACTTATTTTCTGATATTATATAGAGCTAACTTTTTAATCAGCATTGCATATGTTACGAAGTCGTATGACTTAAAAAAAATTAAGTGTACATTTCCACAGTTACCTTTATGAACCAAATTTGTAATCTCTTCAAAGAATGAAATCAGATTCATTTGACAAGATCTATTTTCCATAAAATCACATTTGCTGGCACAAGTTATAGTCCTATTCTTTAATTTTTTATCAATTCAAACCTCTATCAGCTTTTTTTTTTTTGCCAGGATTGATGTCCAAATAACCAGCCTGCAATTACCTGGGTTATCTACTTGTCTTTTTGATTTTTGCACCACATTAGCACACTTCCAGTCTTCTGGCATTCCCTGGTATTCAAAATTATTAAAAATCAACAGCCCCCTCTTTTAAGATTCTTAGATGCAAGCTATCTGGGCCTGGTGATTTAAAAATGTTTATCACTAGCAGATGCTGTTTAGCATGCTCCTTACTTATCAATGAATGAGTAAAGTAGTTCATCTTCATGTGATGTCATCTTGCTTCTTTTCTAATACAGAATAGAAATATTTATTGAAAGTTTCTGTATTTTCTGCATCAATATTTCATCTAGCAATGGGCCTATGCCTTCATTATCATTTCTTTCATTCCTGATCATTTTAAAGAAATTACTTTTTCATGTCCTTAGCCCTGCTAGTCATCATCTTTTTCTACATTCTACATATCTTAGTTTCTCATTTTATATTTATTTCTACTTGCTATGTTTTTTGTATTGGATATATTTTTTTTACATCTAATTGCTGCTTTCACTTTTCCAATACATTGGGTGAGTTTTTTACCCTAAGTTATCTTCATTCTTCATTGTATAGTTGTGCCTTTTTGGCCATTTAATAAGTTATTCTTAAAGAACTCCCATTTTTATTCACATTTTTCTATCTAAATTTTGGCTCCTAGTCAATTTCACTAATAATTTTCCTCCAGCTTTGGGACATTAGACCTTTTGAAGCACCAATATTACTGGTTGGACTGTCCTCTGTCCATAGTAAACATAATCAGGTCATGATCACTGGTCCCTAGGCAATCACCTACTTATGGTCTAGTGATTAATTTATCTTTATAAACCATAGTGAGGTCCAGATAGTTATCTCATGTTGGACACATTATATTTTGTGTAAGAAAAAATATCATCTGTAATGACAATCTAATCATATTTTATGACTGGCTGGACAAGACCTCCAGCATATATTTCCAGACCTGACGTTTCCCATAAAAACAATTTTTTTCTTTCCACACATTACAGATAAATGCTTACTGAGCAACTCATCCTGTTCTTGGATTTGATTTGTTGATCTGTAGCAGATCCCCACCAATACTCGCTTATGGGCTTTGTCAGTAAGCACATTGCATTCAGGCTCCTGAAGTTCTGAATTATCAAGAACTCTAAAACAGGTAATGGCATATTTACTGTACAGTGTTGCCTGTCCACCTTTTTCATCAACTTTGTCTTTCCTAAGCAGGTTGTAGCCAGTGATATTAACATTCCAAGCATGTGACTATCCTCTCAGGTCTCAGTAATGTTAATTATATCAAATTTCTTCTCATCTGTGAGAATGTCCAGTTCCTCTTGCTTGCTACCTAGATTCGTAGCATTAATGTATATAAGCAGTTGAAAAAAGCCCACCCATGGGAGGGGGAATCAGATGGTGTATTTTTATAAGACAGCACATTTCCTATGCATGTGCTCTCCTCTCTGCATGTGCTTATCCTCCTCCATGTCAAACTCATTCCAGATTGACTGCAGAGAGATTTGGCCTAACTTTATAACCAAGTAACTCCATCAAAAGCTTGTCTTTCACACCTATAGAAGTTGATCCAAGAAAAGATATTACCTCACCTTGGTTTTATTCCTGATTTACATTGGTGTGAGAGATCACAGTTAGGCACATCTTCCCAGTTATGTTATTCAGCACTGAGATCACTGCATACAGTTTTAAAACAAACAAATTCATTATGTCCCTACACCAAAAGATTCCATTTGCAAGAGTCTAGTCTTTCTAGTTCTTAAAATGTACCAGGAAAACTAACTATTCTTTAGTCTTTCTTAACTTTAAAGTCTGACTGTAGTGATCCATTATATTATTGCTTTATGAACCAATACAGTAAATTTCATAATCTGATAATGTCTTTAATAGCTAGAGTATTTCCGCATAATATGTAAAACCAATGTCCTGTGCAGATCACCAGTGCACTAGTTCTTAAAGATCCCACAGCTACTTTTCATAGGACCAGAATGTTTGCAGCAAGTGTCCTGGATGTTTTATATGACTATATATTCTGCCCAACTGAATTCCTGTCTCAATTGAGAATTCCTGTCTCAATTAGATACTGTATTCTTCTTCACCTTTAGGCCAAAACTGTTGTAATGTATCACCATGCACTGTTAAATAGTTGCTATGTCCCACCACAGTAGTAGCTGTATTTCAGTGACAAGCGCCTGTTTTACCAGAGCCCATTAGGATAATATTACCATATGAAGATTACTGCATTGCTGGAATCATTCCACATTCTACTGCATGCACAACAGCTGAATCGTGTGAGTAGTTTAGTACCTTCTGGCAGTCTATGGTCTCAAAGTTATTACTCAGCTTAGTCACAATTTTTGTTTCTCTCTCTGTGTATCATCTCGCCACAGGCGAAATGTGAAGCTTTGTTCACAAACAGAAGAGCCACACGATGAGTAAAACTTCCCAATAGAGGAAGAAATTTCAAAAGGAAGAAAAAAAACCCACTTTAGTCTCCAATCTATCAAGTTTGATCAACTTTACATTTTATTAAGGAAAACATCGATACATGCCAAACAGGTTCAGAAAATATCAGGTATCACATGACATTCAAGTGTTCAGAACCATTTCTGCCCCCTGCTTCCTTTCTGGACTGTAGCAAGCATAATACATTTGGATGATATTCCTGAAAGTGTAACCACAGCGAGAAAAAGTGGCACTTCCTGGAATAATGATACAGTTTCAGAAGCAGTAATTGCTGGCACTGAGGTATTAACTAAGAGCTCGTGGATGCAGGCCCAGACTATTTACTGCATGTCTGTAAAGTTCCTAGCACAATGCTGCCCTGAACTTTGATTAGTATCCCTAGGTGCTACTCTAATATAAATAATAAAGATACTTTCTTAATGTTATGGAGAAAATTCTTTGCTAGTGTAAATAAGCAAAACTCCATCAAAGTCTATCAAACTATGTCCATTCACACCAGCAAATAATCTGGATCTATAATTTCAAGAAGAAGTTAAAACCTTCCAGTCAGATCCTCAGATAGTGACAATTGACATAGTCCCATTGATCTCAGTAGAGGTAAACAATTTACTCCAGCTGAGGATATAGTCATGTTTTACTTCTTTTCAAAATGGCTTTCATATTTTGCCCAGCCTTAAAACTACATGAAGAGTCTTTGGAATCTGCCACATCTATGGAGAATTGACAGATTATTGATTTTATACTGTGACCATTAATAATATAACTCAAAAGGGTTAGCATTTATGATGTATGAGGAAAGCCAAGCTGGTGAATTGCCAAGCACCAGTTAATGTGTCTAGTGGTAAACAGTCCAATTAACAGTCTCTTCCATGAGCACAATTTATGTTGTAGCACTGCTGTAAATGTCTCCAGTTTGTAATTTTAAGACATAGAAGTGGTTCTGTTGCCTTTTACTTGTTGATACAATATCTTCTAACAAAAGATGGGCATGGGGGAGAGATTCATAGCTGAAAATTTGAGGCATGTGTTTATTCACAAAGCTGGTCTTCATTTTGCACAGATGGTTAACTTTCCTATGATTAACTTTCTAATGGAAATGCAAGTGAAAATGGGAGCACCTTTGCTTAAGAATATTCCCTCCCTGCTGAAACAAGCATGGAATGCTCTCTCTCTCTCTCTCTCACACACACACACCAAACAAGAAACACTACTTGATCCCCCTCCCCCCTAAATAAACAAGGACATAGAAAATACAGGTGCCAAATGCAATAGAAATTTGTACCCTGGACATGAGTCTTGGCAAACTCTCTCCTAAAGAGAGGAACAATTACTTGATTAAATGAATCAGACATACTGTGCGGTGAGAAAATAGCAATAGGGCCAAATTTTGAATTGGGACCCACATAAAAACATCACAAAAATCCATTGTCAGAAAGGAAACAGCAAGAGAGAAATTATCCATCCTAATTCTGCCCCCGACTCCAAACCAGCAGAGGGAATTCCACAAGCTCTTTGAAACTAGAGATGCAGAGAGGCCTTCCTGATCAGGACTTCTTATTTTTAATGATTCTAGTGCAGTAGTAGGTCCTGCTTAGGGCCCCATTATGCTAGGTCACAACTAAGCAAAGGACAATCCCTGTCTCAAAGAGTTTATGATGTAGGAAGTACTCCTGAAAAGGATAGGGGGTTATAGTGGATCACAAACTGAATGAGTCAACAGTGTGAAGCAGTTGAGAAAAAGGCTAATATAATTCTGGGGTGTATTAACACAAATGTTGTATGTAAAACTTGGGAAATATTTGTCCTGCTTTACTCAGGACTGGTGAGGCCTCAGCCAGAATACTGCGTCCAATTCTGGGTGCCGCATTTCTGGAATGATGTGAACAAATTGGAGAGAGTCCAGAGGAGAGCAACAAAAATAATAAAAAGTTTAGATAACCAGACTTATGATGAAAAGCTAAAAAAGTTGGGCATGTTTAGTCTGGAGGAAAAAAGATTGAGAAGGACCCTAATAAGTCTTCAAATACTGTAAGGGCTATTATACAGAGGACCCATATCATTGTTCTCCATGTCCACAGAAGGTGGGACAAGAAGTAATGCGCTTAATCTGAAGCCAGGAATATTTAGATTAGATATCAGATAAAACTTTCTAACTGTAAGGGTAGTTAAGCTCTGGATTACTAAGGGAGGTTAAGGAATCCCCATTGTTGCAGCTTTTCACAAACAGGTTGGACAAACACCTATTAGCGATGGTCGAGATTTACTTGATCCTGCCTGAGTGTAGAGGGCTAGACTTGATGGCTTCTTGCTGTCCCATCTGGCCCTACATATCTATGATTCTATAAATGGAATCTTGCTTTTTGCCTGAAACACATCATATTTTTAAGTGTTGAGCTTGTTGAGACATATCATGTGGGTACTGCTGATTCCTAGAGGTAAGGGAGGTGGAAGCCACAGTCTCAGAAGAGACACCGTAAGATGTGGGATGAGTTGTCTGGAGGGAGGGACTTTTGGAGCAGCCAAATCTTGGGAGAAGTTTACTAAAAAATAAAATTCAGCCCCCAACCATGTAAGCCCATTATACTACTAGAAAATCAAAATAATGTGCTCTTTCAGTGTTACAATCCTTGTTAGTACAGTCGGCTCTTCTTGCTCACCTCTGCCATACTTCATCCCAAGCCTGCCTCTCCACCTACTCCAAGGCACATCACATTTCCCTCTGGACATGGCCAGCATGCAGGTGTAACTCCTAAATTTTAGCAAGCCATCAGATTCTGCCTTCCTGCCTCCCCACTGCCTGCCTGAGCCAAGGATGTCATAAAATTATCCTTCCTCCCTTTCCAATCTTTGCACCTCATAGATCTGTTTGGTTAATACATCTCTTAGAAAGTGGAGATTTTACATTAAAAACTCAGGCTTTTTAGAAATGCAAATTAAACAAAATTAGTAAATCTACCCACTTATGCTTAAAATAAGAGGGAACTACATTCTCTTTTCCTCCCTGGATCAGAACTTAGATAATACAGCAATCAGTTATTGCAGCAGTGCTGTTGAAGGATTTATTTATATTGCAGCAATGAAATCAAAGACATCAATAAGAAGTAAATAAAATTAATCAGGAATAAGACTAGCATCTATTTGTTGTACATGGAACAAAGATGGGGGGATGTGCTGTGTTAACCCATATGCAGACCACGTATTATCACAAATACATTGTGAAAAATGAGGGGCTAAGTTAACCAAGATGTGTTCATCATGAGTCCTTCCTCAGCAATAGTCCATGAAGAGAAAGGTAAAATAAGTCACATTAATAGGTGATTTACATTTAATGCAGATATGCTGTACCAGTATAACACTGACAGACAGGCAGGATTGAACCTGGGACCTCTGGAGCTTCGTGCATGAGCCTC